>NW_026099572.1:49281322-49503415 GCF_025091365.1 Daktulosphaira vitifoliae | reverse complement strand
AAAAAAAAAAAAAAAAAAAAAAAAAAAACACATCATAGTAAAATTAATACCTTCTCCGCTTCGCATCGAAGCTAAAAAATTGTTTTTATCCCTTCTTCTTTTTCACTTAAAATTCTATCATCTTAAATTTTTAATGGAATTAAATATTTTTAACCAACTTTAAAACTAAGAAATTGTCTATAAAAAAAAATCACTGATTGATTACAATTTTCGTCACTGTATTTTAAAAGTTATTATAATAAATTCCAAGATTAAAGAATTATAAATCTTTAATTTAAAGATTACAAGTGAACCGCAGGTGTGTTTATTTTTATCTCTAGGAATTAATGAATCACGCTATTCCTCCTTGTTATAAAAGTGCTAATATTTTTTGAAATACTAGTCCAAAAGTTGTAACCAGTAATTTTTTAAGATAAATAATTTTACCTTTTTGTAAGTTGGTTAAACATATATGTTTCCATTTAAAAAACTAAAGTCGATAAAATTTCAAAAGGAAAAGAGTGAATATAGCCCCAAATTGTTTCCATAAATTATTTAATGTTCTAAATTATGACCACGACTATATCTTTTTAATGATATTGCGTGATTCATAGTTTAACAATCACTCTGTATATATTATTATATAGATTGCCACCATAAAATGATAAGTTTCTAAATTTAAAAAAAGCTATCTGAATTTAATGTTTAAATATATTATAGATGTACAAAATTCTTCTTACATATTACTAACTGAATTTGGTGTGCAATTTAAGAGTATTCTTATTAAATGATATGAAAATTGGTAGTTATACACCTCCATTATCGTAATTTCCCTTTATTATAGTATAATTAACATTGTGTCGTAAATGTATAAAACATCTTTTGTATGTAAGATTTTATAGTTTTGGGATTCAATGAATATGTCCATATAAAACAAATTACAATTACAAGTTACAATATATACAGGGTGTTCAGTAAGTCAGGAAACGGGTTTCTATTGTTCTCATTGTTTGTAACAATGAGAACAATAGATACCCGTTTCCTGACTTACTGAACACCCTGTATATGATTTTGGTTATAATAAAAAATTAATAAATGCACCATGGAAATAATGAAAAGTTGAAAAAAAGATACTAGAGGCAATGAAAAATATAAGTATTATTTTGCTTGAGTCGATGGTTTTATTTTCAACGGACCTCGAACGATCAGCTCGACCTTGAGATCAAAAACAGAAGACTAGCAAATCGCTCATTTGTCTTCTTTACGGATTGTTTAGTTTTTTAATACCTTAAATAATGTTACCAATACATATATATATATAGCAAAATATTATTTTGGTATATCAAATATTTATGCAGTAGAAGATAATATAATTATGATATTAAAGAGATAATTTATTTAGTTACATAATAAAGAGTTAATTCTGTAGAACATTCAACAAAATTAATAAAAGTGTGCACTCAAATATTCAAAATTGAGGCCATAAACACAATTATTTACGAGTAATTTGTCATATGATCAAGACAGTTGCGTAGTCAATAGGTAGTCCTGGTAGGCTCAGGCCTACCCAGATTTTCTCAACAACGTCTACGAATAAAATAAAAATATTACTCATCACTTCTGCGGGCCTACCCTATAAAAATATTCTAGCTATGCGCCTGGATTAAGAAAAAAACTCAGCGCAGGGGGGTTACGGCATAGTGATGACTTGGCATAGTTGAGTCAAGTATAATGATATCTGACAGTGATTAAAATCACTATCATAAAAAACACATTTGTAATTTTTTGGAAGATTTCCCCCATTTACAGGGTACGAGAGACACATTTTTAATTTTTTAGGATAATGTCTTATTAGATGCGATTTGCGATCTTTAGATGTTATGTTCATCAAAATTGGTCCAGCGAGAGCTGAGATTGAGCGTTTACAGACACAAAAAAAAAAATAGTTATAGAACAGTATATATTTTTTTAATTAAAAATTACAGAATCTACAAATTAATAATAATACCCCCTTAATTATCAATCCCCCTAACTACTCTTTAGTATATCCCCTTAATTACAAATTCCCCCTAACTACTCTTTTATATTCACCCCTTAATTACAAATTCCTCTTAACTACTCTTTTTTATTCACCCCTTAATTACAAATTCCTCTTAACTACTCTTTTTTATTCATCCCTTAATTACAAATTCCTCCTAACTACTCTTTAGTATATCCCCTTAATTATCAATTCCCCTAACTACTCTTTATTATTCACCCTTAATTACTAATTCCCCTCAAATACTATTTTTTCTCTCCCTTAATTACTATATTTTACATCTTGAATTACTAATTATTACTCTTAAATTACTGCATCTCACCACCTTAATTACTAATTATTCCTATTTTCTCTCTCTTAATTACCAATTATTATTATTCTGTTCCCTAAATACATATCACTACTAATTTATTACACCCTTAATACTAAGTACTATTGGTTTATACTAATTACCATTATTCTGCAAAGAAATCATAATAAACAAAAATATACTTTTTATTTTCAACTTTTCGCGCTGTTTTTAAATCTCCAATTAGACTTTTTCTATCACTTCTAAGTTTTTATAGTATTACTTATTGTTAAAAATAAGTATTGACATAAAAAAAAAACCCAGCACACGGGGATCGCGGCATAGTGGTAACGTGGCATAGTTGGGTCAAGTATAATGATATCTGACAGTGATTAACATCACTATAAAAAAAAACGCTTCAATGCAAATCTTTAGATAGTGTTTAATTTTTGGAAGGAATAGTTGAATTATTCCATAAACAACTTTAATTCCTGTTTCCTCAATTACATCCTAATTACGATTTGTGATCTTTTGACGTATCGTTAAAAGTAATCCGTTCGGTGAGAGCTGAGAAAAAGTGGTAACAGACACAAAGAAAAAAGAAAACACATCATAGTAAAACCAATACCTTCTCAGCTTCGCATTGAAGCTAAAAACAATTAGGAAGGGCTGTCCTAAATTAAAAATAAGGGGTGAAGCAAAAAATTTATTTTTAGGTCCCATGAGTGGGTGCAGTTTTAGTAAATATAACTTGTTCAAAATAAGTATTGCTTAAAAGTTAATACAATTTAACAGTGATCCAACTTATGGCTAATATTTTACTACTTTCATTACTTAAATTCTGTGAACAAATATTTTGTGTTTTTTACAATACTCGAATGCATTTTACTATTACTTAAGATTGTAAGACTTAAATGATATTAGATATTAACTACCTAAAGTTGGACACTCTAGGTAAAATAATTGTTAGTATTTAAGACTAACTATAATGAAATATGACGTGAGAAATCATAACATTTCCACTTAACCAACAAATAATAAATATGTCGTGTATTACTAACAGACCAAGTGTTAATGTTCATTCATTTATTTCAACAGTTTACGACTAAATATTTTGTAAAGTAACTTATGTGCTTACGAGCAATTTCTTTAAATGGCATATTAATAACAAAAATACTTTGACTCTAATAACCAAAGTTTCAACAATTTTATAAAAATAATTCTTCATTAGTTTTTACATTAACTTGAATTTTTTCGATACTAATTATTTTGTTTTGATGAATTATTGATTAACTAATAGAAATTTAAATTTTAAGAATATTTATTGGTGTATAAATTATAAATATTTTAGTAATTGCTTTCATGATAAATTGAACTTCTAAAAGCGAATAAAAAAATTTGAAGTATCAAAAAATTAAACCAACAAATTTAAATTTCGTGTATAATAATAATGGATTTATAATTATGAACTTTTTATATTATGTATTAGTTTTATAATACTTATAGATAAACAATCAATTAAATGATATAAAACCAAAAAAATTTTATCGTGTAAAATTCTTTAATTTTCCCAGTTCTCATCTAAGAACTTTCTTGCAATTCAAAGCAGTATTAAAATAAAATAAAAATAATTATATCTCCGAATAAAAAACAATGCAAGCAATACGTATACAAAGAAATGTTACAGCCAATTATATAGTGGATTAAATGCACTTAATTAAACAATATACTGAAATTAACGTTCTGACATTTTGGTTTTACGTATGCATTATATAGTACATATACGTAAATAATTAGTTATAATTAGTATTTTTGTTAAATAAAGTAACTAAGTAATCATACTCATTGTTCCAGAATTATAACATTTCCTGTTGTTTTTTTAGCTTCAATGCGAAGCTGAGAAGGTATTGGTTTTTTCATGATGTGCGTTTTATTATTGTCTGTTCATATAAATTCTTAGCGTTCACTGAATCGAATTTGATGATTTATACGCCAAAAAAACCCAACTATTATTTAGTTGAAAATATCGTTTTCGAAAACTAAAAAAACCCATTAATTTTTGAAATTTGAAAAATGTCTCAATATTACTATATTGTAATATACGTTTAGAACTTATGATATAATTATTATTTTGATAATAAAACCGTTTTAAATAGTTTAAATTTCTTAAAATACTTAAAAAACATATTTGTTTATTATTTATCTCGGATTAAGAAATAATAAAACATCTAATTTTTTTTTTTTCAAAATTTAGAAGTAGTTGTTTTTCTATTACAAATACTTATCTAGTACAATATTTATAATATATGAGTTAATACATACATAGAGTATTTAACACAGATGAGAATAGTCCGTACAAGTTTACGTATACTCTTTATATGCTCCTATCTATTCTGTGTATTAAAATATATAAAATAAATGATATATTTTTTTATTTTATATAATATTAATATTAAAATATAAATATAAATGAATATAACAATATATGAATAAATAAACATAAAATTTGATAGATTCTCATCGAAGTGATTTATTATAACAGTGATGTTAATCATTGACAGATATCATCTATAATTGTGTCAACTTGACATGACCCTACTGTGCTATGTTTGTTTAAAAAATAATAATTAATAATTTGTCGTAAATAAATTTAATTTCAGTATTTCTATAATCAATTTTTTCTAATTTTATTTGGTACAATAGTAATAACAAAATAGTTAAAAATCATCAAATGGAATTTTTACAAATTCAATTTTTAGTAGTTTATACAACAACAATTTAAAAAAATAAATAAATTATGGTTCTGTTCAAAATTTAAGCCATAAAATGTTTTGACAATATGATGTATTAAAACTTTTATGTATATTATAATGATACAAAGTATACTTGCATTCAACACTGCTAGTAAATAATTCAGTGAAATAGACAAAAATAAATTATACATAAATTTACTTTATTCTAAGGTTACAGGATTTGATAAAATTATGATTTATTATTATTTTTTCATTAAAAACAATTTCTATAAATATTGTAATTTCTTCAATTAAATTATCAAGGTCTCAACTTGTGAAACCATTATAGTAAAATACAATGAAACATTTTCGTATGTCTTATTTTTTGCGGCTACATTATTTGGCGGAAATTGATATGCTGTGAAATTACGTATGAGGATTGTTTTTTGGTTTTATTTAACACGATTGACGTAAGACATTTTTAATCATATTGAAAAAATACATTATTATTAATTGCCATATTTTAACTACAATTTATTTATTTTCAAATAGATTTGATGAGATCAAGATAATACAAATTTTATTAATTTATTTGTCATATACTTTTTGTTATCATTAAAATGAATATTATGATTCTGTATCATCCAAAACTTTCTTAGAATTTTTAGATTATTCTCTGGATAATTGAAACACTTCTTAGAAGTAAGAACGAGAATCAGATTTTAATTTTTACCGAATAGCTTGAAACTTTTTCTCTTTATGTGCTTTACGTTTATAAAGCTGCGATGGTTTGAAATTATTTTGAGAATAGATTTTAGTCGAATTTTTTAAAAAATTTTAACTTATTGTATATAAAATTAAAAGTTTTTAAAAATTTGTTTTTTGTTTCAATTTTTATATCTCACTTTTATAGATTAAGCAAAATCTACCAATCAAGGGCATTGGGTGTTTGGTTAACTTTTTTAAATCATCCATTTTTTTTATTAGGCAAATAGATATTGTATATATTGTACTTTATATTTTATTAAATAAAAGTAATTAAAAAAAAATTATTCAATTAAGTATATAAAGATATGGCATGTAATGCCATGGTTAAGTTTTTAATATTAAAAATTAGGCTTTACACAATAAATTCAAAATATGTTAATATTCAGTAGTTTGTAAATACATAACATTGTTCTCAGTAATTATTAATTTTTACAAAATTATTGTGTTGTAATTATGTTGTGTTGACCGTTTTATTGATCTTTCTCGTTTTAATTTGTTATACTATAATAAATTATGTTAAATATTATACTTAGTTATATTGTTATTATGTTTTTTAGATGTAATAAATAACCAAAATTACATGCAGTCTAAATATCTAAATGCTGACTTGACTAATTAGTTGTTTAAACTTGCATGATTTGTCTTTGTGAGATTTTTTTAGACACGATATGGAAGTTAAGTAAGTACTAGTGTTATACGAAAATGTTGTATGGATGAATGTTGCTCGCTTATTGACGGAGGCTATCATGATAGAAAAGTAGAGAGTATATTGGAGATGTAAAAAATATTTTTAAGAAGAACGTCAATATAAGAAAGGTCGCGTCATTCGCAGTCTTCAGCGTCATAAGCAATCATCTCTTCCAAATAGAGATGAACAGTCCCAACATGCGGTTTTAACCCAAAGCTGACTCTGGCGCATTCATGTTAAGTTACGACATCTTCTGTGTTTAGAAGATCACGAATTTTCGCTCATTTGACTTACAATGTTATTTATCTTGTATTATTGTTTGATTTTCATATACCATTTGCTATAGAATCGACAAAAGCAGCCAAGGACGTCTGCTGCCAAGAGAATGTCTTCTTTTAACGTAAAGCTGGACAGATTTGTTCGTCCTCAATAATTATTACGTTATCTTAATCAGTCTACTAGTTGAACTCTGATTGACCCGCGCAAAGTTTATACATAGGACATAAGAATTTAATAATTAGTATTCTCATTAAAATAATCTTTGACTTATGCTGGTGTAATATTTTGACATGACAATCGATAATTTGTTTTCGTGAAAAATAGGCTCTTCTAATAATATAGCATAAATGAGTAGTGATTTTTTACATTGCAAAATATACAAGTAATAAAACATAACATAGATGCTAATAAGTACAGAAAAAGTTTCAACATAACATCATTTTACAAATTAAATCTAATTGATTTCAGTTTTAACCTTCATAATATTAGACTATCAAGAAAAATAAACAAACTATGTTCAAAGAAATTTGAAAATATAGTTATCCGACATTAATAAATACGTTGCACTAAAGCAATTGGATTTTACTAATAATATATTTAATTATAATAATAATACAGAAAAAATTGATTTCAGTAACTCAAGAAGGTCATACAAATTTTTAGAAATTATTATAACTTTTATTTATCAGCTTATTTCAGTAGTATTTATTTCATGGTTTATAAGTAGTTAAATACTTTCTAGGTCCATCCCTTATTCGGTATTTGAGTACCAACTTTATCTTTTTAAATAGCAACATACATATGTTAGTTGATTAAATATACGAATATTGTGTAACTAACAAAATGATTGGTCGATAACAACATTTGAACCAGTATTTTGGAAGTTATACACTTTCATCCTAAAGACGAAAAGGAATGCACTCGAGAATTGCCTAGTGATAAAAATTACATAATCTGCACCTCACCACCAGTCTACATTTAAAAAATATTAAAAACTTCTAAAAATTCTGGTTAAATGCTGTTATCGACTAATAATTTTCTTAGTTGGAATGTTTTATAATAAATGAGCAAGTTAAATATGTATGTTGTTATTTAAAAATATAAAGTTCGTATCCTTTAATACATAAGATCTGGAAAAAATTTATCCGATTTAAATCAAACTACTACTAAGGTAAGTCAAAAATATTTCTTAAAATTATTATTTTAAAAGACATTCTATACCATAAAATCATCCCATCATTATATTTCCAAATGGCAACTCCAATTTGTTTTATATCTTCACATTGATTCACTTGAAAAAAATTATTTGATGTGAAAAAAATTTTCGAATGTTACCTTTTTTGTATAATACTCAAATACAACCTAACCCACCAAGTATTTATTGTAACCGTTATACGGAAGGCGCAAATTATAATCTTTGTTTATGTAGATAGTCTTATTATTTTAAGTTATACTTTTATTTTTTATTTAATACAGATTATTAAAAAAAGGATGTATATTAACGGTTTCGTTCTTTCGATAAAATTTCTGGGGAGTTTTCAGATCTGCTTTCGCGTTCAAAGTGATCAAAAAGTGATTTATTCCATAAATTTATTAGAGTTGGATTTTTGACCAGTCAAAAACATTTCTGTCAATTGACTAGATTTTTACGTGTTAAATGGTCAAGTTCAGTAAAAAAATATATATTTATTAATCAAACTATCATTTTTATTTTATTCAAAGTTTAGGATGAACAAGTAGTTATTTTTCCAACTTATGGTATTAAGTTAGATATAAAAAATAAACTTGAATTATAATTTATATGTTACTTAGTTTTAATAGTACCTCAATTAAGATAATAGTTTTTTAAATTATAATAAAAAAAAATTAAGTACCCAGCTTTATCAAAAATTAAAACAAAACTAATATAAAATAGGGCTCAAAGTGTGAAAAGGCGAAATTGTATGATAAAAACTAAGAAATAAAAATAAACGTGACCAGTCCATAGAAATACAATAAACTAAATACCCAATGTTATGGATCAGTAGCACATATCAGTTTACTACCAAAAAAAAATTTGCTTTTTTCTTTTCACCCTTAACATTAAACAGCTATAATTTTGTAAAACAAACAATATAAAACAATTTATTTGTAACACAAACATTTTTCATTTAAATATATCTGAAAATATAAAAATTTGGGGTTGCAACATAAAAGTCGAAAGTTAACATTAGTCTGGGTATAAAGAATGAAAGTAGAAAATTATTTTTCATATAAAGCAGTTTTACATAAAAAATTTAAATAATGACTACATCTTATATTTGTGAAGATATTTCGTAAAACAAACATAAGAGATTACCCTATTATTCGCTAATTCATTAAATAATATTAGAATTATATAATTGAATACGCTTTATTTTTTTTCAATTGATACAAACTATTCAATTACATTGTAATTTTTAATTGATCAAAAGAATTCAATTTTTAATTAAAAATTATTTCGTAGTATTTCTTCATATAATTTCGAAAAATAACTCCAGAAATTATCTAAATTTAAACAATATTAATAATTATGTATTTAAAATATATCTAATAAATTTGGACAACTTATTAAGCATTATTAATTTATTATAAAAATGTTAGCTTAAAAAATAGAATTAACCGTTATTAATAGTAACTTAGTTACTAATATATAGTTTCTAATAATTCATAATATATCAGCTATTTAACAGATATTGCGCCTTCAAAACAGAAAAAAGTTTAAAGTATTATTAATTGATTATTTTGTTATACAACAAACAATAGAGCTTTATTCTAGTTAAAAAATATATATGAATGAAATAATAGATTCCGTGTGTTTATTGAGTAAGTACTAAATATATTTATTAACACAAATTTATAACAATACATTTTTACTTGTAAAAAATAATAACATATTAAAGAAATTTTTGCTTTTAATAATACCTTCCTGTAGTTAAAATAACTTTAACAATTATGTATTTAAAATATAACTAATAAATTTGGAAAATTTATTGAGATTTATTAATTTGTTAATTATAAATATGTTGGCTTGAAAGATAGAATTCTACAGTTGTTAATAGTACCTTAGTTACTAATACATAGTTTCTAATAATTTATGATATATCAGTTTTTGAACAGATATTGTGCATTCAAAACGAAAAAAATTTTTAAAGTTTTTTAATTGATTATTTTGTTATATAACAAACAGTTAGAGTTTTATTCTAGTTTGAAAAAAATCATGAATGAAATGATACATTTCATTGTTTTATTGTGTAAGTACTATATAATAATAATATAATATAATTATCAATATAAGTTTATCATCGTATTATGTTATACAAGCACTTATTTTCGATACAATACATTTTTACTTGTACAGAATAATAAAATATTATAATAACACATTAAAGAAACTTTTGCTTTTAATGATACCTTCTCGTAGTTTTTACACGTGAAAATATATGGAATAAAATTAGATCAATCCTTATAACGGTTTTCATAATGAGTACAAATTATTAATAATTCTATAGTCTATAAAATCAGTAGTTAAATGTTTTCCAACATAATTTTAAAATATAAGCAATATAAATAATATATAACTCTATAAATAAAAAACATTTATTAATTCATATTGAAATTTTGTTATTTATCGTTACAGTTTTGAGGGCTCTTTTATATGTTATTATCGTTTATACAGTGTAAGTATAATTTTAATCTAACCATGAAGTTTATTCAGGTTTTACAATTATAAAAACAACACATTTTTTAACAGGATTATTTTATACATTATTGATGAGTTAAAGAATTATGTAAATGGCTTTGACAGTGATTTTCTTGAAGAAAATAAATTTGATTTGGAAGTAAAAGAAGATGTAGAACCTAATACTTCAGAAGACTTAAGAAACTATGAATCACTTGTTCAAGTATAATTGCTTATGAAAATTAAATGTATTTTCATTTAATTTTTAACTATTTTATACAGAAACATAGCGATTCTAAGTTGTTGGATGAAGGTGTGAATAACGGTGACACGGTGGCAATGATTCTCAAGTAGTAGATTTCGGTTCAGAAATAATACCAGTTGTGTCTTCTGAGATAGTAAAAACTTGTTTATTTTGTTTTGAAATTCATTAAAATTATGTAATTTTAAATTTATTTTAAAAATTCAATTTATATTTTTTTTAGCAAAATGTCTCCTTATTGGATGAAGGTCTCATAGAAGAGTTTACTGTTGGTTTTGATGAATCACTGATTCTTATTTGAATAATGCACCAAATGTTCCGTCTGAGATAGTAAATGTCTCCATGTTGTCAGATGAAGAACTTAAATGTGTTCATACATTTGGTTTTGAAGATTTACTGGCAAACGATTTTGAATCGAAATATACTTTTTCATTGTTGAGGGAAAAACGTGATTTTTTAACTTGAAAATTAAAAATATTGAGCCAGGAGTTGTGTCGGAAGAATTGGCCTTTGCACTATTTACAAATGTATGTAATAATATTTGCTAATATTTATTATAAAATCAGACAGTAAAACTTTTAAATTGAGTTTTTTTATACTTATATTTAATACATTTTGAAAAAAAAAAATTAATATGTGCTATTGTATATAAACGCACACACCTAGCAACTAAAATTAATTTTTAAAATACTGTATTTTATGAATACATTAGAATGCGAGTTTATTAATTAAAAAAATTTCAAGATTATTTGTGTTAAAATTTTTAGCCAAAGAGAATTTGCTAATATTTTTTTTTTTTTTATTATTAGGTGATGAAAAATGGTATAGGAATGTGTGTAATGAAAGGTAAAACTATTTGTTGTACTAAAAGTAATCTGTTCGCTTGTTCTATTGGTATTTAAAAATTTTACCGGATGTTTTCCTTAACAATACAATTAATTTTTTTTCTGATTTTAATATTTCTAAAATATATGAGCCAAAATTATGTAAACTTGTAAACAATGTTTTCAATTTAAAAATAATTGCAGAATTTCAACAATCAAGTTATACGATTTATTCAAGCATTATACTAGAGAACATTGCTCTAGTGAAATTCATTAAATTTTATACCGATTCAATTTCATTATTCTTGTTTAGGAGAATTCGCTCAATTTCTTAGACAATTTTAATTTATATTTGTACTTTATTTAATAATATTTATAAAATTACTCATTTTAATTATAATTTTGTTTATACAAATTAAGTTTATTTTTATTTTTAAGTGAAAAACCTAACTATTCCTAATTATATGGAAGTAAATTGAAGTTAAAAAAAAATATCAATTTTAATTGTTAATAGTGAATTTATGAATTCAGTAATCGACTTAAGGGTTCTATCCCATAAGTGCGCGCTCTAATAAGAGCCTTTTCTTCCAATTTACTTTATTATGCCTCGGTGCTACGATTAAAACAAATAAATATCTACTCTCGAAGGACCAATGTTTCGTACGAGGCAACTAGACCTTAATACGGCTAGTTGTGCACCGCACTAAAATGCCGTTTTGTCTTAAGTCTCTTTAATTCGCTATTATTGAAACGAGAGTGGGTCACCTGGGGGTGACGGCTATATTTCAAATTTAAAGGGCTACGAGGGGCCTTTAAATACTACTGGCCAGCGAAGCGGCATAAAACAAAATAGTTAACTTCAGTTAAACAAATGAATAATATTAAAAATAATATAAAAAACTCAGCTAAATAGATGAAGTTGTGGAAAGTGATATGTGGACTGTATGAGATCTTGTGGTAATGGTGTCGATCATCTAAGTATCGCGATTCAGAGTGTAGATCCAGGCACGTAATGGCAGATGAGAACAGACGGCGGAAAAGCGACTACGGCAATGAAGTTTTTTAGCGATGGTCGGGGCCCAATCACTGGTGGCGTGCAAGGGCACAAGAACTTTGAGCACAAGGGTCTAATAAACAAATAATAAGAATAACGGCGTACAATGGCCGAACAATTTACCTCTCAAACGAAGGCACTTGCTACAGAAAAGAAAGATGACACATAAAACAAAAAAACTAATTGACTTACCACAATGAACTGTACACGGATGACAATTGACACGGAGGTCATCGATTTGCCGTGCTGTGTGGGCAAGGGGGTGAGTAAAGCAAGACGCTAAAGATCAGCTGTCACAAGATATTATATAATCAATGATGTTAGTAACAACTGGTCTACTAGATCTTTACTAAAGGCGTTCTGTACCAAACAAATTTTATGCTATAAATCGATAGTATTTAGTTAAAAACAAAATATAGTATCGCTTATACATAATGTTATTAATTTTTAAAATTAAATTTGTTGAATATTTGCCTTTAAAGAGTCAACGAAATTGACCAAAAATTAACAAATTATACTACAAATGTTAATTATTGAATTTCATATGCTGTTATAGACCTAAATAATATAATACTAAAACTATAACTTATGCCCAGAATTTATGAAATCGAACTACTATTAAAATTATAATTCCATAGTGTATAGTAGGTTAGTTAACTTTAAATGCCACTTAATACATTTCACAACTCAATTAAAAGCACGTGTGAAGCGTAAAAACAGTAAACGTAACGTATTGTATTGAATGATTAAAATCAAAATCATTCAAGTATATTAGAAAATACACGAAGAATATGAAGGTATGTCGACATATCTTCGGCACTGAGTATTTAATGTGATTGTGATAGTAAAATTCAAATACCACAGTGTATAGGTACTCTTATGTCAGAAATGATTTATTGTATAAAATTTCTGCTAATACTTGTGGTTTTCAAGTGCTTTATAGAATGACTGTTTTATGTATAGTGTCAAGGACCTAATACTAGTAATGGAAACAATTATCTCATTTTACTTTTGTACTATATTAAAATAGAGAGACTTCAAACAATATCGCCTTCGTCGTAGATTTTTTAAATAATCTATGAAAAATATAAATAATTTATACTAGTAAATTTTATACAACAAAAAAATTAAAAAGTTGTTAGTGTTAAGTCGAATTAAAATTCTATACATCTAATAGTGATTAAATGACATTGAGTTTAAATAAAATTTAGTGGTAATGCATTACAACGTATTTTATCAGAAAGTAAAGATAATCGCTTTTGATCAAGTTAATTTTACATAATAACAACAAAAATAATCTGCAATGATAATAATTATTTTATTCGTGACTGTAGTGCTTTATGGCCATGTAATTAAAAAATATACGATAAATCGTTGTCTCTTTAGTAATATACAGCTTTTGCGTAATAATTTATTACATACACAGTTTGGCGTTCCTAACATGGCAAATCATATTAGTTATGTTCTTTCAAAATCTAATCACTAGGAACTCGAACAAGAAAAAATAATTTGTTAAACGTCTGCTTGTATGTTTATGGAAATATTATGGCTATTGTAGTCATTTATGGATTTTTTCAAATTCTTATATCTAAAAAGCAAGAATTTACTACACTTTCTTGAACTTTATACAAATGAGAACATATAATAGACTATTCAATTTTTAATTATTGTTTAATTGTTTAACGTTTGAATTTTGTATCATACATCGCTCAGCAAAATTAATATCTTTTTTTATAATATTTTATTTATAATTTTTAAATTAATATCGCTAACAGTATTCAAAAAGACCAAATATTGATTATTTTTTTAATTACAGTCCAATAATTTCAACTGTCTTTAATCAATTATAGTAAGAGCTAAGTCGTTGTTAATCGTTCTTCTTTTTTAATTGAGAAAAAATGTTTCAACGCTTTTCAAAGTTCATTTATTTTATATTGAAATAATAAAATATAAAACTATGTATTATAAAAATAATGAACTAAAATAGATTGTAATTGATTATATAATTATACTAATAAAATGATGATATGAAAATTAAAAAAAATACATATATTATCTAATGAAATATTTGGGTATGATTTATGGTAAATCCGTAAAAATAATTCTATGCATTTTTTCTTTTATTATTAAAATAAATAAACAATATCAATAGGGTTTATTAATATTGGCATAAATGAAAAATAGTAAAAAAAAAAAGATTTTGAAAAACTAGTTTATTTGTACCTTTTAATTAATTAACTAACTTTCGTAATAAAGTAACCTTCTAGGGATCCTTAGTTCTAAGTAGTTATTCATGATAAAAAATCTAATAGTCATATTATATAGTAGCTTTTAAAATTAACTAGCTCAAGGCATATTTTTTTTAATTGCGTTTACAATCGATCACATGGATTTCTCTTTCGACCGAAGATTTACCAGTAACAATGTAATGAGTATTATCGTATTGCTAACTTTATCTGTAAAGATCTCAAGCATTTTATAATTTAAACGATTTAATGGCTTTAAATTGATTATAAATACTATCGATTTTTACAAAAAGTGATATTAAATGATTTATGGGATCTATATCAGAAAAACAACTACTCGTGTTTATCTTAAATTTTAAGCAGATATCGTATATTTTATAACTAGTAATAAAATATTAACGATTTTAAATGTGAACGACATGGCTTGGTTAGTGGTTAGATCGCCGCAAACAAAAATGTTATTATCTGCACTGAATATCGCAAGCCACTGCACTACTATTGTTTCTCTTGCTGCTGATTTCACTTGATCTCTCTGTCTCTAAAATAACAGCATATATTTCTATCATAATTTTGTTTAATTTCCATGTATACTAATTATATGCATTGTTCAATTCTATCAGAAAACATGTACCGACGCCCAATGGCCTAGAGAATAATTATGCTAACAAAAAAAGTACACTTGCTTATGTTACACATAATATCATAAAAAAAATTCAAATAATAAAAATAATTCTACTATTTATCTTGTATGTGACAACAGCATAAAGTATAAATTTTAAGGTGACTAAATAACTTTCCTCTTATCCTAAAACATATTTTGTAAAAAATTGTCTAGATTTTTGGAGAGCTTAATAGTCCCTAGCTCTCGTATTTGTACCTATGGTAACAAAATTTATCTCTAGAAAACATTTTTGGATTATCACTCCCACACAAAAATTAAAACCAAAAGGTTCTATCTCTTATACATTGAATGTCCAATGAATATTATGCAGATGATAGAAGTTTAAAGTTTACTCGGCATAATATCGAATTGTTACAAAAAAATAAAATTTAGATAAGATCACACATTATATTGAATATTAAGTTCTCTTTTAAAATAATTTTTTTCACTTCTCGCTATTATTTTAATTTTGAGACAGCAAAAAACTCATTACAGTCGGGACCTAGTTTAGTGAGGATTTAGTGTAATAGCTAATATAGATTGATTTATGGAAGTGATTAACATTTCTATCTTAAAATGCTACGATGCGATTGTGCATAAAAAAAAGATAATAAAATAATAGAAATGTGAAATAAAAATTTAAGACTTGTGCAGTCTATATTCATATAAATTTTGCAATACTATTATAAAATCTGTAGCTAGAAAAATACTTAAACAACAAATGAAATAACTTTTAATATAAATCTGCTATAAATATAGTGAAATTATATATAATTATATCGTAAACGCCAATATTACTGACTTAACTGCAATGAATAGATATTTTAGTAAAATTACATGTGTTGTCCAAGAAATATCTATCATTTGTCCTTTTCCTCGGGGATAAAACATAGTATAAAGCAGTTGGGCTATTATTTTCGCGCCTAGTGTAAGCGATAAGAAATTATATGATAACCATACCGCGCTTTTTGTCGTGATCAGGCGGTCGTAATATGTACAAAGAAGATACTTCCAATTATATAGTGGGTACAAAATCGTTTTCTCCGGGCGTACATCGGTAGTACTATGACTTATGTAATTACACGAGTGGTTAAAGATGCAATTACATATTCTTCGGTTACATATTGCATAAGAAGAGGATTATTTTACAATTGTGGAGACAACAATCATAGATCGTAAACATTTATAAATTAAAATAGAACGTTGATATCCAACGGATAAAGACATTTTGTAAATAAGATGGACATGTATTTCAGTTTAAAGTAAGAATGTGACAAAAGTTCAATTCCTTAAAAATAAATATAAAACTTCTGTGAATGTTTTTATCCTACAAAAAAAGTATCGAAATGCATTTGAAAAATTTCACAAGAGATCATATTTACACGATACCTTATGCTGGACATGACAACAATGGACCAAATGAGAGTAACTGGTACAACCGGTATACTATTCTTATACAAATGTCTACATTGTTCGGTTTTTCTTACACTAAATCAACGGCACAATCGTTACACTTATTTTCTAGGTTTGATTGCTAATTGAATGTTTACTAGTTTTGTGTTATATAAATCAAATACCATCTATTTGGTACACATTGCCCGTGTAGGTACGCATTAAGAATTAATCATATTATACAAAAACTGAGAGTCACGCGTGTCTTAAGAGCAGTTTAGATGATTAAATGTATTATACGTTTCTCAATCAATCGAACGATTTATGAGCAGGGCTTGAAACTGTTTTCATAACGATATGGTTATAACAATGTATAATAATGTCAAAAAACACATAATTAAAAACGATGTAAAATAAAATACAATACTAAACAGAAAACGTAAATGATTCGTTATAACTTATAAATACAATAAATTTGGGAAAAATATAGCTGTGAATTAAGTGAGTGCTTCTCAACGTAAAAACTGCGAGGGAAATTCTTACATGCAAGCGATGACTTGACTGTACGTCAATTAATATAATTAATCTCATATATGATAAAAAATTATCAAGAACTTTTAAATGTAGAAAAACATAGGAAATAGTAATGTTTAAATACTGAAAAATGTAAAACATAAACAATCAATATTGTTTAAAACCACAATACAGAAAACATTATAAATCCATAACGTTTCAACTATTTAAGACATATAATGTAATAATATTGTTAACATTTTAACTGTTTTAACATAAAAACAAAATAAATAATTTTGATTCAGGCTTTGTTTATGGGTATGACATATATTAGTATATATTTATTTTATTTTTTCATTAATATGGAAGCTATGACGATAAATAAATAGAAAATTCAATTTTCTTAAAAATTTCATTATTTATTTAGTAATTAGGTCGATAACTTTGACTTAGTATACTTTTTTCATATAAGGCCTTCAAAAAAGTTTTTGTCTATAAATATGACTATTTTCAAATTTTGATATTAAAGAATAAAAAAAAAGTATTTTAATTTTTTCTTATTAGAGGCGAATAATAAAAATTATGCTTTTAACGTAGTCCAAGAGTGTAAAAATTAAAAAAAAGTAACCAAAATATTTACCGGATTGAAAGTTATTAAAGATATCAGATCATGGTGGAACACCCAATATAGATAAAACTAAAAAAGTGCTAAATATTTGTAATTAAACTTTAAATAGACTTGAATAAATATTCATACTTAGAGAATGACGATGAAACCTTCAAATTATGTTTATAAAATTATAATAATTTTATCTAAATTTCATCTTAAATGTGTAAAAATGAAACGTAAATTTAACTTGCATTTTTACGTAAATGCTTTGACTGCGTCTAGTTTAAAATTCGGGTGAAGCTTAAACCTTAAAAAATTACATAATGGTTTGCGTATAGTATACGAAAAGTTTTATTGGTGTATTAAAAAAATAATAATTCTGAAGTTTTTTAATTGAACAATAAACATTTTTTTCCTATATCTTATTTGTAAAACAACATACTTTTTAGATGCGTTTTACAAGCGGAAGCATAAATCTATTATCTGAGTACATCGTTCATATTATAGCTTCATGACATTTATTGTTGAAAGTGGCAATAACAAGTGTAAAAGAACTGTTTTTTATTCACAAGTAGTATAATGCGATATAATTAAGAGACTACATTAAAAAGTATGATAACTATTTGAAGTAATCTAAACATAGAAATAAAAAACAATTAAGTAATTTACGTGTGATCTCTGTTAATTTCATTTTAGTAATTATCAGTAGTTATGTATAAAGATTTTGTACACAAAATAACAAGATTTTGTAGTCAGAAAATAAGTGATAGTCAAATATAATCTCAACATTTGACTTGAGAGTTATTTAAGTGTCTCACAAAAACTTAAGCTGCTTGAATTGTTTTAATATTCAAGTCGCACTAATCTACAGTTTGTTTGAATACCGTTGTACACATTTTTTTCTTCTTTAAACGGCAGTAAACAATATGACTAATTTGGCCATTCATTTGTTTTCACTGAAAAAGTGTATGTGAACTTTCTATACAAAACTGAAACGCAATAATATAATTTATTTCACCCTAAAGTACATGATTATTTTCTTATAAATACTTATAACTGTATCTTGAACTTTCCTGAATAATGTCATGCTAATTTGATTGAAAATTGTTATAAAAATATTATTCGGTTGACAGTGATACTTTTATGAGTGTATTGTTTTTTTTTTACTTTTTATAAAAAAAAAAATATGCATACGTTCTATGTTTGCTAGTAATTTTCTAAAGCGGTAAATGTCTATGTATGATAATGATAATAATATGTGCCAGACAAACTGATGATACTCCAGATTTTTACACTCGATAACGTTGTGTCATTGTCCATGTCAAAAGGTGTCAATTACTAATGTTTTTTAATGCTGTCACAATAATGATTATAGTGAGACTATTAA
The DNA here is from genome assembly GCF_025091365.1 of Daktulosphaira vitifoliae. NCBI lineage: Eukaryota > Metazoa > Arthropoda > Insecta > Hemiptera > Phylloxeridae > Daktulosphaira > Daktulosphaira vitifoliae. The sequence continues at coordinate 49,483,993 of NW_026099572.1, read as the reverse complement.
CGTGTGACGTTAAATATTATTGCAAATGGTATGACAACCACTGTTGTCATATAGGATGGCATAAGCAAGGCTTCAATTTCAGTTATGGGAATGAGAAAAAGCAAAACAATACCATAACGATACCTAATAATTTACATAAATATCATATTTACTTACCACAAAAACCACTAAAAATTCAACAATAATAACTAACAGAGATACTAGAAAAAATATCTAGTAGGTACTATAATAAATAAAAAAAATAACAATTTAATGACAAATTATAATTATAGAGTTTAACTACAAGGCAAACAATTAAAATTAGTCCGCCAGTAGTTAGAAAAATTGAAAAAAATATTAATATATCCTAGTTAAAAAAGTTTCTCAACTTTGTAAATAAAATAAAATAAAAATAAACATCGTCAAGAAGATATGGTTTTAGTTGTCCCATCGACTCCAAAATAAAATCACGAAGCTTGATATTGAGTTTTTTTTTTTATCGCGAATCCATTTTTCCAATATCATCACATATTTGAAACAAAAAATTTCTATTTTTTTATGATTAAAAGTACTACAAACATTTTTTATAAATCGCATTTTTTTCTAGAACTTTTAATGGTGTTTTGAAGTATAACTACAAAGTTTGATTTTCAAAAATCTTTTTATACACAATATAGATATTTAAATTAAAGTGCGATTATAGTATTTTACTAATATATTTACATTTTTAATGTTAGTTTTTTTTTTTTTTTTGGTACATAAAAGTCGTTTATTAAGCATTTATAAAGAAAGATCATCACAGGGATGAAGACATGACATAGTGGTGACAAGTATAGATGACATCTAACAGTAATCAAAATCACTATCATAAAAAAGGCTTCGATATAAATTTGTAGATATTGTTTAATTTTTGGAAGGAATAGTTGAATTATTCCATGAACAACTTTAATTCCTATTTCCTCAATTACATTCTAATTACAAGTTTTATGATTTATAAGACTTATAAATATATTTAGTACAATAAATGAATACATTTATACTATAAAAATCAAATTTAGTATGAAATATACACTCAATATTTTGTACTCTAATTTTAACAAGCTAAATAATAAAAAATCTCATAATCTAATATAGAAAATGATTGTCTTAATTAGATCATGTTTTATTTTATAAGCTAGTTAAATATGTTATATTTCCATTAAAAATTAAGTTGATAGCTTTATAAGATATAAAGGATGAATTAAAAAATTATTATAATTGATAAATCAAGAAGTATATAAAACTAAAAAATATTTTCTTAGCATACTTATTATTTCAAGAGAAATCGAATATACAAGAGTGGCTATCAAGTAAGTATTAAAATACTCGCCATGTATTTCATTACCTCAATTTATAGTAAGCAATTTTAGCTAGAACATTTTTTTTGGAAAGAGTAGCTACCTTCTGTTTAATGTTAAACGGATAATATTTAACTAACACTTACATAAATTTTTAAATATTTTTTCAAGGGGGGTTATATGGGGTATTTAGTTATGTCCCACTTATTTATATAACTATACTATCTGACTTTAAGCATAAATAACTAAAAGAAAATTGAAATGAAAAGTTATAAAAACACGAATAACGATAATTTATTACACCAAAATGATATGTCCATTCTTAGATCAGTGGCAGATAAATGGTGATTAGGGAGGTTATCCCCATTTTTTAATTTCCTATTTGATATTTTTGTATAACATTCGTATTTTATATTTTGGATACTTAATATGAAGAAAGTCATTTATATATATTATATGAGATAAAAAGGATCACGAAATGTTGGATAATAACGTTTTTTCATCTCCAACAATCTTTTGACTATCAATCTTTTAGATTATGATAAAAATATATATTTTTGTATTTATTTCTAATTAAAATTTCTTTTATTATTTAACTATAATTTCAAATAGCCTCACAAAATGATTCGCTTATCATAAGCCACTGAATTACTCAAAAAATAATTATAAAATAAATAAACAAATTTCTTTTTTTTGAATTGTATATACCTGTATTTCTTGATTTGTCAACTACTAAATACTTTTTAGCATAATCTCTTGTAACTTATAGAAGTTCAATTTATTTTTTTTTAAATGGCAACATACATATTTTACTTAAATTATAATTAAATAATTATATAAATATATATTTATAAGTTAACTTTACTTGCCGTGTTTTTTCCATAAATTAACTTGGTTTAATTAAAGAGAATAAGGTTAATTGCTTTACCTTACATTTGTATAATTTATTAGATGTGAAATTATATTTTTTAAATACTGAAACTAATACCAATTAACTAATTACTTAGTGTATCGCCAATACCAGTCTGGTTCAGAAGGCTAATCTGCGATTCCATTAATTTATTTTGGGATTCGGCAAGTTTGAAATATTTATATTTTTACTTACGTAAGGAAATTACCTCTAGGAATCTAGAGATCTTAGGTTAACCCTGTTTATTGTAGGTAATTTTTTTTTTTTTTACTTGTAAACTCAAAGACGTAAATCTTGAATCTTAGTATTGAATGCTATAAAAAAATACATTGAATGTTTTTTTTATGCACATAACTTCCAAATAACATTCAACTAATCAATATCAAGTGTTTGTTTTTAATTAGTTCATATTCTATTTAAGGTCTTTCAAATAACGAATTATTACCGTAAATAGGTAGTAGATAGAGATAGATATGGCGTGTTCTATAGAGACACGGGCACAGAACCCGCTACGGATTTTAAGAACTCACCTCCCCCTCTTTTCTATTTTTCCATACTCACCATGTAGGACATTAAGTATAAATTTAATAATAATAATTATGATACTGTATGGTAAGATTATTAATATATATATGAGTAAAAGGATAAGATACTTCAATTACTTTTAAATTATATTAAATTATTGTATAAGTGCTTGCTCTTCCTTACAAAAAAAATGAATAATATTTTGTCCAAGTTTCTGCATTTCGAACTTTCATTAAATAAATAAAAATTAGTTTTTAAAAAATTACTATTTTAATGATTCATAATAGATTAATATTATAAAACCATAATGAAAAAGATTTTAGGACAAAATGTATAAACAATTTAAAAGCACGTTAAATACAATTATATTATAATTTTTAATTCATCAAAAGAATTCAATTGATAACTAAAAACAATTTCGTAGTATTTTTTCATACAATCTCGTGAAATAACTTCAGAAATTATCTAAATTGTAATAACTTTAACAATTGTATTTAAAAATGTATTTAAATATATTTAAAATATTGATACAAACTATTCAATTACATTGTAATTTTTAATTGATCAAAAGAATTCAATTTTTAATTAAAAATTATTTCGTAGTATTTCTTCATATAATTTCGAAAAATAACTCCAGAAATTATCTAAATTTAAACAATATTAATAATTATGTATTTAAAATATATCTAATAAATTTGGACAACTTATTAAGCATTATTAATTTATTATAAAAATGTTAGCTTAAAAAATAGAATTAACCGTTATTAATAGTAACTTAGTTACTAATATATAGTTTCTAATAATTCATAATATATCAGTTATTTAACAGATATTGCGCCTTCAAAATAGAAAGTTTAAAGTATTATTAATTGATTATTTTGTTATACAACAAACAATAGAGCTTTATTCTAGTTAAAAAAAATATATGAATGAAATGATAGATTCCGTGTGTTTATTGAGTAAGTACTAAATATATTTATTAACACAAATTTATAACAATACATTTTTACTTGTAAAAAATAATAACATATTAAAGAAATTTTTGCTTTTAATAATACCTTCCTGTAGTTAAAATAACTTTAACAATTATGTATTTAAAATATAACTAATAAATTTGGAAAATTTATTGAGATTTATTAATTTGTTAATTATAAATATGTTGGCTTGAAAGATAGAATTCTACAGTTGTTAATAGTACCTTAGTTACTAATACATAGTTTCTAATAATTTATGATATATCAGTTTTTGAACAGATATTGTGCATTCAAAACGAAAAAAATTTTTAAAGTTTTTTAATTGATTATTTTGTTATATAACAAACAGTTAGAGTTTTATTCTAGTTTGAAAAAAATCATGAATGAAATGATACATTTCATTGTTTTATTGTGTAAGTACTATATAATAATAATATAATATAATTATCAATATAAGTTTATCATCGTATTATGTTATACAAGCACTTATTTTCGATACAATACATTTTTACTTGTACAGAATAATAAAATATTATAATAACACATTAAAGAAACTTTTGCTTTTAATGATACCTTCTCGTAGTTTTTACACGTGAAAATATATGGAATAAAATTAGATCAATCCTTATAACGGTTTTCATAATGAGTACAAATTATTAATAATTCTATAGTCTATAAAATCAGTAGTTAAATGTTTTCCAACATAATTTTAAAATATAAGCAATATAAATAATATATAACTCTATAAATAAAAAACATTTATTAATTCATATTGAAATTTTGTTATTTATCGTTACAGTTTTGAGGGCTCTTTTATATGTTATTATCGTTTATACAGTGTAAGTATAATTTTAATCTAACCATGAAGTTTATTCAGGTTTTACAATTATAAAAACAACACATTTTTTAACAGGAAATCAATTTGATTTGGAAGTAAAAGATGATGTAGAACCAAACACTTCAGAAGACTTAAAAAATAATATATGAATGAAATGATAGATTCCGTGTGTTTATTGTGTAAGTACTAAATATATTTATTAACACAAATTTATAACAATACATTTTTATTAGTAAAAAATAATAACATATTTAAGAAATTTTTACTTTTAATGATAACTTCTTGTAGTTTTTACACGTGAAAATATATGGAATAAAATTAGATCAATCCTTATAACGGCTTTGCATAATGAGTACAAATTATTAATTATTCTATAGTCTATAAAATCAGTAGTTAAATGTTTTCCAACATAATTTTAAAATATAAGCAATATAAATAATATATAACTTTATAAATAAATAACATTTATTAATTAAAATTGAAATTTTTTTGATGGAGGTGGAATAACGGTTTAATGAGACACGATGGCAATGATTCTCAAATGGTAGATTTCGGTTCAGAAATAACACCAGTTGTGTCTTCTGAAATAGTAAAAACTTGTTTATTTTGTTTTAAAATTATGTAATTTTAAATTTATTTTAAAAATTCAATTTATATTTTTTTTAGCACAATGTCTCCTTGTTGTATGAAGGTCTCATAGAAGAGTATTGTGTTGGTTTTCGCTGGTAGATTCTGATTTGAATAATGCACCAAATGTTCCGTCTGAGATAGTAAATGTATTGTTGTTGTTAGATAAAGAACTTAAATGTGTTCATACATTTGGTTTTGAAGATTTACTGGCAAACGATTTTGAATCGAAATATACTTTTTCATTGTCGAGGGAAAAACGTGATTTTTTAACTTGAAAATTAAAAATATTGAGCCAGGAGTTGTGTCAGAAAAATTGGCCTTTGCACTATTTACAAATGTATGTAATAATATTTGCTAATATTTATTATAAAATCAGACAGTAAAACTTTTAAATTGAGTTTTTTTTACTTATATTTAATAAATTTTGAAAAAAAAAAATTAATATGTGCTATTGTATATAAACGCACACACCTAGCAACTAAAACTAATTTTTTTTAATGTCTTGCAAGAAAATGCTTATGACGAGCAACGTTTTTTAACCATTGTTAGAGGTGATACAATACCAAATAAATTAACTATAAAAAATTTCAATTTAGCTGTAAATCATAGATATATCCTGAAATTGACTTATGTTTCCGAATAGTATTTAATCATGGTTAAAGCAAATGAACCCAGAACGTTTAGATCACTGGAAAAATGTATAGATTCTTATTATAGAAACAGGACATTTACGTTCCGCAAATAAATGAACTATGCATCGTTAAATACAATAAACAATATTTTAAATTTATATTTATAAACTACTGTATTTTATGAATTCATTAGAATATGAGTTTATTAATTTTATTCAATATTAAAAATTTTGAGACAATAAACTAGTAAATTGCAGTATATTATCATCAAATAATGGGTTATTTGAGTTAAAATTTATAGCCAAAAGAGAATTTGCTAATATTCTTATTTTTTTATTATTAGGTGATGAAAAATGGTACAGTAGTGTGTGTAATGTCGTTGATATTGATGATAACGGAGAAGAAGTATTTATGATTACTTTCTTTGATTGGGGTGAAAGATTCACTGTAAAAGCCTGTAACATACGCCGGACTCAAAAAAGTTTTATAAGATATGCAGCTTTAACAATTAATTGAACTTTCAATGGTAAAACTATTTGTTGTACTAAAAGTAATTTTTTCACTTGTTCTATTGGTTTTTAAAAATTTTACCGGATATTTTCCTGAACAATACAATTGATTTTTTTTCAGATTTTAATATTTCTAAAATATCTGAGCCAAAATTATGTAAACTTGTAAACAATATTTTCAATTTAAAAATAATTGCAGAATTTCAACAATTAAGTTATACGATTTATTCAAGCATTATACTAAAGAACATTGCTCTAGTGAAATTCATTAAATTTTATATCGATTAAATTTCATTATTCTTGTTTAGAAGCATTCGCTCAATTTCTTACACAGTTTTAATTTATATTTCTACTTAATTTAATGATATTTATAAAGTTATTCATTTCTATTATAATTTTGTCTATACAAATTAATTTTATTTTTAAGTGATATAGTTAATTAATCGTAAAATTGTATAATGAAAACAACATATTATGTAATATNATAATTTTGTCTATACAAATTAATTTTATTTTTAAGTGATATAGTTAATTAATCGTAAAATTGTATAATGAAAACAACATATGTAATATTAACCTTCCGGTGGACGCGTAGCAGCACTGTGTGCTGCCAAATTAGTTTTTTCGTGATAAATACTAGTATGTATTTTTGAAAGGCTAGATAATTTCAGTACCTGTAGTTGGCAACACTAGTAATATTATCAATATATCAATTATTATTTTCCTCCATACTATCAGTCACCAGTGAAGATTTAACGTGATAGAATTCATTCGGCAGCATTCCGTTCTGCACGCGCTCACTAATGTAAGTATTTTTATTATTCAAATTTTGATAGAAACTATTGCAAATTATTTTATTACAAGTTAGTTTGACTTTTTTTATTATATTTATTCATAATTTAAATATATGTATTTATTTATTACTTATGGCGAAACAAAACTATTCTGAGGAAGAGATTAGGCTTATTCTTGAACAATCTGATGATGAAGGGCAAGGACAGGTTCAAGAAACACAAGATATCGACGGCTCTGATGTTGAAGGTGAACTTGAGGCTGTAGAGGTAAATGAGTATGACAGTGGCTCAGAAGTTTCAGTAGAGGATGTAGACACCATGGAGGTTGATGATACAGAGAACGATTTTGTATTTTTTATTGGAAAAGATGGTGAAACCATTTGGAGTTCTAAGTCCCCCGTGCAAAAACGTTCAAGAGTACCAGCGAAAAATATTATAAAATTTACTCCTGGTCCAACTCGAATTTGCAAAGATACTCGGAGACCTATTGATGCATTTCTCAAATTTATAAACCTAGATTTGATTGATATTATTGTCGAATGTACAAATACTTTTATTGCTACAAAAAGAGCACAAGTAAAATACTCTAGAGATAGAGATTGCAAAGACACGTCTCGTGATGAAATTATGGCTGTTTTTGGTATATTGTTCCTTATCGGTGTGAAGCACGGAAATCGTGCAAACTGTAAAGAATTGTGGAAAGATGATGGAACAGGTATGTTGATCACAAGAGCAACATTTAGTTACAAGCGATTTCTTTTCTTACTTCGAACAATCAGGTTTGATGATTTGTCTACTAGAGCGAAGAGAGAAAAAACTGACAAACTTGCTGCTATTAGATGTGTATACAAAATATTTTTGGACAACTGTAGAAATAATTATAGCCTTAGCGAGTTCACAACAATTGATGAGATGTTATTCGCATTTAGAGGACGATGTGGTTTCGTTCAATATATGCCGCAAAAACCAGCCAAATACGGACTGAAATTTTATGGGCTGTGTGATAGTAAAACTTTTTATACATCAAATTTTGAAGTGTACTGTGGAAAACAGAGGCCAGGACCTTACGATGTATCTAATAAACCCTACGATATTGTTCAAAGACTTTCCCAAAATATTCAACATTCTAATAGAAATATTACAATGGACAATTACTATACTAGCATTCCATTAGCTGATAACTTAATAAAAAATGGATTAACTATGATTGGAACTCTCAAAGCCAACAAAAGAGAGATACCTCCTCAATTTGTAACGAAGTCACGAGAAATTGGTTCATGCTTATATGGATTTCAATACGATAAAATACTTGCCTCTATCCAAACCAAACGAAAAAAATGTGTCTTGCTTTTATCAACAATGCATGACTGCGAAGGTATTGATGAAAAGACCGGTAAACCAGTGATAAATATCAACTACAATGCTACTAAAGGAGGTGTAGATACGGTGGATAAGATGTGCGCTGCGTACTCAACTGCACGGCAAACACGGAGATGGCCCCTAAGAATTTTTTTTAGTTTTTTAGATTTGGCTGGTATAAATTCTCAGGTAGTATTTTACCATAATAACCTATCCACTAAACGTCGCCGTGAATTCCTAAGTGACTTAGGGTTTGAACTTTTAGAGACTCATTTGAAAATAAGAGCTCAGATAAACACTCTTCCTAAAGACATCAAAATATTTCTGGACAAATATCATCACCAACCTCAAACAATAAGTGCTACAGAAACAGATAAAAAATCTGGACCTTGTCACATCTGTGGCGGAAAAAAGTGCAATCGTACAACGGTCAGATGTTGTAACTGCGAACAATTTGTTTGTAAGAAACATTCCAGACACGTTGCAACATGTGATAATTGTACNTTAATCTCATTTTCCTAGATTTTTCTTTTCTTTTGTAAGTTTTTAGTCGAAAAATCCTATATTAACGCTTTTTGGTTATAGTTATGTAATATTGTTGGCTTAATAATTTTCTTCTTTGGCTTTACAATTCTTTAAGAAATTTTGTTTCTTTGATTTGAACATTTTTCTCTAATCTTCCCGATTGTGAATTTTATCTTCGCAATCCGTCACATCTTTTATTTTCTAATCTTTTATTACACCATCTTATTGTTGGTCTTCTTTCGGGTCTGTAGTTGCCATTCAATTGGGGTGCTCTTACATTTGCATTATCAGTTTTCTACTTCGCGTGTCTAAACATGGGAGTCTTTGGCTTTTATTGTAGCTTGTTAATAATGGTACTATAGTAGTTTCTATTAGCTCTGCATTTTTCCTTATGTGTCATCTGTTAAGTTTGCTGTCAAAAACATAATAATATTGAATTAAAATTAATTTTATGATTTAAAAAATAAAATGCAGATTATTTTTATAATTCGTTTTGATTATTTATTAAATTACTAAAATATTTCATTAAGTAGACTGTAACAATCTATTCTTTTTTATTTTGTCTTAATTTATTATTATTTGGGAATTTTTTGAACTTATCACACAAACAATACAAGTAGTGGGATATTTTTATTTCATGTCTAACTGCTCCCGTACTGACACTCTTTAATCGCTTTACTTTTTCTAGCCGCAGCACATTAAAGTAAATAGGAAGAGAATGACCGGTAAACTCTCAATATTTGTGGCGGGTTCTAGTCCGTCATCATCTATCCGGAGTAGAAGATAGATAGATAAGTCTCATTGGTTCTATAAGCATTAAGTGTTGATAAATCACATTATACTTGTAGAGCCCACCATACCATATCTATAGTTTTCAAATAATTTTTTTTAACAACTTCCAAATATTAATACAGTTACGGTAGTATGGAATTGATGGGTTGTTTTCCACTTTGAAAGTCATGCGCACGATAAAGATTCTCTGCAAAAAAGTTATTACACTAATTGTTCTCTCAGAACGTGACCACAAAATTATTGTTTTCAGTAATTTGCACGTTTTTAATATTCAGCTACGAACACGCCTAGTCAAACATTTTATTACTTATACGTCATTTCTGTGATGTGTTTATAATTATTATGCACTTATTCCATTAATACTTAACTTTTTATTGGGTTGAATTCAACTCATTTTAAACTGGCAAACGCTGTAAACTTGATTGATAGTTAAATGAAAACATTTTTGAAACTTTAATAGTAGTGTAGTTCATTTTCCTACATACTATTAATGTGTAACTGATAAGTAAAATAGTATCGTAACGATCGTTGGCGAATTTTTTCAATGTTGTGGTAATCTTAAATGTTCTAATGTAATAACTTTTTGGAATACTTCAATTTGTATATATTAAGATAAACAACTGATTTAGATATCAATTGAATAACTAAATATGATAACTTGTATTGCTCAATGTGTGCGCTTAGAGATTTTTATAATTAGTTTTTATGAACATAAATTGACTTAATAATTTATATTGGACTTAATTGGCGTTATATTATCTAAACATTTTCAACTTGAGTTTCTATTTAAAAAAAAAAACATAAGACGTTTTTGCTTTAAATATTTAAATTATACATAATTTTCGTGATTTCAGTGAACAGAACTTTAGACTATAAAAATTATTGGTTGCTTTTATAGTAGAACTTCTAGCACGCCTGCAATTTGTATTTTATCGAAATCAAAATATTTATATGAAATACATAGCGTTTGATGAAATTATTTTCATTTTATTAAATATATTAACTTATCTGTCAAGTATTTAAATATATATAAATGTTCTTTTCTTGTTGTGTGTCCTAAATATTCATCAAAATATAATTAGTTTATATATATTTGATTTAAATTTATGTGTTAATGTTGACATGAAAATATTTCTATGTTGTACATAATTTGCTATACGGTAAGCTATGTTTGTGTATTTTTAATTGAAATACACGCCATGTCGTGTATTCAAATTAAAAGTAACATCTCAAAAGGCAATTTAAAACGTGTATTTCATACATTTAAACGTCCCATTGATTTATTTTATACTTTTTGTTTTCTTGGATGAGTGCTTGTGTTTCTTACATTTATGTAATTTTATGAAAAATGTTATAAACAAATAAATTGTAACGTTTTAGTCTAATATAATAAAATATTGAAGTAATTAAACAGAAAACATGAAGCAGTAAAATTTTTTTTAGTTAGATTTTAACTGACGTATTAATTGTATTTTTATGACACTTTCAGCCATTAAATAATTTTTTTAATCAGAGCGTATCATCTGTTGTTTGAGTAGCTCAGATAAAGTTTTTTTATGAACCAGTGGGTTCTGAAACGTTTGGCAACCGGTTTTATGTCATTTACATTTCGTGCTAAGATCATATATATAATTACTTATTAAAAACTATAAACATACTCGAATTTTTGTATAAGGATAATACCAGTTACATGAAGGTACAATTTTTTAATTGTCATTAAAAAAAATACTTCACAATAGTCAAATTGATAATAGAACAATTAATACAAAAATGGCAATTTGTTGAATTGGATTGAAAAATTTAAAATCAAATTTTTATTTTTATTTCCAGTTATGATTAAACATTGGGCACTTCAAATGTTTTAATAGCCAAGTAAAATATTTCACTGTTTGATTTAATGTTAATTCGTGGAATGTATTAAGTACTCCTGTATCTTATAGTTTTCCATGACCCTAATGCTGTGAAGAATCAACATTCCTAATTTTAATCAATAGTGCGATCGATAATTAAATTGGTACAATTAATTTTACGACCCACACGCTTCTCCCAGTTGGAAATGCTGATGAAAAGGTTAACTATCACGTGAGAAAATTTATAAACGACTTGCTAACCCAATATACGTGCGACTACAACTAATTAGATCATTACCATTAATTTTACACTTCCTTTGTTTTAAGAGCAAGGTCAAAAATGTGCCAAAACGCCAAAGGAGTTTTTAGCCGCACGACTGTACAAAATGATTCATGGATGTACACTACGTTAATTTTTTGCGTGATGTACAGCTGCGATAAAAAATGATTAATATAAATCTATCATGCCTGACAAAGAGCGATGAAGAAAATTTTTTTACAATGGTTATCACCTAATTTTGATTTTATTTCATATAAAATATGTATGTCAGTACTAAATATTTCATTGAGAATATACTATTATTTCAAGTAATATTATCTTAAGCTTTAGTTTTTTTAGAAATGCAACAGTAACCGTATAACTTACATATAGCTTAAGTCTATACACTACTAATACGTTTCCTAAATTTACTTTAAACAATATACACATTATTTTTTCAAAATGTTGTATGGACTATATTATTTAGCAATTAACTTGAAATGACAAATATCATTTAATATTTTTACTGTTCACTAAATTCAAATGATGGTTGGATAAGATTTATTCTGTATGTTCAAAAATGTGATGATTTTCAATATTGATAACGTTATTAAAACTCAATATTTTGAAAATATACTTTGTAGCATTTTTAATTTTATTAATTGATAGTTATATTAAAAACGAAAATTAGGTGGGTAAACCGAATCAAGACAATTCAGTATGAGGTGCGCACAATGGACCAACAGGTCTGAGTGCATGGGCATTATGTCTACATCGATAATAACTAAAACTAAAAATTAAATACGAAAATTATTTCGAACATTGTGTACTTTGCAAAATCTTATTGCCTTTATTAATTATGTTGACGTTTATAAAACAATAAATATGTAATGAAGTTGAATGCAGCATAAAATAAATTATCTGAAATATGTTGAAAAAAATAAAATACCTTTTAAATGACAAGCAATAAATAAAAAAATATTTTTATTCGTTTTTGTGGAAAATAATTCAAAGTAATATTTTATTGGGTCTTTAATTACTATTTATACTTAAATGGATTTATGACATTTTTATTGGGTATTAAAAATTTATTAAATTTTAATAATACTATACATGTTTGTTGTGGTAAAATTAAAAATTTATTTGTTTATAAAAAATGAAAACCGTATTTTCTTTAATTATTGAAAAAAAAAAAATCAAGTGATCTACAATATGTTTAATTAAAATAAAATAAAAGAAACCTATTGCTGGAGACTTACTTTCCTCATATATTTTGCAATGTTAGATGATCAATTTCAATAGATATTTAATTAATTTTTTTTTAATATTATTTTTAAATTCCATACAAAATTGAATTGAATTAGTTGTAAATTATTGAATTTGCATTACTATTTTTATTTCGTTACATATGATAATCGATGGCCATAATCATCATTCTCATTAGTGCAGATCTAATCATTCCTAACAAAATGTAGTACGGTTGTTATCCATGCAGATAACGGATAAATTATATTAACTAAAGAATGGTATTTCAAATACTTCTGAATATCATGAGACTGCAAAAATACTAGTATTATATACTTTAAATTCAAGATTATATAATATACAATATAACATTAAATTTAATATATAGATATTTATAATTATTATACACATCTGAATTACAGATATTACCTGAAGTACACAAACCTAATTATATATAAGTAAATTGATTTTCTTTTATTAATTAATTAATGATCCTATAAACAATAAATACTTCTTAATGAGCTTTTTATCATTTCAAGCTTTTATGATGAATATTTTCTTTAAGAGATTTAATTAAACTTTCGGGTGTCAACTGTTTTTTTTTTTACTTCTTCTATCTTACCTTATATATATATATGTGTGTGTTTTTTTAATTTTGACAAATAAAAAATTAGATAAATCCAAGTTTAGGGTATTAAATGTTTTATTAACAATTATGTATGTTACTTTCCAGTAGTTAATTCTGAACAATTGGAGTTTTTTATCTACGCTTTAGGGAGAATATTAAATATGTAGATTTATTTAACATTATTATTTTTTATCTATTTATTTGTTACCTTGTATACAAGATATAGTGAACATTGCGCTTTATCTATTTAAAGGCGAACGTTCGCAAAAAAATTGTACATCATGTGTTCCTTCAAATACTTTTTGACTATATTAAACTTAAATTATATATATATTATGTAAATGTACATGCTTAGTGTGTGGTTTAATGAACTGAAATGCAATTCTATTTATCATGAACCTTCGATAACTTTTAAAAAGAAAGGAGGAGATCTCCTTGTTCCAGCAACTAAAATTATTAAAACCGGTGGCAATTGACATGTGCATTATGATGTATCGGTGAATGGATGGTCTAAGAAGGAGAAATTTTTTACGCCAGGTGACCTACAAATGGGTCGTAAAACTGATATGTGCGGTACAGCAGTCGCGACATTAACACTAACTTGATTATAAATTAAGTTTCTAGGAAAATATAGATTATATTTTGATTAATTCATAAAGTCAATTGATAATCATTTTTTACGGCTAAGAGATGATAAATAGTACTTAGAATAAAATGTTATCATGGATTCATGAATGAATAATATTTGCTTATGTCACTAGAGTACGCAAGGGGGGGGGGGTTGAAACCCGCCCCAAAATTTATAAGCTAAGCGATAATTTTGGACGATAAACAATAAGTAATAACAATTAAAATGATCATATCATACTAAAAATATTTCCACAATAAAGTAATCGAAAACAGGAATTTTTGTGAGCGAATAGTATGGGCAGTGTCACATCTAATTTTCTTTAAATTTCAAAAACCCCCCCAAATTTAATTTCTGTGTAGGCCACTGGCTTATGGTATAATGATTAGAAGGTATATAGAATAATTTATACTAGAAGAAATTACATTTCAAAACTTATAAAACCCTTATACTTTTAATTGATGTAACTTTTACAAACTATTATTTTTTTTTTTTATAATTTAGACCTGAATAGGAAATTTATCGAATTATTGATAGTTTAATTATTATACGATCAAATAATTGAAAATAGAATTCAAAATGAATTTATGATATTAATATCAGTGTCATTTTTATGATTATTTTCTTTATTATTGCCAGGTTGATATTTTCAACGTGATATCGTAATAAATGATAGTACATATACTATCATTTATTACGATGTATATATAAACCATATATGACTAAGCAATATCTTAATAATACGTGTCGTGCTTTATTTGTTCACGATCGACACATTAATACTACGTGAAAACGAAAACGAAAAATCGTGTTCGAGGAATAAGATATTAACATAAGCAAATGCGTTAAAAGAAATAATACTAATAATGGAAAATATAATGTGATAAAATCAAGGATAATATTTAGGAAAAAACGTTATAGTTGGAGAATTTTTACATCATAGTAGTTATTATGTGAAAAGAAAAATACTCGTTGCATTATTTGTTCATTCGTTTAATATCAGAGTTCCTATAAAAAATAATACAATTCAGGAACTGCGTTCGAAATTAAAAAATAATTTTGTTTCATACTTTCGAAATATTTTATCACAATAAGCTTAATACAATCTCAAACTCAAAATCGGTATACATTATGGTAATCGTTTGGTTTATAACAAAAATATAATTAATAATTTGCATTTCAGTTCTGATAAAATATAATATATCTGATAAAGGGAGTTTACAAAAGCATATTTTTAATTTTCATTTATTTCCAGTTTAAAATAAGCTTATGATAGTAACAAATATTTAATAATAATAATTAATTTCGTTAAAATTTTTGTACATCGTTGTTAACTTGCATCCACATTGTAATGTACTTTTGATGTATTCACACTTGAGAAAATACAAGTAATAAGTAATACTTATTAGCTTATTAGAAATTAGTTTTATAAGAAGTTAACTGAATACAAAAGGATACAAAAAAACTTCTACAAATAAAGGTTGATACTTAAGTAAGTCAATAACTAAACAAATATATTATAAGTACACTCGTATGTCTACTGATCATTTTAAATTTATACTATAACAAAGCATTAAAGCAACAATTGATAATTACTATGCACAAACTCGAAAATTTCCACTCATTGTTTTTTGTAAATATGCTCTTACAAATGGTTATTAAGGTAAGACCCACGCATTTGTGACCGTTATAAATGATCCATAACACCCCTTTCACCAATACCTAAAATAATTTTAACGCAAAATGTTTTTTTAAACATGTTAGCAACCAGTCTAAGTTTAAATAATACATTATTAATTAATAAAGTAAATGTTATGTATTTTTTAATTATACTTTATCGCATAAATAACATTTGAACAGACTTCAATGTTGGATATAATTTTATCTATTTTCAATCGATCAATATTATAATAGAAAACTGTAACTTTTTTACGCTAGATTTAATAATGTGTACATTCATTAAAACGTCTAATATTTTTTAACCAATTATAACTATGTTTTCTCCAAACAATATCTGTATAATTAAAATATAAAGTTTTCGCGTCTATAAAACTTTTCTCAGCATATTATTACCTTCTATGTTATAAAATAATTAAGTTTTATTAATAACATGAATGTATCTAAAATGTTAGTTATACAATTTAAACGAAATATAAGTAAGAAAATAATTTGATTCTAGCTATGTTCTCATTTTGACATTTACAAGAAACACTTGTACTTTTTATAATTACCATACTTATTTTTTTTTTATTATCTTATAATGTAATACAATACAATTTATTTACTGAGAGATATATCAATAAACTTCTCTGATTTTTAAATTTATACTTAGTCTATTTTGATAACTATAATAGAATTTAAAATGGAAAAAACCTCTCTTATATCGTCTAATTCTATAAATGCATAAATTTAAATTAATTTTTAATAAAAAAAATTTAGTTTATATAAATTTTTAAGTCTGTTTTGCAAAACAGATTGTTATAGACATGTATAAATAATAATTCATTTATAATTCAGGATAAGACGTTCATTTTCTTAAAAAATATTGGAAATTTTATTTTTTATAGAAATTTTAATTGAAAATTATAATTACAGCTAAATTTGTTGAATTTTTTTCATCTTAACATTAAATTGATATTAGAGATTCTCATTAAAGAATAGATTTTTTGTTCTTACAGGAATGAAAAACATTATTGTAGAGTTTGAATAACAGTATAACTGAATAATAGTAGTTCGTTAATTCCATGTCCTTACTTTAATTTCAAAATTTACTATTAATTATTATTGTTTTTTTTATTGGAAGCTTGATAATGTTTATGAAAGTTAATTGAAATATAACATAATTAAATATATTATTTTTTCATAAAGTAGGAGTTATAATTTAAAATTAAATCAGCCCATGTAAGAAAATTTTACAAAAGCCTACTTGTTACATTTAAACTAAACATTAGCCTTAACTTATAATGCACTAGCAATGATATTCTCTTTTATACGTACTAAGTTTCTTAAATCATAAGTACATTATACTTAAACATGAGATTTTGTATATTCATTAGTGAAGATGTTAAGAATGTTATTAAACTCATAAGAATTTCCGCACACCTTTCTCCAGTGAAATTATAACTTTCATTGTTTTATAATATACAAGTATATCTATACACATAAGAGCACCACGATCAAACGCAAAAACCGTGACGGATCGCCATTTAGTAAAAATAGTATATAATCTACAACAGGCGAAAAGAAAAATTTAAATATAAGTATTTTTTTACATTTAGTACTTTACTAAAAGTACGCTTATATTATTTTTAAAGACTATACAAACATAGCGACTATAATGCATAAACATGATTATAGGTGTTTATTATTAATTGAATGCCTATCCAGGTGTACTATGTATTTTTATTCATAGTTTGTCTTAGGCTATGAAATATATATGTTGTATGCAAAATTCTGATGTGAAGTGCGCACCGGAAACAACGAAAAAGGAAACGATGTATGACGTCCTCAACACCTCGAGAAATGATAATTGTAAGAAATAACAATAAGAAAAATTATATAACTATTTTTATGAGAATAAAAAACTAAAATACAAATTATAAAAGTTCAAATGTAATAAACACACTATTGTTAGTAAATTTTATGTTATATAAAACAGTTAAATTGCTCAGCTAATTAATTCAATGAAAATTTAAGGTTTCACTTGAATAAAATTAATTTAATGATATGCTTTTTTTAAGATTCCCTTCTTGATTTTTAATTATTTATCACTAATGAACTACAATATTTTAACAGAATTAGTTTTCGATTTTCTCAAATATTTATTTTAATGTAGTAGTTTCCTTTTTACTCTTATGTGTAGTTTTTAATTTCCTCTTGACATTATTGAATTATATAAATAATTTAACACCTATGAAATAATGCATATAATATAAAGAAGTTTTCAATATAAAGACACTAATATTTATGATGTATTAATGTTTTTAAATAAAATAATATAAAATTCATTACCTCCTTGATTTCCTTGGCTAAATTATTTTGTGCCATAGTAGTTTTAAGTAATAAAAACTGTACAATAGTTGAATAAAAAACATAAATCTTGCTTAAATTTAAAAACTCAATAATATTTAAAACTACCTTACTGGTTATCACTTTTTATTTTCTAATCCCCTATAAACGTTAATTAAAATTATCTTTACAAATTATCATAATTTATTATTTATTTATCTCTATAATATATACATTTTTGTATACACTGTGATTTATTAAGTACAACACCACATTATGCATACGTTAAAAAATAGTTTTCACAAAAATACATAGATTAAAATATAATTTATTTTTATTAACCATTGTAAAAATCAAGTTCATTGTAAGAAAATACTATTCTTAAGTGTAGATTTTATATAGGACGTTGGTAAGATAAGTTGGAACCATTATTTTTTTACTATTAAATGAAGAATAATTAAAATAAACTATACTGGTCGATTGCTAGTTTTTTACTTTTTATTACTTTTTGAGATATAAGCATTTGAAGATGTAGAAAAGATGAGGAATGGGGTAGTTTTTAACGATGCTCTATTTTTAGAATAACACACAGATAAAAAATTATTCACATTACGCATCCCGATTGCCTATAACTACAATTTATAAAAACTCAAAAAGTAATAATATAGTACTGGTTATTGACTTCTTAAAATTTTATTTGACAATTCTTCATATAAATGAAAAATAAAATATATTACATTACGCTTTTGAAAGTTACCCCTACAATTTTTCATTAGGAATCATTTTTTTTTTACAATAAGCTTGAAATTTACAATTTTTATAGAGGTCAATTCAATTTTAATCTACATATTTTATGAAAAATTATTATTCAATAAAAAAAATGGTGAGAAGTATAGTTAATAAATTACATTGTACATTATAGTTTTTATTATCTATATTTACATAAAATTGATCAACATCAAACTTCGGGAGTTTTTGAGTACACTCTTGTAATGATATCTAAAGTGTAAAACTTATAGCTTTAATGTAAATTCTTTAAAATTTAACATTTTTTTCAAATAATATTATACAAAAAACGATTGATATTGTATGTCAAATAAAAATTGCTGGATATATTTTATTTTATTAAGTTTAATCTTAAAAATAAAAAAGACACAATGCGTAATTCGAGTATCGAAATATTTGATTGTAAACGACACCAAATAAATTGGTATAGTGGTTTAATATCCGACTTGATGTTAACCTAAAAAGTTACGGGTGTAAAAAAAATAGACAGTAATAAGATTTTAGAAATTACGCTGGCAATTATTATGCATAACTATACACTTAGTTGAAAATTTAGAGTGACATTTTTGAACTTATGTGTTACTTATCATATTACATAATTTATAATCAATTTGCTTTTAAAGTATAGATGGGTTGGGCTGGACTTCAGTACTTATATTAAAATATTAAAAAAAAAAAAATTCATTCTCTTATGTACATGATTCAAACCAAATATATTATTATTAACATAAAAAATACCTAATAACATTTCATTTTATTAAAAATAAATAATATTATGGTCAAATATTTATAAGTAATTCAGCTAAATTATAATATTTACTAGAATCACGTTAAAATTCATAGATAAATAATGACACATAACCAGTTTTGTTCATAGCCCGGATAGCTCAGTCGGTAGAGCATTAGGCTTTTAACCTAAGGGTCCAGGGTTCAAGTCCCTGTCCGGGCGTTAACTTTTTGAGTTTTTATACAATTTGATGATAGGAGATTAGTGCAAGATATACCTTTGATATTGTTACTTTACATAAAAACTACTAATGTACATTAATTATTATATAAATATTATTAGTTATTATGTACATTATTAAGTAGGACACGGAGTCATATGTGTTTGTACATTTTGTTAAATTATTCCGAAGAGACTATCAGACAGTACAATTTTTTTTAAATTCAATTGAAAACTTATTAATATGTTGTTATCAAATCATATGTTAAAGGATCCAATTGTTACTTTCGAAATAGTGTTCGCAAAATGTTGACGTTTCCGCTCGACTACACCTTATTTCATATGGTGTAGTCAACTATTGCAACAAAAGAATATATTGTTTAATAAAAATAAAAATACTATTAATTATTACTAATAATAAACTTATTTGAAAATCTAGCCATTTCAATAAGTATGGAAATAGATTTTAAAATAACAAAACAATATAACAATAATTTTTACAAAATTTAAATAATATTCTAAAAAACGAAGATTTTCTAAATGTATACTAAATTAAAAGTTAGTATAATAGAACAACAGTCAAATTAAAATTTTTTTTAATATTGCAATAAAATTCAAGAGTTTTACTTTGATATAGGTTAAAAGTGAACAAACGTTCCAAAATATTTTCAAAAAAAAAGCTAAAAAAATTTTTTACATGTGTTAGTTATTGTTAAACCCTTTCTGTACTTGAGTTTTCGATGAATTTTCATAAAATAGCACACAAAAATAAAGCTCATTAAATCCAGTATATTTTATTCAAATTTTATTAAAATTAATGTTTTTAAAAAATTATAACATTTTCAAAAAACAGAAGAATTAAAAATTCTTAATTTTGAGATATTTTTTTTTAATCTAAAAATTAGAGTTTTTTTAATTTCATTTTCGGCTTTGATAGGTTTAACTACAATAAAATCGAATTCTTTTGACTTATATATCAACAAAATCGGTTGAAATTTTTCATGGACAGACATAAAAAAACATGTCCTAGTAAAAATAATATTTTATCAGCTTCACATCAAAACCAAAAAGTAAAAAAAAATTTTTTAACCAGTAAATTTTTATACATAGTGAACTTTAAACCTGTACATTTTAATACACAGGCTGTTTTATGACTATATGAATAATTTCTTAAAAAAATATTTAATAACATTTTTAGGATATTACAGAATGAAAAATAACAACTATTACTGCAGTTTTCAAAAATAGTAACTAAAATATTATTCAATTTTTAATCTAAGCATGATTAACGTGTTATATTTAATCATTACACAATTTTTAATAGATGATACCTACTTAAAGCAATTTTGACACAGAAAAATTTAGCCAAGGAAATCAAGAAGATAATGAATTAAATTTTATATGGTTTAAGAAATTAAAGCATCATAAATTTAAATGTATAGTTAATTGAGATTTAAAACATGATTATATGGTATGCATTATTGTACATGTATTAAATTATTTATATAATTCAATAATATCAAAAGTAATTTTAAAACTGCATATATAAATAAAAAGTACAATACTGTATTCATTAAATTTATTAAATAATGATTAAATTTTTTTTTAATTCCGTGTTATGTTATTTTTTTCAATTTACATTGAATGAAACTTGTACTATGTTTAAAAATCATAACTAGTACTTGAGATTAAGTAATTACACACTCTTCATTATTTTCTTCACTTCTTTCGACAAATCTCTACAACACCTTATAAAATCTTCAAAAAACCTCTATTATACATCTCTGACGCATCAGAGAATAAGTTATTCTGTGTTATAATAGTTTTAAGTAAGTATCATCTACTAATTTTATATAATGATTGAGTATAAAATATAAATCATGGTTAAATTAAAAAATTCACTAATATTTAAATTTCTACATTTTAAAAATACATTACTGGTTGATATTTTTATCTTGTGGTTTCCTGGAAACTTAATTAAAATTAATTTTACAAAATTATCATAATTTTCTATTTATTTATTTATTGGTATTTTTAACTTATTAAGGAAAAAAACTGTCTGACCTATGGTAGAACTTTCTCGATACCCATTGTATAGGTCAAGATGGTTTCATACAACATTATTTTTTTATAAAATTTGTTTCATAAATAATAGAAAATTAATAAATTGGAAAGATTTTGTTAATTTATGAATCATTTTTATAATTTATTATACATTTTTTAAATAAAATACAAACTTTAATAAAATAAAGTTGCAAAATATAATTTGGTTAATTTTTTATTTGTTCGTCTAAAAAAAATAACTTTATTTTATCATTCTATGCGGCTTTGTTATTTAAAGTCCACAAAAGCCGCACAATGAGTTCTGTTTACGTAATAATATAATTGCTGAAAGAATGTGATCGTTATTCATTGCAGCTAGTGAGATATTTCGAGTATAACTTTCAAGTAGACATTTGTCATTATAAGAAATGTTGGGTAATAATACAAAACGATGATGACTGGTATAATTTATATTTGTATAACATTATATTGGTTTTATTTACATAAGATGTAAGCTTACACGGTCATAAATAAATTTAAAAAGACTAAAAAATGATAACGTGTACAAATACATAATATATAAGTATAATAGTAATCGTTGAAATAATATGATTGTGAAATGAAAGATGGAACAGTTTAAAAGAAATGAATACAGATAGATAAAATAAGGATATAATTACTATGTTACTATTATGAATTTTATAGTAATTATAATAAAATGAATACTTAATGTTACTAATATTAAATATTACTCAATATTTAGGTGTTATAATTATCAAAACAATCTATTGTTTTCATACATTGTAGTACTGAATGAAAATTTTTTGTGAATGAGCAACTAGTATAACCTAAAATAGTAGTATTAATAACACGACGATTCATGATATTGTATGATCACCGCGGGTAAGATGGCGTGAGTTTGACAAAATTATTTGAATATATATATAATTAAACATCGTTAATTGTTCTGCTTGACAATTGGACAGTATGATTTGTTCTAATTAATCTTACGTGATAAATGTAATGCGCACGTTTAAATGTCTTCATTTCATACTAATTTTTCATAAATTAATTCAAAAATATTTAATTATAATAACGAATCAATAATAATAAATAATAATCAACGAAGAAAAACAATTATTTTAAATAATAATTATAATGGTTGATTTTTTGAACTCACCAAATACCCAAATAAAAATAATTATATAATAATCCATTACGTGTTTCAATTATAACTATTCAATTTTACGCCATTTTACCCGAGGGACAATAATTTTTTAATACGTCTAATTTGGTAACATGACTACAATATAATATTAATTAAATTGATAACAATCAAAGCCATGTAACCAGTGATTCAGTCAACCACTTGAACAGTGGCGTATGCGCTGAAAGTAACTTTTTTTGGTTCGTCATTATAATGTTGATAAGGTTGACTGTTCTTATTATTCTTTTTGATAACAGACTTTAGATGGCCACCATTATTGACTTGTTGTGATTGAATTCTATTATAAAAGTTATGACTCTGTTGTTGTTGAGGATGGTGATGGTGATGATGATGGCTAAAATATTGATAAAAGTTTGAAGTCACAGTTTCACCAACACTATTTCGACGCCTAAACGGTACAGTTTGTTCTAATGGCGGAGGACTACTAGACGTGATTTCTCGAAGTTTACCAAAAAACCTAGTACCAAAAGATGTTGGTAGTGGTACGACTGGCTGATCATATCTACTAAACGTTATCGGAGCAGGAATAGGTTGAGCTATTTGAAGTGGTTGTTGACGGCGACTGGGACCACTACTCCTGCTCCTTGTTCTACCACCCTGTCGAGTAAACCGTCTTTGAGACTCGTACCTACCATCCGGTCTATCATAGTCGGCGGTCGACCAAAGTCTCTCAGCGGATGACTGGGATTGAGCAGGTTGAGAATTTTTCACGTCAGTTGAAGTTGCTAATTTCCTATCAGGTTCCGGGCTTGAAGGAACAATGCTATTGTTAACGGTCACTCGAATGAATTGTCCCCTGACGACTTTTTGCTGTTGCCTTCCACTACTACCGTCGTCTTCAGTTTTTGCCTTATATTTTCTCCTCTCCGGTCGTTGTGGTGGTGGCATATTTTCATCATTGTTATCATGACAAATTATAGTTTCGTTTGGTACAGGTGAATCTGGTGTACTAATGCTTATAATACTCGATGGGGCTCCATCTTTGTGTCGTAAATCTGACGAGTTACCCGTCAATGTTACAATAGGACCTGAAGTTACTTCGATATGCGTCACGCCATCTGTATCAGTTCGTTGTACCAAATTGTACTTGTTCACCTCAGTAACAGGTTGTGGCGTATTTGTAGTATTACCTACGGGCACTTTGCGTCGTGTCACTGAGCTGTTATTACTGCCGGAAGGTCCGTTCCACGGTTTCGCTTCTAACTTATACCTCTTACTCTGATCTTGATAACTCTGGCAAACATCAGGCAATTTATTATCACGACCTCGGACCACAATTGCCTCTAGTCCACTTCCACAAGTCGTAGACGTTTTCCGATTTTTGATCACCCACACAGCGATACCGGGTAAAGTGACGGCATCAGTGTGGCAAAAGGCAACATCCGAGAATAAATAAATTTCACGATCATTTTCGCCAGTGGTCACTGTTGATACAACGTGCTGTTCTTTTAAAAAAGAAGAATCGGCGTCATCACTGTCTTCGGACACTCCACTGCTATTAGCACTGTCTGAACTCGCTATTACCGTTGTCGGTATTCCTGTTTTTTGAGACGTGCCCTTATTAGGATCTTCATACGAACCTAAAGATGCTAAGTCCTCATCAGACTCGAACCCTTCATCATCTGGCCTTCTTTGATATGGTACAATCTCCAAACCAATATCCCGATTACCACCGCATATAACAGAACAGCGTCTCCCGGGTAGTCGACTTCGCTGCTGTTGTTTGCATAATTGCTTAACAAATGCAGCTAGACTATCTGAATCCGTAGAACCCTGAATGGGTCCGCGTCCTAACAGTTCACAGTCAGCTGAAATGGTGTTCATCGTCATCTAAAACAAAAATCAGTCTTTGTTATGGATAATTTATAAATTACATTTATCTTTAGTTCATGAACAAAAAAATTTGGTATTTTTATCATTTTTTATGTAAAATACCTATGACTCTAACGCCCATGAAAAGTTATTGAAACTTTGAAATAGTAAAAATTAACAACTATTAAAAATGCATAATAACATTTTATTACTTATTGTTTTTTTATTATTATTTTATTGGATGAGTAATTCAATTTTATAATGTAACCGTATAATAAAAATATACGTGTAATTAATTGAATTTATTTTTAATATAGTCAAATAAAATTACAATAATTAATATTTATTTTATAGTCACTAGTAGTAAAATAGTAAAAATTTTAATGCAATAATTTATTCATATTTAATGCTTAAAAGAGTGTAAATAAGTAATTTTTTATAACAACAAAATTAATGTTATTTACAAGAACCCGAAATATTTATAATGCTATTATATTTAAAGTATAAATTGTATTCCTGATTACTAAAAATTATAAGTGTTTTAGTACTTAAAATTCTAATTAACATATTCAAGAAGAGCCAACTATTATATATGAGCCATTGCTATTTTCTATATATTTTTGGATAAATTGACTTAAGAGCAAACATAAGATTATTTTGAAGTTAATGATTATTTATAATCATTTGGAGGCTAAATATTACATATTAAATAAATATTAAAAAATAAATATTTATATATTAAAAATGTTAATCTGTAAGTCTAAAATTTGCAATAAAAAGTAAAATATAATAATGAAAAAACCTTAATAGGTGTTTTGTAAAGTATAAATCAACTTTAATTTACTGAAGTTATATTTAGAATAAATGTTTACAATATAAAATAACTCTAATTGAAAAATATTTTTTACATAAAACAATTTAAATTTAATAATGGAAATAATGGAATAAATTCAAAGCAGTAATTCCATTACTGCTTTAAAGGCCTTCAAATTCAATACCATAATATTATAATTACATTCAAACTTAATATATTATAAATAAAATTTTAAATACTCTAAATGTGTTTAAATTAGCATGAACTTTCACTTTCCGTCCAGACCTTAAATATAATTATTTTTTATAATAGTCAATGCTATATATGAATCAACGTTTCATTAACATAATAAAATCTAAATAGTTAAATAAATACGAAATATATATCACAAATATTATGAGCTATTTATTTCAAATAAAATATGAGAGATTTGTTGAATTGTTTTGAATTTTCTACAGTTTATAAAATTCTAGTATTCAGATATGATATTAAAAGGCTACTTAAAACATTTTGCAAGAAATTATTAAATATCAATTGAAAAAACAACAGTAAATGGTTTAATAGGTTTACTTGGCTAAACTTAACTATAATCACATTTTAACAGTAGGTCACACATGTAGAGCATAAAAGTCATAAAACTGTGCAATCATAGAGGTTCAGATCTACGCATCTTTTAAACAAAAGTATCTATTTAATTGTATATTAAATGGTTAATCATTCCGTTAATAGGTTATAGAAGTCTACCGACACACTTAACTATAATTGTATAAATATTAGTGATTTATTGATAATCTACAAACAAATTCATTTATTACATCATTTATCACCTACGTTTTTTGCTATAAATACACTATAATTAAAATAATTGTTTGTTTTGAAGATAGTAATTTTTTAAGAAGTTTTAGAATAAAAAAGAAATAAGTTGCGTAATCTATAAGTAAATGCAAATTTAAGTCTATGAACTCACTTATTATAAGCGAAGATAAACGACTAACGATTATGTAATGGTTCTAAAAGATTGACATCATTTATAGTAAATAATATATTTAAAATTTAGTCAATGATCTGTTGAATATCAGTGTGCATTTTAAAATTAATTTTTTTACATAACAAAATATAGGTGACCAACAAAATTGATTTAATAAATAGCATTGAGTAACAGTTAATCGTAAAATTAAAATCATTGAAACAATCTCCTATCTTAAGGTGTGTGATGGGATATAAGATCTGACAACTGTTTATTTCATTATGTCTGTAGGGTATTGCAGCTTCACAGAGAGGACCGTATTGCTTTATACGTTATCATAATTTATTTTCGTCATATTAGTAACACACTTCGAAGATTGATTTCGCTTTTTTTATACGTGTGTTATTACATTGAAGATCGTTTAAGTCTCCAAGTTCAACCTAACCATTGCAGTACTAATAGACGAAATGAAGAAAAAAATCTATAACATAATTTTAATAATAATAACGTACAAGATACATTACTATTAAAAGACTCAATAATTTATTCTCTACCCTACCAACTTTACATATTTGTTTCTATCAATTAATAAAAATAAATTCTTAGTGCTATCGACAAGAATGGTATAGCTTCTTGAACTGAATATCGTGTCTATTTTGTATGTTTATAAAAGCAGTGACAGAATTCAATTGCAAGTTGCGCGAGAGAAAGTCTTAAGATATGTATAACAAAACATAATATAATAATACTCTATTGGTCATAGTCCTAGCGGTCAGGTTTTCTTTGATGGATAAAATTTACGTGTTTTGCGATAGTAATTTTTTGATAATTTATATACAAACTTTCTCTGAGTTCAATTCAAAGGAATTGACCTAAACAACAGACATTATAGTATTAAGTTATTGGTTAATTAAACATAGTTACGCAAAAATTTATATTACACCCAATATATTAAATAATTGAACTAAATTTAAAACGTACGCAAACAAATAATATAATATGTTATAAGAATTATATATAGTATACACGAGGCGTCTATGGATATTAAAAATATATATGTTTATGATTAATGTTTGTAAAAACACCATTTGGTACATAATAAATTTCAAGGTTTGTACTAAAGAAGGGTTAGCAAGTGTCTTGTAAAAATTTTACATGTCAACCATCATTCGTACTATTTTTATTTTTTTAATGTATTTAAATATTAACTGGTAAGTAAGTGCTCATTGACTAGAGGTCATACGTTACTAGAGGACATGTAAGTCGTGATTGTTATGGTTTAACCACAATTGGATGTCGCTAATTAATAGAAAATGCTTACTAATACTATATTAAGTAACTCGACCGAGTTCTTTAGAAATACACATTATTAATGATGGACTATTCAAATGCACATGGACTGAATTTTTGCGCTTTCTGTAGACAGTTTTAGAGCAATAGTAATAATCACTCGACTGACATTCAAAAAATTACAACACCTGTCCGCTTACGTTGTCGTGATCATCCTTCGTTTGCGTTTTTAACAACAAGGTGTCATCTATTCGAGAAATGTTGCAGTTATACAACATCTCTGTACAAATAGTGCTACCGTTTTTACTTTTATTACATTATGGTCGTATTTTAAATGAGCCGTGAGCAACGACAACTGCCTACTACCTCACAGTTCGGGTTGGGTTTTGTCAAATACACTTATGACAAACAGCCATCATAATGTGACAGAAAGTACGTACTTCAGTAGAGGATGCATACACGATTAACCTTCAAAATCGTTTGTTACCACAATTTACATCACCAAAAATAGAGAGTTGAAAATTGATGCGTAACATACACCATCTCAAAGTAGTTAGTTTAATTATACTTCGCGCAATTTTCTCAATGCAGTAAAAAAATTAATTTCCCTCGACGTCTAGCACAAATATTTTATGTGCAAACAATACTTGCGTTGCTTATCGACAATCGTTTATGCCCATCCTCTATATACATAAGGTTTTTTCTGGATAAAATATCCTGAAGTTTTTTTCTGATAACAGTATACTTTAGTAAACAAAAATACTAGTAAGAATAAACAACCAACCTTTATTTTTTCCGTTAAATATTTGACAAATCAAACCTTACCCAGATAAAAATATTTATTATAGAAATTATATTCAGATTTTTTCATAAAGTTATATGCATAATATGTTCAGGCATAGTTTAAAAATCTCCAAGTAAAATTAAAATAGTAATGGAATTAGTTAAATAACTATAAAATTGAAACATAGAAAGTATGGTTATTCAAATTACGCGAACTTGTAATTAAACATCAGTTGAATCAATACGATGCCTCGAGCAATGATTCTTTATATTTTCTTTGAATTATACAGATTGTTGAATTAAACATACTGGTTGATTTGTTTATCATTTACCACTAAATTTCTCCTAAATTTCAATGTTAAAAATAACGTTGAAAATATTTTTTCGGTTTTGTTTACTGTTATTTATTTTTTGATTTATAAGTTATTAAACAACTTTTACGTCAATCCTTTATCATTTATAAAGATATCAATTTATTTTTTTAATTACAACAAATATATTAAACAACCTCATATAGTAGATAATAAATCAGTATTTCAAAAGTTATTTAGAACTATTTTACATAAACTGGGAGTAGGATACAAAATTATGTTATTATTAAAATTACGTATTTGGCCTTAACTCAGGTTTTAAAATATTAATAACTCTTTAACAATTAAAATAATTCATAACCATTAATTATTATGATTTCAAAAGTTGTAATCGATCAGTTATTTTCTTAGTTAGAACATTTTCTAACGTCTAAAACAATTTAATATGTATATTATCATACAAAAAATATACCTGATACCCATATAAAAAATGAACTTAAAAATATTTAGCCAACTTAAAATCAAGAAGTAAATAAAACCAAAAAAAAATGTTTTAATTATTACTAGTATTATTATTATTATTTTAATTTTAGAAGTAATCTAGTGGTCAATGATATCATCCTGTATATTATTTATTATAATTTTTTTTTTAACTTGAGTTCTATTAAAAATTGAAATGTTTTCGTATAAAGTTATTGTGCGAGTGATATTCTCATTGAATCAAATTCAAATAGCAAAAGTTCCTAGTTATTTTGTGGTCGTTTATAAATAAATGGCAACAGGTTTATAATATTAAATGCAATAGAAAAAGAAACGTAAACATTTCCTGAATAAATTTTTGTTAGAGTAGATGCAATACTTCAGTTTCGTTGGATTTACGTCCTGTATGACCTTGTGCCCGTTTCACGGTCAGTGATCATTAGAGTATTTCTTTCATTTCGATTGTCTAAGACTGCAAAACAATACCCAACCGTCGCGACATCTTCCACCCACGTACATAGTTACAATTATTATACGTCTACACGTCATTGCCGAACACAAAGTATTTTGAGTTTTTTTCATTTTACACACTCTGATGATTCTAGTCATCAGTGGCATTTATTCGCTCGGGAGATGGACGTTTGGGAAAACAAAGAAACTAACGTACTGATTGACGTTATACGAAAAACAACAAAATAAGAAAATTAATGCCACCTACGAAATCTTGGGGCGAAATAATTTATTACATATTACAAACGATACCCGCCTTTGTACTGCCAATTCATTATTAAATTACATTTTATTTTATTATCATCACATTAAAGTAACGTACTTTCTAAAACACCCGTATTATAGTGTTAAAAAATAACGCCATTAAAATCACATTTATACCGTCGAGTGCAAACGGCTGTGTGGTGTTGATGACGGTGGTCATGGTAGTTGGATACACCTTAACGTCGTAGTTTGAAAGCTCGACCAAGTGTGATTTTGGATTAAAAACAAAGAAGCAAAACATTATTACTAATAATAATTCGTCTATCATCTCAAGTAGACTATTTATTTATCGATACTACAACAAATCGAACATTCTATTGACAACGTGGTAATTTATTACAGTACTTGTATAAGTATTAATCATACAGATGTTATGATTTTCCTTATAAAAATTTAACTCTGGACTTCAAATTATAATATTTTAATTTCGATGATTTTTTTATCGCCGTAAAAATAACATACTAAAGCAATGCATTGAAGTGCAATAACTACACGATTTCAAACACCTTCCAGATGAAATTTATATTTCTGACATTGCTACTATAACTAAAAATTGATTTAAATAATATTATATCATATTATTTATAACGTAATATTAAGAAATAACTCAGAATCTACAATGTTATTATTTAAAAATGTAATTATTATTTTTTATTTAAAAAAATAAGAATTAAATATTTCAATTCTATTGAACTTGAGGCGAAAAAATGTTTGACTTGGATAAAAACTAAATAATCAGACACTATCCGATTTATAATTTGTTTGCACCAATGAAATCAATAAAAACTTGAATGAAAATACATTGATGCTAGAAATAAATATAATGAGCTGTGCACGTAATTCAATAGGTACAAAAAATATTTATACGTACAAGTATTTGCATTGTCAACGGGTGTTATTATCTGATGCGTATTTCATTAATCTTGTACCTTGGGATTTGAACTGGAATTTTATGATTGTTTTAGACAGTAAATGTATACATTGAAAATCTACAACGTAATACAAATGATATTTGTTTTGAGTATTTTAAATGAAAGTGCGTGAAATTTCAAGACGGAACAATACGTAAAAGAATCGATAATCTGAGTTTTATTATTCCAGTAAAAAAATCTTGTCTAAACGTTTATTTGTGAAACGTTATCATTTTAAAGGCGTTTCATATGTCACTATGTATTATTATTGTGCGACAGATCACAATCAGGTATTTCTCTATTAACTTCTAATAAACGAAAATGATTTTTTTTAGATATTTACAGATGGTTTGTGCTACAATTGAAGGCAATGGAAACCATTGTATACAATCGAAGATTTTGGTAACATCCAATTATATTCGTCTAGACCACTGCCAAATTATGTGACACAGACCCAATTAGATATAAAGAGTATTTTTTTTAATAAAAAAAAAAATTCAAGGACAATTTTGATACAGCGTCATTGTTTTCTCTTGTACCATCTAAATTTAAACATGATGTTCATGTCACATTTGATAAAAAATTATCAAGCTCCCACAAATTTCCATCTATCGTGACTCAAAAAGCCTTAGTTTCATGTACATTTTTTTAATTTACGTTTCCGGCAACTAACGTGAGACTTAACATAAAACAATCCACAATTAGCGTCTTTCTGGAATCATCCATGTTTTCCCAAAAGATTTATTTATTTAATCTCACGACTCATGCACGTCATTTTCTTTTAATGGCCTAATAATTTTTTGGTACAAAAAGAAAATAAAACTTAACCCATAATATCTTTAATTTCTGAACTTAATTCTATAGTATAATTAGAAATGTATTACTTCCTTACAAGTGTCGAATGTCAATACTTTTTGTATAACAATTAATAGATGATTGAGTTTAAATTTTATATATACGTTTATTTTAAAAACTATATATATTTTTAATCAAATAAGAACTGAGAAATAACTAATTATTAAAATACCGTTAAAATGTATAAGTAGGAAATATTTTAAATAATACTATTTTATTAAGCTATAAAAATAAAAGCTTTAAAGTAAACCGTTACTATTTTTACATTAAACCCGTTTTGTCATAACAAAAATCTTGATTTTATTGGTTATATCATTGTATGAACAAGAACAGATAATATGTTAATAGAAGTTCATTTGAGTGTATTCCAATTCGTATATAACAGTATTACTTAATATACTACACACTATGCTGTCTGATTACATATTTTATACATAATGATCGTTTTAACCTTTTTTTATTTATACACAGACCTATGGTAACAATTATTATGTCACTAACGACAAAATCTAAGAGTATTTTACACAAACAAGGAAGTTTTTTTCGAGTTATAAGTGTCAACATTTCAGTTACCGCGGTGATAGTAATAAA
Organism: Daktulosphaira vitifoliae; assembly: GCF_025091365.1. Lineage (NCBI taxonomy): Eukaryota > Metazoa > Arthropoda > Insecta > Hemiptera > Phylloxeridae > Daktulosphaira > Daktulosphaira vitifoliae. The sequence goes on along the minus strand of NW_026099572.1, from coordinate 49,450,980 downwards.
TTAATTTGAAATGTTAATTTTTTCAAGTTTTTTTTCTACGATAGTTCTTTTTCTTGAAATTCTATTAACTGATACGATGATATCTTACATGAAAACTACAAAAAGTACTATCAATACCAATGTAGACGATACGACGTTAGGATACATGGCCAATGAAGGTAAATCAGACAGCTGGATCAATGCAGTTTACGAATATGGCGAACCTGTTATAATTAATCCGAAATATCACAAAAAATACCACGGCAAACGAATTAAGCGAATGAAATACTCATTATATTAACATTATACGATTAAATATTTTTTCTAACTGTAGCGCATTCACTTTCATATGATCATTTTTTTCGGTAACTAAATTTTACTGATTCATTGCTATTACATACATATAACAATATACAACTGAATTTATATTGAAAACTATAACTTATTCAATTGTTTTTTTTTTTTCATTATCGACATAAATGTAATGGGAAATAATGGACACTCAGGTAAAATGCACCATTTGTAATTGTTCTATAAATTTGAACCACGTAAAAATGTTATTTATTTTCATATTTAATAACTTCATGGTTACTCTTGGATATTAAGTTGAATTACTTAAAAAGTAGATATCCGAATGTATAATAACTTTTAGTCGCTTGATTTGTTTAAAAAATGACTACAACGATCGGTGATCAAACGTGAACATTATTCTATAGTTGATTTTTTTTTTATTTTATTTCTCATCACAAATAGAACACTAAAGGATATCGTCGATCAAAGTGTGTAATGCGATCGACGATATCTGCGGTTAACAATAATAACAATAATGCATCAAGTACGTGTGTGTACTGAATGAAAAGTGAGTGTGTGCTTGAGAAGGAGGCCAGTGTGTCTCAAGCCTACATTCCGTCGGTCTTTCACCGTATTCGACGACCGGCTACGTTTGGAAATGCGTTTTTACTATAGAATTCTACCGGTGCCGTAGGGCAATTGACTTCACTGAACTATCTACTGCACCGTCGCATTATCCCGTACGACATGTACTAATTTGTTTCTGGAAATTTATCGAAGAAAGCCAAAGAAAATCCTTCATTTATTCCAGTCCAACGCCATATAGTCTCGTCCGATTCTTTACTGTTTTGGTTTTCGCAAATGAACGAAATAGATTTTACTTTCAAAAAACAGTAGATGCGTTGTTCTCTTTTAATTAAATTTCACTACCCTCATAACGACGACGGTTTAAAAGAAACTTCCAAATTACCGGATATACTGAAATCCCTCGATCTGAAATCAGGATCTTTACCTGGAAGGCCAATGAACTTTGACAATTTTAGTATCGTAATTATTTTTAATTAAAGTGAAATCTAAAACGTTCAACTTTCAATTATAAATATCAATTTTGAAGGTCATCCGATGCAAATTAAACACCAAGTACGAAAATAAAAATTCAATGATTGCGCTTTCAATTTTCATTACTTTCCCCTGTTAATTTAAACATTTTCATGTTAGAACAAGTTTAAACACGTGATTTTTGTACGATTTAATTAAGTGTCAACTGGTGTGTCCCGTTTTTGTTCTGAAATAAAGTCACTTATTTGGCTACATTCCAAAAAATACATTGCAATATATCAACACAGATTTTTACAAATTAATCTCGATTGCAATCAATTGCGCGCCGTAAGAGACGTGCATTGCGTCAAGGTAATTAAAAATTCTGTATGAAATGTAATTTTTTTTTTCAAAAATACATAAAATAATTATTATGAGCAAAGAACGGATAACCTTTTTTTTATTATATAAAACCTGACGTTCTTGTAAAAACAACCTTATATAAATAAATATATCGTATTCTGTTTTAAGTCCAATTATACTATGTTAATTGTTCATCACGAATTCTATAAAATACAACCCTGTTCACGAGGGGACATAATTTGTTAGTATGTTTTGAATATTTCCTTGTATCAACACTACAGATTAATTGAAATAATATAATGTAATAATCCTGATGTCTACATCATATTTATATAAAAATAGTACAGCATTTCCTGGGTAATTTTTAAGATATTATAATATGAATAGCAACTAATGACCAAGAATACTTTTGGTCAGACACGTTCAAAACCAGTTAAATAAATTAAATCCAAATATAATTGGAAAGAACAGTTTTATTATATTATACAAGTATTAAAATAATAATAGGATAACATTAAAAACATTAATTAATTATGTCATAAATTGAATTCTTAGAAGCTATTAAATGCACTTTGATAGGTGTACAAATTATTATTACTTAGGATATGAAGTACTATTACCTTATATACAAAACTAAAAATGGTAGTTTATTATAAATTTGTTTCAAAATAAATTCTGTAATTATTTTTCAATATCTGTGTCACTTTAATCAAAAACAAATTAAATATTTCAACGGCATCTTATTCAAAATGACATCATTAAAATTTAAAAAACAAACCTTACCGTTAAAAATTATTCGTTTATTTTGGATATGATAAAAAACATTCTTCTCCATAAAAAATCTCTATAACATTTATTATTTTTTGATTTATTAACTTTTGAATACGAGTTATTAACATTATTTACTAAAGATTTAATCATTCAAAAGTTTCGTATCGACATGAAAAATAAACTTAACTACAAATAATAATTTACTTACTGCATTAATGATAACATTATCAGGTTTAATAATTATAATATTTTAATTTCATTATGTCTATAAATATATAATCAATACTAATAATAGATTTCCTAAAATGTTGAACAATGCTGAGAGTAATGGTTTTCAATAAATTTATTGGAACAAATGATATTCAGATATAAATGAGCTAAGAACAATAAAAATTGTAACTATCTAAAATTACTTTAAATATCAATCAAACTAATAGTAACTATTCAGTACTGAATAGAAAATTGTTTTTAAGATAAATAAGGTCGTCCATAAAGCAAAATTAAATTCTTAATGTTTAATTGACTGAATGAACATTGGTAACTCTAATTAACAATTTTAATTACTGATGCCTGAATAAAACTCACAAATACATAGAAAAATTGTATTGAACCATAAAAGCCAAGGTTAAGTTTTTGTATAATTTTAAGGTTAAAATAATTATGATGAAGATACATTGCGATGTTGATTGCAGGGCTTTGTGGGAGCAGATAAACATATAACCATTTTCATTATTCACACTAATTTACTAAATACAACATATTATTACTAACAATGTAACAACTTAAAAACATTGTTTTAAAAAAAATGTTTTGTTAAAATCGAATTTCCTTGACCTGAAAACCGTTTAAAATTTGTGACGGATAAAAAATCATACTAATCGATGCACAGAATAGATAGATTTACAAGTTTCAAATTTAAATGGTAGTTTTTCAATTTCTTTGTTTCTAATTTGGAACATGCTTACTCATCAACACGCGAATTAACGAGTCTCCACCATAGTGTTTCAAAAGTCTATCCGAAAATTTTCAAAGTGTTACAATTAGTAGATCATGTCTTGATTACAATAAACGTTAACCGCAACTAAATAGAACTGTTATGAAACATTTATTGTCCGATTATATATGTATATATTATATATATAGTAACTGAAGTGCGTTAGGTCACGAATAATAAATACCAATAACGATGCAAAAATATAACAATATAAGGCTGTTTTTGGATTTGAAAGGGAAAATGATACCTAACAACAGTGTAGTCCAAAAAAGGCGACACACGAATCATATCTGTAATAATTTTTGGTTGCCATTTATCACCTAAGGCGAAAGCGAATGTTATGAAAAATATCTAGTTGGTCTGGTTATTTTTTTACATGAAAGTCAAGGCCAACGTATTGCAATTTCTTTACTTATTGTTTTTATTAATTTCGCTCCCAAACAGTATATATTCTACATATTTGTGAAAAATAAATTGTAGTTTTGTTAAAACTGCTATTAAAATGATAATATTATAACTGTACTTATTTTAAGAATATAAAAATAAAACAACTGAGGGCTTGAGACTTAAAAATTTAACACAACGGACAATGATTTAAACAATATTAAACATTGGTTTTTATCAAACTCCGCTATCGATAATTGGTAGTTGTTTCATTGAGACTACAAGCAAACTATAATATGTTGCTAAATATGTCTTGTTTATTTGTTGGATAGTCATATTATGTTTTAAATTTCATCGATAAATTATTAATCAATAAACAATGAAATACCATTATGGAAATCAATGTATGAGTCTTAAAAACTAATCATCTCTAACAATGCTCCAGTAAACATTTATATGTCTTCACGCGATTATTATTACTATGTAGTCTCATGCATATAGTGTAATAGTCTGCATAGAATAAGTAAGAAATTGGTAAGTTAATTTATGGAAACAAATTAATTCAAGTGTATAGAAAAACTTTTACTTATTACTCACATGGTCAATGATTTTAAATTGTTATTTTGATATATAACTTCCTTTTTTTAATAATATATAATTTATGTTTGGCGACATAACTTAGTAATGCTCTATTATATTTCTCAATTGATTATTTTTATAAAAAATTATAGTACTTAGTCGATAGAACTCACTAATAAAAAAACGTTGTGTACATAACACCTTTTCACAAAAAATTGTAACTTATTGCAAGCACATTTTTTTCAAAGCAAAATCATGTTGATGCTTACGATAAAAATACATAATTACTTCCAAGAAAATGTCGACATTTACTATTAATACATTTATCTGAATATTATTAAGATGGGACTTAAAAAAAATGTTTTACTTGACATTTTATATTTTTATAATTAATAGTAATAACTTTCTTTGTGCCAACTTTATATGTTAAAAGTTATTTAAAGAACCATTTTTTTTTTTTTTTTGTAATAATTCGAATAATAATGTTTTATTTCAAATACGACATTATAATAGATTGCATATTTTTAGTTATTATTTTAGTGTATTCCATGTTTTCTAGACCTTCATATAGAGTAACAAATGAAAAAGAAATTAGCTAAATTGTGGTTCCATTAATATTTTTACGACTACTTGTGGTTACACCGTAAAGATACAAAACAATGTAAATTCTAATAAAAATACTTTGTTATTTATAATACGATCAAGAACTTTTTCATTTGATATTTTTCACTACTAATATTATAAATAAAATATAAGAAAACATTTTAGTTTCACACTTGACTAGTATTGTTACTGTAAAAGTTAACGTATACAAATAGTGAATTGAGTGCGTTCATTATTGTTGTGTTATAATAATTCAATTATTCGTATGCGATTCATCTTACTATACTATTGTTATTAGATTTCTCCTAATTATTTTATTATAATTATCAATTTTCTTATTTTCACTTAATGATTAACTGATAACAGAGGTATGTTTGTTTACTTTACTACGTATATTCGTGTACTTCATTAGATAACGGTAAAAACGACATTTTTAGTCTTATATTTCTAGTTAATACTTTTATTTTGGTTATCAACCAGAAGGTTCGTTTGACACCAACCAACTACAGTTGAACTGGTTTATACTAGAGAAAGAGTTGAGTGCAGCGGTCTGTTGCCTTCTGAATTAATATGGTAAGTGTCGCTTTAATTTATTTCTTGTAAACATGTACAGCTGTTTATTATTTTACAATATCTCCATGTAACTCAATCCCAAAGTGTGTGCACTAGGTTCAATGTCAAGGGCGCCAGTCGGAGACCACACATATGTGGCTTTACTGTGTGATCCTCTATTACACTAAAGTGCAGTGTCGTAGTGTTGTATAAGACCGTCACTATATAATTACTGAAAATAATTTGAAAGGTATCCAATATTTCATCCCATTAGCTCATCCACCTAGTGTTGTACTGTTACAAACAAAATTAATAACAAAAACACATTTTCATATAATAATATGAAATTCAAAACATGAAATGCTAAGCTAAGCGTCATACATGCTTAGCTAGTCCTCATTGCTCGTACCAACCTTATATTTTTATTTTTGTCTTTTTTTTACAGTAAATCTCAACTATTTATATAATCATAGTTCATAAAGTGGAATTTACCCAATCAACATTTTTAAGCTTTTCAAAAATATGTTACTTCGTTGTTTATTAATAATTTAATGTGTATCATCAATGTATGATTGCACATTACATGAGTTATTATTGTAATGCGTAACATTTATGAAGTACCAGTTATAAATTTCAGTAATTTAGTCAAAATCACCTCGGATAAAATCTACTTTCCCCTTGTTGAATCATGTTACACAAAGTATTAGATTAGAAAATAGCTCAACTAATGTTATACACAAGACACACTAGAGACGTTTCTACAGTAAACAAAAATATAATGCGCTAAATATAGATATGTGGACGTGTGATAATTGTTATTCGCTTATTTATTCTCAGCAATTATTAGACACAGTTTTACAGAGGCTAAAAACGATATGCCCCGCAGATAATATCTGTGAAGTACATCGGACAAATTAGGAATTCTGTTTACGTTGTTTTTACACGAAGTCACCACACCTAGAACTGGAACATCGGAGTTGGTAAAACATGCAAACAGACCGTTTCCGATGCGTTGTGTTACAAAAATCTTCGAAAAATAGGTTCGAGGTATTATCATTGTCTGTCAAAGCTATTTAACGACAATACGTGTGTAGATGTGTTGTACTGTATTTGTCATTTGACACTGACGGAACGATTCCAATCGCACTATAGTTAACGGCCTGAACCGATAAAACACAAAATCGACCCACATCATCGATATTTATCGGTTCTGACCCAAATGTAAGAAATAAAAGTGTACATCAAATTTAATGTAAGCGGCCAATTATATGTGTCGCCGTCGTAGTATCCGTATAAGAGAAAGATTGTGGTCAAGACTTTGTACAACTATTTCCAAGTACAACACGTTCTGCATAGTATATGAGCAATTGCAACGGCATCAGAATAAAATAAAGTATATTACACTCGTCCAGATTGTATGTGCCTATTGGTATGGTTGACTCGTGTACTTAATCCAAGACTAAAACTATTTTTTTTTGCACAGAGTGTGTGTGAATTTACAATGAAAATTTCATTTTTTCAGATAAAATCGTATAAACACCCACATATTGACCAAGGTCACTGCATAAGTTGAGGTCTCTGCTGTCAGTAGCCGTTCCCCCACTTATATAGAAGCGATTTTGTGTTGCTTGTATAATTTTTCTCAGCCTTCTTACACGAGGGCAGGCCAGAATTGAATTTATTGTATTAGAGTTATTGTTTTGAGAATGAATGAGTTATCATTGTAACAAATTGGAAGCGGAACGAATTAAACGAAGACCTTATAACGTGTAGTTATTGGCAGTTTATTTTATTTTTCAACAAAATTATCTCGACTGTCCGAGGTTAAACGATATAATAATTTTTAATATATATATATGTTTTCCTTTTTGAAACAACACAATGGTGTTTTTAGCTGTTTTGTACTCTTAATACTTTTTTTGTGTAAACAAGACAACAAAACGCTCTACTCCATTTCGTTCCGATCACTGCACGCCGTAGTTGCGTAACACAATCAAAGATCGTGTTTCCACAGTATAGATCACCAACTGTTGTCTGCATTTAAATATTGTCACCGTACCGAAGAAAACCGAGGCACACCACCGTTGTTGCCCATTTAGTAATCGAATGAAATAAAAAGCCCGTCGCTAATATCGAATATTTTAGGCCTGATAGTTGTCAGGATGGCAACAGAGATTCCTAAAAGATGTACTAGAATTCATGATGTTTTTTTTTGCATCGGTAATTACCATTTATTCGGAGCAATTTGCATGTTTTATATTCTGTTATTTGCCTATTTAACGTTCCCATACTTCACGATTAGTCGCAGTTTGTCTGCGTAAAACACCGTATATGACCCAGATCGTCTGCCGCATATACTCAAACAGCATATCGCAAATGTTACGCGATATTATTATTATTGTCAGTGTACTCAGATGACACCAAGGCGCGTTATAATGTCGCGTTTACTTAAAAAAACTATTTTCAATAAAAAAAAAAACGATTATTATTTTTGAATCAATATAATATTACATAAACGAGCAAAAATGTTTACCAAACTTGGCGTAATACTCTACCAGAGAAATTGTGTTTAATCATTCAAATCGAAACGCTTATTTTCGTTGTTTCCTACTGAACTATGTGCTCAATTTACAATGTGTCCACTATTTGAACTATGAGACCCCAAAGAAATGTAAAGTCTTCTACTATTATTTTTATAGGCCACGCCTCCGCTTAATGTAACATACATTTCTTCTGAAAAAAAAACTGACCGCAGTATGATTGTTTCTTCGTCTTTAAATTTATGTTATCTCTCGAGAAGACCATTTCATATCTCAGAATGTCTTAAGTACGACAGAGCTATCCCATCAAGACGAGTCGTGCCGCTTTGATATAGATTGTCGTACGTTTATTCTCAGGATATTACACGTATGAAAATATTTCAGAATAATATTTTCACGTACAAAACATGTATTTTAAATTTGTTAAAATAGATATGATGTATATAACGACTTGGAATTAAATGGCTCGCTTAAACGTAGGCAATAAAAAACATATATGATGTTTAAGTTATAGCATAGAAGCATCTAAATCATTATCTGATACCGTCGTATAATTTATTAAGACAATAAAAAAAAGAGCATAGTTTTTGTACCACGTATTATGTATTAAGTAGATTTGATAACACTTGTTTTTATTCCTTATGTGTAGAGATCTCGCTAAATGAATAAAAAAATAATAATTTTTATCGTTTTTTTGAAATTCTCCTTCATATTATCACCTCAGTTTTTCTTATTTTCTTCAAATCGTTCCAATTTGTTTGCCTCAGATATTCATAAAATTCTATCTTATAATTAAATACCTTAGGCAAAATATTTTGCTTCAGACCTCGCGTGCTACACACCAATTGATATGAGAGTGGCCGCGCTCCAGTCTGTTGCAAACCACGAATTAGTCTTCAGATGTTTATTAACATTATTATAGATTTAAACATAACTTGATACTGTTATGTTATATATAAGTAAATTGCCAATTGGAAGAAGAAACCAGTGCAACGTTGAACAAGTTTGACTATGTGCACAAACAGACACATCGCCTTATTCGAGTGAGCACTTGCAATATATTACCATTTAACTTGAATATCAGATTATTACAATATTAAATTGTTATTTAGTATAAAAACTATTTATGAAATTAAGGTCCCATTGAAATTTACGGTAACAAATTTTGTAGTTATATAATACATGAAAACCGCAAAATTTCGAAATATAAAATAACAATGTGTGAAGTCGACAGTTGAGTAGAAATTAATTTAACCTAATCATTTTCATTTATATGGAAAAAATCCCCTTCATTAAAAAATATAATCTTCGCTTAAGATCAAAGGTTTAATTAATAAATAAATGTGAGATAAACTCTCGTTTTTTTTTTTTTTTAATGAAACACATACAGTTTACGATAATTTAACTAAAATAACGTTGAGCTTGAAAAATTCATATTTGAATTTGATTTCGTACTTAAATTTGGATATAACTTTTAATGAATTATGCATTATGAATATACACCATTATGAGCTGTTATCTTCCATGGTTCATATCATATCTAGGAGTTAAAATATTTGTAAATCAATGAGTACTTCTCCTAAAATTCTTATTGATCATACAAATAATTATAAGAATTAGTCTAAAAAATTACTATTTTGAAATTTTTAAAAAATTAAAAATAAATAGTATGCTTTTAACGTAGTTTAATAATGCAAACATTTTTTAAAAAATATATATTTGTAACGAAAAGACAATTATATTAAAAGTTTAAATGTTAACTTTTTGATCTGTCCCATCCTGTATATGTATACTTAAATATTAAAATATTAATAATAATAAATTTTGATAAAAAATTTGTGAATAGTATAAAATGAGAGTATGTGTATAAATAACTAGATCTTTTTTATCAATATAATTTTTATTTGGTAATTTAACACATTAACATTGTAAAATATTCACAAATTTAAAAATTTTTGTTGTTAAACAAATAGTAAAATTGTTAAATTGTTTACATTGATATGTTACTAAAATGAAATATCTAAAAAGTCACTAAGTAACACAAAACTTGTATGCCTGCAAATATTAAACAAACAATAAAGGCGATAAATCCCTGTCATATTGTAAAATAAATAAAGTAAAAACTTTATTAAATAACTATTTGAATAACCACAAATCAAAGTATATATTTGTCGTATCAATATAACAGAATTAGCAATCAATTTTTTCTACTTAAATGTTTTACAATATTTTATTATTATATAAAATATATATGTTTATATCTTAGATAATTTATTAATAAATAATAAAAATTGTCCATATTTAAGAGTTCAGACATTTTATTGCAATAGTTTTTAATTCTTCGTGTTTTTACTGAGGGATTTTTAGGGGTAAGGCGATCAGAGCTCAAACTCTAGACCCTATGCTTTGTGCGTGAAGTATTACATTTTTTACGCAATTGTAGGTATGGCCCTTTTCTTACAATGAAAAACTTTCTATCAAATCAATTATAGTAACTAAACTTTGGTCCTTTAAGAATATTTTTTCTTTGAAAAAAAAAAATAATAATAACTTAAAATCTCACCATCAAAATACTTTTTTTCTGGTAAGGTGCAAATACTATACAGAGTAAAAAATTTTTAAATATGAATGATCACTAGTTCATTAATGAAATTAATTCTAAATATGTTTTAGAGTAAAATAACAAAAATCTTAATTACCTGTCAGGAATTATCACATTCGATGCTCTAAGTGATCAATCCTAGAACAGCATTATGTTATCCAAGGCAGTAATTCTCGAACGCTGTTCACGATAATATTATGCTGTCAATAATTAAACGAATCAAATAAATCGCACAGTGCACACGAATGATCGACGGCTTACGTGCGGCAAGCGACTCTACACGGTGCAACAACTGTATGAAAACTGAGGACATCTCCGATGGTTCTTTCACTCACCGGCTACACTCTCTCTCAGTATAACCTGTTCCACGCCCCAATGACCACCGCGCTAGCCGTTCATCTATGCTGCTCTTTACGTCCACTCTAAGCTGCTAATGAAAGGTTTAGTTCTACCTCAATCAATATTTAAGTACTCTATTCATTTTATTTAAAAAGTACCTAAAAATATTTCCAGCTATTTTCTGTTAAGTCAGTTACATTAATTTAATCATAGTGTACATTATAAAATTATTTTACAAAATGTACGTTTTCTTTAATATTAACATATTTATTTCCAAGCAAATTAATTATTTTTACCAGTCAACAAGTATTTTACTTCCAGTTAACTAGAAACAATTGATTCTGAAACCTATTTTTTTTGTTATGCAAACTATTTTTGATTCATCAGTACTAACTATTCAATAAGTAAATGAATAACGTACAATATATTTTTGTAAACGTTTTGTACTTTTATTTATCTGTGTATACAAGTTAAAATACGTGACTTTCGCGTATTTTGAATGCACAGCTTATGTAAATTACAAACTGTTTCTGCAGTATAGGTAATTCAATGTGTTCATCATAAATACAATTCATACATGAATTCATTGCTTAATATAACAACATTTATATACAGTCAATGTGAGACTATTGTAATCTTCGCTTCGAAAAATTAAAAAATTCATTTTCAACGATTTTTATTAAATTTAAATGTTAGCTAAAATATGTTTGTTATTCTTGAGCTTATAAGACAAGTAGACAAAAATTGAGAATTAAAAAATAAACATATTCAGTTTTTATGTTCGTTATTAATTTTAAATAAGTTATTAGTTTTTCATGTGTCTCTAGTATATGTTCAAAAATAAATATTGAATTTTATTACAGGGGAGAGCTTGTGAAAATTGAGTAATTTTAATAATAAATTATTAATAACCACCTTGAACATTTAAAAAAAATTATATAATAGATAAAATTGACACTTTCTGTAGTTAATTTTTAGATTATTTTTCAAATAAGATTTAAAGTTTGAACAGGTGTAAGACCTTGGTAGTACTTAGAACATACTTATTTAAAATGTATTTAGGTAAACTGATCTATAAAACTATTTTTAATGAATGATTGCTTAGATAATATAGTTAGAAAGGACTTTTAAATTATGAGTAAAACCAACTATATAACATTTTCATTTATCTTATTATATAATGGTTGATAATTTATTAATGCATTCATCATATTATTACCAATCTCGTTATATTCCCATATTTCTTTTCTTAAAAATACTTCATAATTTGATGTTCTTTACATCTATTAATCAAATATAGAGATTTCAGAAACACGTAGCTGAAATTTCTGTTTTTCATAACATTCTATATTTAAAACAATAATATGTTCGTTGGATCATAAGTTATTAATTTTGATTCCTACATAGGCTATAATAAACTTTTATTTTTTATTTTATATCTCATTTAAGTATCCAATTATAAAAATTTAATCCTAAATCATACTTGATAATATGTTGGTATTATTACTAGTTATACTAACAATTTAAATATCACCGGGTTGTTGGTTAAATTAGTATTGGTTAATTTTTTTACTAGAATATTTATTAGCGTTCAAAACTCATTTGTATTATTCAAAGTTAATTGTATAGTAAATATATATACACATTTAATTATAGGTGGTCGAACATACAACTTATTTCTTAAAATCACTATAGTAATAAAGGGATTTCCAATAAGAGGTGTTATTTTGAATAGCCCACTATTTCGGTAGATGTCACTTTTGAAGCTGTAATTTTTTGACATTTGACAAGTAGAAACTACGCTATTAATAAAAATGGAACGATACACGCTTCAACAACGCATTGAAATTATTAAAATTCACTATAAAAATGATGAAAATTTGGCAGAGACGGTTCGTAAAACTCAAACATTTTTGGGTCGTCGTGAAGCACCTTGTCGGACCGCAATACAGAAATTGGTGAAAAAATTCGAGTTGTTGGGACAAGTTAGTGATGTGAAGAATAAAATTCGTGCAAGTCGCTCAAGAACAGCCGAAAATATTGTTGTTGTAGCCGAAAGTGTTGAAGAAAACCCAGGTTTGTCCATTCCTCGTCGTTCTTTGGAATTATGCGTTCCAGAAACATCATTACACCGTATTTTGCATAAAGATTTGGCTTATAAAGTCCAGTTAACACAAGAACTCAAGCCGGCCGATCATCAAAAACGTAGTGTCTTTGCTGATTGGGTCGTTGAAATGCACCGTGTTATCTCTCGAAGAGGCGATCACAATTGGCCACCGAGATCTTGTGATTCAACACCTTGCGACTTCTTTCTACACTAACAGCCCAGCGTCGATTCAAGACCTCAAAGATGGCTATCGAGGACATAGGGTAGTCACTTTGCGTTTTGGTTATGGAAAATTTCATGCAAAGGATATTGTCCTGTAAGCATGGTTGTGGTGGTCATTTGCCTGAAGTTATTTTCCACTATTAACCGCATACCTTCCTTTTTATAATGAAATAAACATCCGATCATTTATAACAAAAAATGGCATTTTTCTTTGAATATCAAAATAACACCTTTTATTGGAAAATCCTATATTTTAATCATCCATTTCATAGTTTTAGAATAAACAATAATAACTTTTTTTAACTAAAAAAAAATTATATTTAGATTTTTCTGTTTATAAAAAAATCATACAACAAAAAATACAACTGAAAAAATTAATACTTTTAGAGAGTTGCAAATTTATTTTTCCCATTTTCATTTTATCCTCGACAAATTTACAAAATATTTTTACGAAAATAGGTCTCGATAATGTTGGTTTTTTGGATATATATATTTTTCTTTATCAAAATTGTTTTTGACTAGAAGTTATTTAGTTATATACGTAACTTACCAAGTAATTTACGTGTTTGCCTTTGATCGAAAAAACGTCTGGGCGTACGCGAAATTATTTGCCAAAAGTATTTGGATACTTGCCCATAATTACTCTTATGTACGATTGTTATTTCCAAAGTGACCAAACCATGAATTATATCAATGTCAAGACTATTTAATGACAATAATAAGGTTACTTAGTATTGTTACCAAAACAAGTCAATGACACGAAGTTCCTGTTTTTATTTTCTTTAATGATTCTACGTAAATAAATATAATTAAAAATAATAATAATACTTTAAAAAAAAAAAAACCATAATGTCTGCAATTATATATTAAATATCTTGTACTTTTTTTAAAGTAATCTCCTGATGAGTTTCAATAGATTTGATAAAATATTACATAAAATTATATGTAAGTCATTAAAAAAATGTTGTGATTTATTAAATTTAAGATCATGTAAAATGTCAAAAGCTCTGTAAATTATTACATTGAATAGCGTAATTCTAACTAAACAAACATCATATAAGAAGTAAAAATGCTGAATCATTCAGCAGACATTTTTACTATTTGTACTAGTATATTATGTCCGGAAGTATCTTTTCTAGCCATAATTACAAGTAACACTATTTTTTAATAATAGAAAAAACTAACTCGACTCTATGAAATAATCTATTTTCATAAATGACAGTAGATTTAACGACTATTCATTTAAATGCCACCATACCTTCAAGAAATTATATAATTGGTGATCTGAATTCTAACTCGGTTACGACAAGAGTTTAATATCTTGTATTATAAGCCCATTGCACAGTTATGTACCACATGGACATATATGTATAACGTCATCATTAGTTTAATGTTGAAAAAGTTAACGATATCAAAATGTCCTGAGTAATTAATCCTCCATTTTATACAGAAGTAAATAGGTCCACGGTGCAAACTTTATTAATGAACAAACCATGAAGTATCGCTTTGTGTTTTGAAAATAGACAAGCTAAAATAGTTGGTATCAATAATGGAATCATCAGCATTTACATTCCTCGAGCTTGTCCACAATGGTACGCAGTTGAGACAGAGGCTTAACACTTAAATTACATTTACTTTTATTAATGAGTCTAGAATGCCTCACACCAATGAAGACTTAGTGCTGCATAATAACATGCCCTGTAGGCTAGTCTCGTACAGTTAAGATTTTGTATTCAACTACGGTATCTACTCTAAAATAAAAACTAACCTCGAGGAGTGTACCGGATACGAAATTGAAAATAAAATCTTTCATCTACTTTAGCTTGTGGCCAAAAAAACAAATGATAATGAATATCATTAAATATAGTGGCAGTTAAAATTAATAAATTAATTTTTAAGTAAAATGGTTTTTTAACATTTTTTTGCCCTTCGCTCTTGTTAAAGTACTATTCTTCAATAATAAATATATGTCATAGCCTGAATTTTGAAAAATAAAGTTGACGAAATTATATTTCTTAATGAGTGTTTAGAGTATACAAATAGTTTAATCCGGTCTTGATTGTAACAAAATTAATATTATGGTTTTTGCAACTGCTTAAAATTATTTAACTGAATATAATTTGAAAACACATCATAATGTGTTTATATATATAGGAACATATTCCTCACAAAGGTTTTTATATGTTTAACGTCTTCTTAGCTGAGTAACTTAGTAACTAAAGTATCTACTGATAAATTGACAAATCGTCATATCAGTTTTTGATCCATTATTCTAAAAAACTGCATTATAAAGGGTCATGTGTAGCCATTGTATTGATTGATATGGTACAACTTTATAATGACTATGCTTAATACTTTTAACATTAATACCTAATTAATTAGATCGCAAATGATATTTTCTATAATGCAATATCAGTTTTATCCGAACCAGGTTGGATAACTTTCTCTGTATGCTCTTATACTCACACGGTTAGCAATTATAATTGTACTGCTCCGTTAAATTTAGTTAGACATAAGAGTAATATGGTTGTTTACTTGAAACTAATTCGAGTTTTCATACCTACGCTCTTATTTATAAATAATTTAACTAAATATGTATAACATATTTAATATATTTAGTTAAATTAATGATTCTTAATATTATTTTTAACGCCGGAGCACACAGTATAAATGTACTGATACGTGAAGTGAGCTAACACCAGATATAATTATTGATCAGAAGGATACATTTAAAAGTAAAAATGACTTCGTTTACATTTTAGGGAATCACTATAATTCAACAATAAAACTATAGCCTTGACCGTGCATTCCCTTTTTGTTTTTTTCCCTCGAAAAAAATGACCGGAACCACATGCCCTATGATCATTGTATTATATAGTGCACGCTACTTGATTTCCAATCTTCATTTCCTAATGCACATTTCACGGCATACTGTAGACGCGTATTCGGTTATAGTCGAACAGAATTATCCAAACGGAAATTTCCTAGGCCTAAACACATGTGAGCATAAATTTCACGCGTTTTGTTAACCCAGTAACCCGATACTTTGTATGAACATTATTAAAAATACACAATGAATAATTAGTTACACGCAATATAGACTGTAAAATAGTAACTAAACCTAGATTACTATGTATGCGAGTTATACTTTTCATAACGTATTTATTTTTAATTTAAAACAAATAAATACATTAAGATGTAATGGTTTTAGAGTACTATTATATTTTGAAATATTTAAAATGAATATATTTTTAAACAATTTTAAGATATTATCATAACATATTAATAATTCGGGCACAGAAGACATAATAAATTTAGCATCTATTACTTTGTATTTGAGTAAGTCAGTTTTACTTGAATTTTATATTAAATTAATAATTCAAATGGTTTATTAACAGATTTTAAATGTTCACTGAAGTAATATTGTTTAATATGTCAGATGTTTAATTATGTCAGATCTGGAGTTAGAAAGATTTACTGTAAATAATAAAATAGGTATTTAAAAAAACTACCAGGGAAAAGTTGAATATGAATACAATTTATCCTTTTTTACTATAGAACTGTTTTTTTCTTAACGATACACGAATGATTAATTTATTTTAAACATTTTGAATACATTTTTTTATAATTGCATAAATATTTTGTTTTATTACGCAATTTTTGGAAATGATTAAATTGTATCTGATTAATGTAATTGCCGAATCTGTACCATTTTATTTGACCAATTAAAACTGTTTCGAAATGTACGATTTTTTTTGTCAAACAGAAATTATATAATTTTTATTTGTCACCGATGAATGTAATAACAAAGTGATTTCGTCTAAGACAAAAAATAATTAAAAAATTTAATATTAACGAATGTTTTATCTGAGATTTACAATGACAAACAACAAATACATTATTAGTAGAATAATTCATTGACAAATATTGAAATCAAAATATTTTTCAGATGAATTCTTAGACTCGCTAAAACGTGTAGGTTAGATATGTTCGCTGCTAGTAAAAACTTTTATGTACCGCCGAGGCTGTCAAGGGCTAGGTCATAGGCGTTCCGCTTCAGATTGAATTTAAGATAATAATTGCGCTGTGAACATAAATACTCACCGCGCGGGTTAATAGGGTTAAACATAAACGGACAACAATGCGCGTGGCTAATGTGATGATTGGAGAGGAACGTGCGGTCGTTCACGAAGCAACCAGACATCGACGTTCGTCTTTGTTATGTATGCACTATTTGTTTAACAACTTATAAAATAGTAACAATAGGGTTATTTCACTGTATCTAAGAGTTATCTGAATTAAAAGTAAATCATCAAATATATTAATTAGCTTCGAAACTCTAATATTATATTAAGGTACGTCAGGGTACCGACCTTATTTAGGAGCCGTATACAAAGTGATTTACTAAGAATACTACTTTCTATTTTTTCACAAAAAATGTACAGTTTACAGTTTGATATATTTTTAAAATCCATAAATAATATCAAGTTTATAGTAAGAAAATAATTTATCTGAGGGTAGATTTTATATAATATAATTTTAGTTGTAAGGGTTATCTGTGTATTATGATAAAAATAAAACATCACAAACACTTCCTCACACCTCGAATTTTCTAAAGCTATAAATTCTAATATATGTAAAAGTTATATTACAAAACAGTCAAACGATCAGTCAACATTCTATTTATACCATTCTCCATTTAATAGTAAAAAAAATAATAATATAGATTTCTATCTGACTTTCAAAAGTTACCTCTAAAATGTATCTTCAGAAATCATTTTTTCTTACTATAGACATTGTGCATAATTGAACCAGAGCGGTACGTAGTGGACTAATGTTTCGTAAGTGTTGTGATCGAATTACACGAATAGTATACAAATATTTTCTAAAACTTAAAATAATTCTGTAACTAACATTTTTTTTTATTTTTTGCATAATAAACTTTTCGTTCAAAATAAAAAAAAAAACAAAAACGATAGACTTAAAAAAAAAAAATGTATATAAATATAATTTTAAATACCTATTACTTTATATTGAATACTACGGTTCATTTATTTATTTTTGATAAGATAGCTTATTTTTGAACTATAGACGTTTTTTGTAAAAAACGTCTATAGGAAGTTATTGAATGCGATATGAGGACAGCTAATGTGGGAGATTGTGTTAAGTTGAAGTTTAGGATAAGGGTGGCCGACCCCAACTAGCTGGGATTAAGGCGAGGAAAAAGAAAGACGTTTTTGTAAAATATTCCTTATAAGTTGTCGTATATTCTGATCAAACTAGTTAAGCGCTCTGTTCTCCAAAATATCCGATGACTATAACCTTGACATTAATTAAATGAATTAAATTGTGAAATGTACATTTTTATAAAAAAAATCATTAATTGCCTGAAAAATGGGAGGTAGCATTTTTAATAATCACACTATATAAGTAAATCATGTTTTGTATATCTTACGCAGTGCCGTTTGTTAAGCAAATTATTATTAGCATGGGTAATAAAATAGCAGAAAAAGATAATGGAAATACGCACACTAGCATTTTAAATANATCATTAATTGCCTGAAAAATGGGAGGTAGCATTTTTAATAATCACACTATATAAGTAAATCATGTTTTGTATATCTTACGCTGTGCCGTTTGTTAAGCAAATTATTATTAGTATAGATAATAAAATAGCAGAAAAAGATAATGGAAATACGCACACTAGCATTTTAAATATAACGGCTACATCAATCACTTAGTCTTATGCATACAAAACAATTTGTTTTTCTTCTAACCATAGAAAAAGATTAAATAGTATGGCGATACTACTGATGTGATAATAATTCTAAAAACTGATTTGAATTTAGAATCATGTTAATTTAGGAGATCAGTTAGATCAATTTTTGAAATTTTGATTTTTTCAACCCTTAAGTTAAAGGTCGAAAAAATCTACATGACTGTATAATTTAAGTGAACATAATTTATATATTATTTGATTTAAAGTTCCAAAAAAAAAAAAAAAAAAATGTAGATACATTGTATTTTCAAGATTTTTGCATATTATACGATAAAAAAAGATCACTTGTGGCTAATATTATTTAAAACTAAAAAATATTTTACTAAAATATACAAAAAGATTGCATATATATATTTTTGGGGAAAATGTTATTATCATTAACAATACATCGTCATTATAACATATTTTTTGCTATAAATGGCGATTACATTGCTTTTTAATTGTTTTAACATCATAACACTACCATATCTAAACTTCTCATAAAATTTTCTATTGGTGGGTCAAATATTTGTATCGATATGTTAAACATAAATAAAGTAAAAAGTTTAACTTTTATAGCTCTTTTACTCAACTTCAAAAACCATGTGGTATAAGTTAACTTTAATATATAAGTCTTAAATTTTGCATATTTCGTTTTTCTTAGCATTAAGATCAATTCAGGGGTACCAGTATAAAAGTTTTAAAACCCGTTTTTAACCACACTAATACATATACTGTTTCGTACTTTTAAAAACAATTGACCAATAATTCTACATATTTAATTTTATGTAAATATTAATAAAAATTATTAACACAACTAAACTTTCTAAAAATTAATTTTTCACTAAGATATTCAATACGTGGATGACGTTAAAACACAATAGGCGCGTATGTTTATGCATTGCACTAATGCCCATAAACCCACAAAGTACACACCTTTTTAAAGTGTTCACGCTCAGAATATATAAAAATGAAATATATTACTACCAATAATTTGAAGCAAATCATACTGACTTTTTTTAAACAAATATAACACGAGTATTGTATTGGCATCCAGTGCCAAATAGGTGAAGAACCTTATTACCTACGATATACGTGACAAACTTAATCTATATAAATCCTATATAATTTAATATTTAAGGAAATAAAATTTAAACAAGTATTAATCTTGAAATATAAATAAAATACTCATATTAAATGAAATACACGGAATTATTGTAATTAGTCCCAAGAAATCTTTTGTTAATTTAAAATAAAAAAAAATTTATCTCAATGAAAGTTTATATTATCGTACATGTTATAAATTAATACTAAAACAAATAAATGACTTTCATGTCTACCATGTAAAATATAGATGTAACAATTTAATGTAATGATTGGAGATTAAGTGCTGTTTTTTTTATCATTAGTCATAACCCGCCCGTACTCTTCGTCCCGCTAAGGTATAAAAATGAGAATAACTTCCAAAATACCATTATCGACCAGTCATATTCTGAATTAGATTACTTTTTATTATATAAGCTAGTTCAATATGTATGTTTCCATTTAAAAAGGTTAAGTTGACACGCCTTTAAGTTATAAAAATAATACAATATTTTTCTTTTAGTATATTTTTTAAGTGTAAATACTGGATTCTACTAATTAGTAGTTATCTCAAGAACTTGTCCCTGTGTATAAGGGAAAAGAATACTTCTACGGTTCCTCTGTCAGTCGTAAGAGGAGACTAATGATGTTGTGTCTAATTAACAGCCGACGTAATATTTTGTCAAAAGTATAAGGCGTCCTAAACAAAACTTAGGCGGATTGTCCCATCCCGGATGTACACAGGGACAACTAGTAAGAGGAAATAAAGTAGATAAAAATGGAGAAGACTTAAAGAATAAAGTTTTTGATACCAGTTGGACAACTTGTGTGGTATCTGTTTCACGAATCATGTGTACAGGTCTATCCAACGCTTGTAGTGTCAACGGTATAGGGATATTATCATTCAACTCTAGACTGGACTCGTGTATAAGGGAGAAAGATAGATACAAAATAAGAGTAGGTACTTGGAATGTTGGAACATTAACTGGTAGAAGTCGAGAATTAGTAAAAATATTGAAGAGGAGAAAAGTTAATATTTGTTGTGTGCAGGAAACTAAGTGGAAGAGTGAAAAAGCAAGGAAAATAGGTGAGGGTTATAAAATAATATACTCAGGTAAGTCAATACAATGAATGGTGAAGAGATAGTAATAGATGAGGAGATGAAAAGTAAAGTAGTAGAAATAGCTAGGAAACGTGATAGAATTATAGTAGTAAAATTTATTTTTAAGGAAAAGTGTCAAATAAAATAAGTGCCTACATAAAATAAGCACTACAAGTAGAATGTGTTGAAGTAGATAAGGTAGTATTTGGTGAGATATGGATGAGGAAATACAAGGAATACCTGGTAATGATGATGCGGGGATAGGTGGAGATATGAATGGACATGTAGGTAATGAAAGAAGATGATATGAAATAGTACATGGAGAGTATGGTTTTAGTGAGAAGAATGAGGCTAGAGAAAGAATCCTGGATTTCACAGTATCATATGATCTTGTTGTGGTTAATACTTATTTTAGAAAGAGGGAAGAACATTAAATAGCGAGAAAGATGTATGGGATGCATCAATGAAAATGAATAAAGCAGTAGGACCAGATGAAGTGCCAGTAGAAGTATGGAAAATATTAGGCAGTGTTGGCATAAGGTGGTTGAAGGAGCTTTTAAATAAAATCTTATTAGAAGGGAAAGTACCTAATAAATGGAGGAATAGTACTGTGGTGCTAATATTAAAAGGTAAATGAGACATACAGGAGTGTGGAAATTAGAGTATCAGAAGGTTTTCGGGTAAGAGTAGGAGTGCACCAAGGTAGACTTAGATAGTTTGGTCATGTTATGAGAAGAGAAGAATCGGAAGCTGTAAGAACAGATATTGAAATGAATGTTGAAGGAAGAAGAGATAAAGGAAGACTAAAAAAAAGTGGGAGTAATAGATCACAGATTGATTATTTGATGTGGAAGAAAGAGAGAGCGTAAAGCGAGTAAAACATTGTAAAGTTATCCCATGCGAGAGTGTAACTTCACAACATAGACTGATAGTAATGGATTTGTCGTATAGTGGGAAGATAATATACAAAAACAGAAAGAACACAAGAGAAAAATCGAGGATTCATTAATGAAAATTGAAAAGAAAAACGAAAAAGAGTTTTTAAAGACGGTTATACAAGTTAATTTTTAAATAGTTAAATATAGCTAACTTATTTTAATATTTTCAATGAAAAACAAATTTAATGAATTAATGTATATTTCTTAATAAATATACATTTTTCTAAAAATATATAAACTTATAACGTTTACTAAACAAAAAATTAATAAGTATTTTACAGTAGTACTTTTTTCTTACAGTTTTAGACAAATATTTTAAAAATTTCCTATTTTAAAAAGCACATGTATTTATACTAGGTAAATAATATAGGTCTTGTACTAAGTAAATTAAATAATTTTAACAATAATGCGTTTAACAGTAATTAATCTATAAGATTTAATCATTCACTTAGCAACTAGATTGTAAAATAATAATTGTTGTTGTTGTTTATAATTAAAAAACTTAATATTATCATCAANATAATGCGTTTAACAGTAATTAATCTATAAGATTTAATCATTCACTTAGCAACTAGATTGTAAAATAATAATTGTTGTTGTTTATAATTAAAAAACTTAATATTATCATCGATATTGTTTAACTATCATTAAAACAACCATGATTGTTGTTAGGGGAAGACAGAATACATATAAAAAGTGGTATTAAACTGAAAATCTAATGAGATGAAATATGATGGACTATGCCTAAAATACTATTTCGAGCTAAATAGTTCATTATAATGCATTATGAAAAGAAACATAATACAATGAATCCCAAATTATATTAGCTTCGATGCGAAGCTGAAAAGGTATTGGTTTTACTATTAGGTTTTTTTTTTTTTATATGTCTGTTACCACTTTTTCTCAGCTCTCACCGAACGGATTTCTTTCAACGATACGTCAAAAGATCACAAATTGTATCTAGTTGACAACATTACCCTCAAAAATTGAAAATATTTTCCTCGTTCCCCGTAAATTAGGGAAATCTTCAAAAAAATTACAAATTTAAAAATCGCTAATTTTCGAAATTTTTTCAATTTNCCCGTAAATGGGGGAAACCTCCAAAAAAATTACAAATTTAAAAATCGCTAATTTTCGAAATTTTTTCAATTTTTTTTACTAAAAACTGCCGTAACTTTTTCAAAAATGAACATATCAATATAATTTTTTTTTATAGATGCTTGATGTCATTACCTATCATTTGGTATATTTTTTTTGTAAATTTGACCCTTTATCTGCCCACAGGAGGGGATTTAAAATGACAACTTTTTCAACATAACTTTTGAAAATGTTCCGGAAGGTCTGACACTTTTATATATATATCTTAAATTAAAGCTTATGTAATATACTTAAATTAAAAAAAAAAAATTTGACCTCTAGACTTGTCTTCACGGCAAAAATGGTTACCGAATGCTATTTTCGTCTGAAAATTCTCGATTTTATTTTTTATATTTTTAACTTTATAATGCTATAACTTATTGAAAAGTGTATGGATCAACACAATTTTTTATGAGAAATAATATTTTTTAATAATCCCCTTTTCATTCGACATACTTTATCTTAATCAGGATATTAATAAGGAACTAGCAAATCATGTAGTTTTTGGAATAATCCACCAATTTTTTAAAATTAAACAGTATCTAAAGATTTGCATCGAAGCGTTTTTTTTTTATAGTGATTTTAATCACTGTCAGATATCATTATACTTGATTCAACTATGCCACGTCACCACTGTGCCGCGACTCCCCTGTGCTGGGTTTTTTTTTAGAATAATATTTGAAATTTTGATTTACTACATTTTTTACAAAAGACAGCTGTAAAAAAAATTAAAATATAAGTATACATAAAAAATGAGCAATAAAAATTATTTTTGTTACAAAAATGTATAATTATAAATAGAATACTAAAATGGAACTAACTTAACACTCAAATATGAAAAAAACGGTTTTTGAACTTTGCCAAAATATGTTAAACATTAATAATTATCTATTATAAGTAGGAAAGATAAATACATATGTTTTAAAAAATCTATCATTCATAAAAAATTGTATAGAAAGGAAACCTATGTTAGCAGTTATGAATACTAAAAACTGGTTAATAAATCATAATAATCATATAATAATTCAACAATTAGTAATTAAAATTATACAACAAATTAACTTGTAGTAAATGAATTTAAAAGAATATACTCTTTTCCAACAATTACAATTGAATATTTAAAAAAGTGCAAATAATTACAACAATAATTAATGAAATGGTTAGGTTAATTAATTAATTTAATAATAACTAAATAGAATAACAATTTTATTTTAATAAATATTAACAAGAAAAGAATTTAAAAATAACAATGCTAGATCAATGCTAACAATAAAAGATAATAAGTAGTGTAAGATAGTGATACATTTAAAATTATTTTTATTCATTCATAATGATAATTTTTAAGTATCAATATTATAATGCCTAAAATTGTTTTTGATCATTTGACAAAAGATAATAATTTGTGGATCTAGTTAAATAAATTCGTTGTAATACAATTCATAGTAATTATAAATTATACTTTATAAATAACTGTACTTGTATAGACATCTTGTATCATTTATTTTCATAGATTATTTGTGTGGCATAGTTAATCAATCACTCTGTATAGCGGTAATTGATTCTGCATCAAACCAAAAAATTAATTTTTTCCCAGTCACATACAATTTCTAATTTAATGATTATAGATTCATAGTTGACAGTTAAATAAAAATCAAATTATAGTGAAATGATCAGTTAATTTAGTGTTAAACTTAAGTTTAGTAGTCCAAAAGCCAGTTTAAATTATTTTTTTATTCTACTTAATTAATTTATTACAAATCACTTAATTATGTGTGTTATTATATGAAATATTAAAAAATTGACACACATACAAGTTATAAAGGATGAACATAAATAATACTCTATGATTGATATATTGAGAAAAACATTGAACTCAAAGATACCAATAAAATATTTTGAATATTATTCTTATTTTATGATTAATTAAGCATTTTATGTAAGTGAAACACTCTGTAAATAACTTGTCTATATACCCTATAACTCTATTCTTGTAATTCAATAAGTACATATTCTAAAGTTGTTATTGACCTATCAAAATTTTCTGTAAGAAAAGAATTGCTTGATAAAAAAGTGTGCTATTAACGTAGTCTAAAAATGCAAAAACTGTTTAAAAAAAATTACAACCAAGTGATAATTGATTAAATAGTTATTGAATTTTTCATATCTTCATGACTCACTATATAAGTTTTTTTTCTATATTTAATTAAAAATTCTTCTTTAAATTAAGAATTTTTATGTTATTTAAAATGATATTTTAATCAATACATATTTAATTTAATTTATTATTTGCAATATTATAGTNTGTTATTTAAAATGATATTTTAATCAATACATATTTAATTTAATTTATTATTTGCAATATTATAGTAAATTATTATTTATTTGATAAAGGTAGAAAATAGCAAGATCAATACGTGTAGTTTTTTTTTTTTTGAGCAATTTTTTTAATGTATTTAAGACCTACAAAATTCACATAATTTCAACATATAATTTTAATTTTTTTTTTTAAACATTAAAACTTTTAAACGACTTTAAATAAATTTTAACTCATCGGAGTAATATTTTATTTTTATTTTAAACTATAACTCACGGAAAACAGTCATGGTACGTAAAAAAACTTTTAATTTGATCTTTTTTTCAGTTATATCTTACTTTTTATTTTTATTTTTTTTGTAGCATTTAACACTATCAATATCCATACTAATGATCGTATTTACTGTACTACAAGGTAATTTTAATAAATATTTTGTTTGTGTTTCTTGATTATAATCTTATTTTATTATAACTCTATGAGAATGATCGTTATAATTTTATGAGAATGTTAAAAAACTAAGTTATACAAGGACCCATTTTGTAACAGAATTTTTTTTTAATGAATAAGTATGTAGGCTATTACATTTTTGGCCATTAAAAATTGTCCGGCATATGTTTTGTGTTCAAATTTGAGATTTATCATTGTGAAATATATTTATTACTTTAATTTACTTCGTTTTTGTACAAAAAAGTTAATAAACATTATTTTAAGTGTTGTATAAAAATACATATGATACCAAATTTTGTAATAAATAAAAAACAGATGATGTATATTTGGCCAAGAAAATAGAGTTAGAATAGAGGGCAATCTCAGGGGTTAAAAATATAATAAAATAGTAATGCAATATTAGAACGGTAATTATGATATACAATAATAATATAAGTTGGGTAATTGAATACGCAATTTGTATCAAAATTTGTATTTCCCTTAAAAATCCTTATGTCATGCAATAATATTACAAGTAACCCAATATCAATAATTTTCTCCGTTTATTAGATGCACTTCATATACAGGGTGTTCAGTAAGTCAGGAAACGGGTTTCTATTGTTCTCATTGTTTGTAACAATTTATAATAAATTAATTTTATTCATATGTAACATATGAATAAAATTAAGATCAAAATACATGTAAATAAACTTCTCATTCGAAAATTTTAAGTTAAATATAGATACTAATAATAGGTACTTTTATTTCTCTATTGTAAAAATTTAATTGTCGAATCTTAATATTTAAAATAAAAAAATATTTACTATTTGTCTACCGACTTAAGCATATTAATAATTGAAAAAAAAAATTATTAGTTTTACGTCCTTATATTTTCCGAACTTAACATGCCACAGGGGGTGGTAGCTCTATTTCACATGTTAGGAGGTCAAATATGGTTCTTTGATAGGCTAATGATGGCCGGCTTGCACAAGAGACCAGACACCCACTAATGAGAAAATCACAAGAAAATCTTGTTGCACCTTGGTGATCGAACCCAGGCCGATACATACGTTTCTATCCACAAGGCCAGGCCAAACCCTAGTCAACTCAACCCTACCCAACCCCTAATTAATACTTTCAAATAGGTTTGGTTTAATAACAATTAAGCAGTTACAGATCCTATTCAATTATTCCAAATTTAATTTAATAAAGCTATCGTAATGTTATTATTTTGGTTGATTGAGTAAGAATTGTTTTTTTCTAGTTCAAAGCAAGCCGTTATGTTGTAAGTAGTACTTATATTAAATTTATTAGAAATCAACTTTAAAAACAATTGATGTTAAATGGATACACATACTTATTTGGTGTGAAAAATATTCC
Source organism: Daktulosphaira vitifoliae (assembly GCF_025091365.1). Lineage (NCBI taxonomy): Eukaryota > Metazoa > Arthropoda > Insecta > Hemiptera > Phylloxeridae > Daktulosphaira > Daktulosphaira vitifoliae. The sequence goes on along the minus strand of NW_026099572.1, from coordinate 49,423,478 downwards.
TTGTTCTTTACTATAACAAAAAGCAAAATCGATCTAGGAATTATTCTACAATAATCCTGTTTCCCCTAACAATAGTCTACCCAAATATTTTTACCCAATAAATTGTCTAGTGCCATAATTTAATGAAAATTTAGTTTTTGTATTATTATTATTATTATTATTTAACATTAAGTTTTAATTTTTTTCGCAGGTTTATGTGAGTAAAAATATTGCAGTTAAAATCATCAATTGTTATGCTTAATACTAAAAATATATTTTAAGGAATATTTCAATACTACTAAAAAGATTAATACAAAATAATTTCAATATTTTTCTAACATTTTGCATACAAATTTATTTAAATATTTTGTTTCATTAATTTTGAAATATCTATTTCATATTTAATATTTTCGTAACAGTGTAAAGAAATTGTAATCTTAGTATCATTATTCATATAATCATTAATTAAATGTTTATATTATGAGATTATTATTATTTCCAATTGTTATTCGAGTTTACAGTTGATCATATTATGGTCAATACGATGACCCTTATTTATAGGAGAATTTTTTTTTTTTAATTCAACCATGTTTTACCATAAAAAAAATTAGTTTTACGAAATTTGGCTAGGATTGATCAACCCTAACACGTGCCGCTAGAGAATTGAATGTTGAACTCAAGGGTTGGTTTTTTAAGTTTTTTGTAGATTATTCAAAAAATAATACTCTTACCGTAAAAATGAACATAACATAAATAAATCTACTAATTGTCTATAAGAAAGTTTCAGACAAATTTTATCAAAAGTAAACTATTTGACCGTAAAAAAATAGAATTTGTACCTCTAAAATTTTTTTTGATACTTCTTCGAACTTTACAAAGAATTCTAAGGATTTTTTTTATAAAAATGCAAATATAACATAGAAAATAAAATCAAAATCTACTCTTGTAGATCACTAATTTCAACTTATTTTACTTATAGTATTTGATAAAATTGAATTTCTTTTCGAATTTTAAATCAATTTACTTACAAAGTTAATTTATAATCATAAGTACTGTAGTTTTTCATTAAAAAAATTTACGGGAACATGACATTTATGAGATTTATCTAGTTGAGCGTATTAAGAATCAAATAGTTGGAAATAAGTTACCATCTAACGGACATATACTAAGCGTACTTTTTTATAATTTACGGTATGTGCAGTTAAAATTACACTAGAGTTCTAAATTGGCTATTAAAATAACATGCTTCTATTGGCAAAAAGCTATAATTCCATGCCGAGTTGAACAACATTTTATATTAAAAATCGAAAAATTGTATCATACTTTAAGACAACTGCATAAATCATCTAAGAGATTAACTAAAATACAATGAAAAATATTAATAAATTTAATGAAGAACTAGACGATTTGTTCGATATATCCCACTTGAATGTGCTGGAATTGATTTCTATTAACAATTTTTGTTTACGCAAAAAGAGAAAGGTAGGCAAACCTGAATATTGTGTACTGATAATAAATTATTAAAAAAAAAAAATTTTTGATGAAAATTAAAAAAAAAACGTACTTATTCTGAGATAAATAATCGTAAGTTGAAACAAAAATAATTTTTATCTTAAAACCTAGTATTCTTAATCATTATTTTCAATTAAGATGTAACTATAGAGCTTAAGTCATCCACCAGTGGAAGTTCACTTGATGCAATTTATAATATAAATAATGTTGAAGAAAAAGGAGAAGTGCTCAGAACAACAGGCCCGTCAAAATTTCAGACAAGAGGTACTTCGCAGTTTTTAATTAATAATCTGTTAATCGCATTAGACAAATGTAAACTTACCGACCGTGACGCAATACATATAATCTTCACAACTGCTGAAGCTCTAGGTAACGATATTTTAAAATTATATATTAATAGAAAAACTTTACAAAGTGAAAAAAAAGATTTTCGAAAAAAATAGGCTAAGAAAATGAATACAAATTTTATAAATTATTAAACAAAGATAGCCTAGTGTAACATTAGGATGGCAATATGCTCCTCGATTTATCTGGAATGGTAAAAGTACATAGATTAACTATTTTAGTATCATTTGGTGAAGTAACTCAACTACTTGGTGTTTTAAAGCTTGAAAGTGGTTCAGGTGGACACCAAGCGCATGTGATATATGACATATTAAACGAATGGGATGTTACAAGTAAAATATATGCATTTTGCTGTGATACAAATGCATCAAATGCCGATTGATTTAACGGTGCTTATATTTTCTTAACTAATTTATTAGGTCATAATATTCTTTACTTACTCTATAGAAGATACATATTAGAAGTAGTTTTAAGAAACGTTTTTGAAGTAAAACTTAATTTGAGTACTTCAGGTTCTGGTGTACCATTATTTAAAAGGTTTCAAGAGTACTGACCAAACATTGATTCAAATATGTTTGACAGCGGTATAACTGATACATATTCTATGTTGAAAGATGAATGCAATAAAATTATTATATTTTGCACGGAAACAATAAAAATCTGACAATGCCGAGATGGTTATAAGAAGAGCGCCAATTTTTTTGTAAAAACATATTTTTAATGGTTATGTGCACAACTACAAAAGCAAGATATGTCAACGATTACCACAGTATAATGAATCGGAATACAAAATTTTATTCTGCATATAAATGTATATTATTCATAAAAAATCATATTTTTGCACATATAACTAATTAAAAATATATTTAATGAAATATATCAAGGAATTAAAAAATTTTGTTCATTTTAACCACTGCGATGATTTTTTTCTATTTTATAAAAAAGCATTTTTGAATACGTCGTACGATACTTCCCTATGTTACTACAATTTGATGATTGACAAAATTATAATGATGTACGAAAATTATTATTTCACTGTTTTTTATTGTTGTTTAACTGTCTATTACACACTTTTTACTACCCGAATAATTGATATTTAGTTACTGCAAAAATTATCACATGTTTCCCCTTAGTGATAACGAGTTATTGTTTTGTGTTTGAACTTTATTAAAATTAACAAATTACCTTTTGTATATTTAACTAATTTGCTTTGATTACAAACTTTTAACTTAATAAAATGACGAAACAACGATCCAAAAAAGCAATTTATTTAAAGGATGGATTAAACCTTGCAGTTGGAGAAGTTTTCACCGTTGATAAAACCTGGATTCATAATTACATACTAGAAGCAATCAAAACAATGGATTTCTACTGATGAATCTGTTCCAATGATGGTGAAGATGGTGGTGCCATGGCCCGGAAAAATCATGGTGACGATTGTTTGGAATGTAAACAGCGTCATACTTGTGGATTTTTTTTTAAAAAAGGAAGAACGATCACTACAGTGAGTTATTGGACCGCTTCAACAAAAAATTGAAGGAGACACGGCCGAATTTAACGAAAAAACGATGCTATTTCACCATGATAACGCACCAGAACATTCATTCGGAGTTGTCACTTGCATGAATTGTTGCCGTGCCCCCCGATCTGGCTCCCTACGACTTTTTCTTGTTCTCTAACATGATGAAATGGCTCGTGTAAAAAAAAATTAGCTTAAACAAGGAAACCATCGCCAAGACAGATGAGTATTTTGGAGAGTTCGACAAATCCTATTTTTTGGACGGGTTAAAAAAATGACAGAAACGTTGGGAAAGTGTATTTTTTTAAAAGGGGATTATGTTGAAAAATAAAAAAATTTTCAAAAATATCGTGTTTTCATTTCTAACACGGGTATATATTGAACCGCCGCCCTTGTACTACTACAACATTTTTAATTTTGTTAAATTTTTAATATATTTCTGTACCCTATTTAGGTTAAATTTCTTTTGCATACAAGTACATATTTGATGTTAAAATATATATATATAAATATATTGTATAAATGTAAAAGAGTATAAGCATCATATTTTAGGTATTTTAAGAGAATATAAATCTGCGCTCTAATTATAAGGTTTCTCTTGAGCTCACAATTATATTTTTAGACTCGTCACCCACAAATGGTATAACTTTTCGGTACCCTGGTGCTTTTAGTCTTGTGAAGTGGATATCAAAAGCCAATTGTTCACTTAAAATGTATTTATTTAGAAAAAAATTTAAACTTAAACTACGTGAAGAAAATTCTTTAAGATATATTTGTATATTATTAGTAAAAGTATACGTTGCGACATAATTAAAAGGTCCTAATGCTATAGAATCGCCATATGATTTAAATTTAATAAAATTATTGATTGATTATTCAGATTCGATTATTTCAAAAGCTGCCACATGAAAATTTTGTGATATCTTTCACCAGAAAATTTTACATTGTTTTTTTTTATGACCGAATATCTTTAGATGTAAAAATTTAAATGTCTGAAGCAACTTAAGAACTACAAAACACGAGTGATTCAACACAAAGTATAAAAAAAATTATTCTACAATTGTATCATCTTTAGAATCATTTAACTTATTTTCTAAATTTCAAATAGAATATGATTTTTTAAGTTTCATCCAGATATTTGGAATGAAAACAAAAATTATACAACAAAAATAATTGATCACACTTGTTAGTTGTAAATGATGTTGCTGAAATAGGGGTAACACTTGCCAAAACTATAATAATATATTGACAAAGGATAAAAGCCAAAACAGTTTTTGTTAGAAATTATCAGTGTTTATATTAATTATATTAATTATGTAGATTGTAAAAAAAGCACACCAATGAATAAATAAATATTATTCTAGTAATCAGTATTCTATCAAAAACTTTAAGCATGAGTCAAATAATAATTATTAAATTTCAAAAATACTTAATTGATTTATAAAACTTTTATATCTTAAAATTGTCTATGTGTAGTTTCGAAACCTAAAAACGTACATTTAAATAAAAAATTCTTTTAAATGTGTATAAGGTTCTGGTCCTAGCGCCACCATGCTACGCTCTGTCATATAGCTTTTCTTNTTTTGAGTTTGGCCTGTTACATATAAAAATTACCATAATATTAATGTATTTTTTTGTTTTAATTATAGGTCCACATGAGTACATCTATTGATCTACCGATACGAAATAGTATATAATAAATAACAAAATTATGAGTAATAAATAAATTTAACTTATTAATATCTGCATCAAAATTAATATCTTTATTATGGATGAATTGTACAAATCCTTTTATTAAGATTTTTATTCTATTTTTATATTTGAACATATTGTACAATCAATATGCAGGGGCGTTATTTGGGGGTGGAAATTTGTGAATTTTCCCCTGTCTAATTGTAAATGAAAAATAGGGCCGGGCAATTTACACTCTTGTTAACCTTGATACTTCGAAAAAGCTTATTCCTCGTTTGAAGTAAATTTATAATATAAAAGGAAAGAAAAAATTCTAAAATTATTTTGTGCATAACGTTTAAACCTTAGTTAGTAAAATTATATCTTAAAATTGTCTATGTGTAGTTTCGAAACCTAAAAACGTACATTTAAATAAAAAATTCTTTTAAATGTGTATAAGGTTCTGGTCCTAGCGCCACCATGCTACGCTCTGTCATATAGCTTTTCTTTCTATCAAAGGACAGTTTTTTGTATGCCAAAACAATACAATTCTGTAGGTCAGTTACAGCCTTTTCAGTGCATTGTTTCGACGCTAATCTAAGCTGTAAGTTTTTCAAGTCGTGTGAAAGATCTGCCTTACAATTATTCTAGTTTACAGGTTCCTATAGTAATCCGTTTCAACTTTATATATTTCCACTAAGATCCAAAATCAAAAAAAAGTGTCCAAAAATTATATTTTTGAATTTTAAAAAATTAAAAATTTTTAATCGGAGTATATTCTATACACACAAAAGTATGCTCATATTTATAATTTATTTTTGTAAATTAATTTATTCCCATACAACAAATTAAAAAAAAAAACAAAATTAAATTGATTATAAAGTGCCGTCATTTTTATTTAATCATCAATCAATCATATTTATTAAAACAAATTTCTTATCCATTCAGAGAAGGTGTGCTATAACTATCAATTCCTATTCATCTCTTGGTGAACATAACTATCTCTATTTTGTGTGATTTAGCATCTAGGCTATACTTACTTCACCACATCTATTATGTTGACGACCTGATGTTTTATTTATCTCACTATTTTTTATTATCTAATAACAGCCAACAGGTCACATCATTTAAATCTCATATTATGATAAAAATATTACAAAAACTAAATCTTTGCGGTATTAAAAATACACTATACTACATATAACAATTGTTTTATAACTTATTAATGACGTTCCTTTTATCATAAGCTCCTATGTAACAATGAAAACACCTACTTATCAATATTTCCCTAATCAGAATTATAGATATATTTAAAATATGATTTATATATTGAAAACTTTTAAACGATTAAATATATCACTGATTACTGAAAATATTTTGGTGAAAATTAGCTGCTACTATCTGCTATTTCTATTCATACTGGTCTATCAAAGTTTTAATTAAAAAAAAAACGTCCCTTCCTAATTTTTCTAGAAATTCTTAATACTCAAAATTTATATCAAATTTAGATTTTAAAATTAAATCAATTAAAATTAAAAATATATTTATAATATATTAATTTGAAACTAAAACATATTTAATTAAAAAAGTCACAAAAATTAATAAAAATTCGCGGATATATAAAACAATGTTACCTATATCAATTTAAACACACACTAATTACTAATCACATTTAAAAAATATTAATAAAATGATATGCTATTAATTATACATTTAAATTTGTTATTGACTATACAGTTTATTCCTTACTATGCCTTAAAAAATTCTTCAAAAATATTATAGCCATATTATTAATATTTTATTTTTTTAACTATAATGGTTTTTGTTTTTTAGCTGTTTTACATGAAAAATTAATTTTCTATTATTAATTATACTCGTATAAAATTTCGATTTTCAAATAGCAAACCCGATTTTTTCCATATTATTAGATTTATTTATTTGAAAAGAAGTTTTTTGTTAAATTTTTTTAATTATATTAAGATAAAGTAAGGTAAATTAAAACGAATTGGATAGTTGAAAATTTAATTTTTCTCATAGTATATTTAGCAAATACATATATAAATATAAATGAATCTAAAAAAAAACTATAGTAAATGAAATTTAGACAACCATAAAAAAAGTCATCTACGATAAAAGATAATAATTATTTCTATCTAAATTGGATATTCTCAAAATCACTCTACAGAAAGAATTTATTTAAGAAATATTGATACTTGAAATTATTTATACTTTAATTTTAGAGGATTGCCATGTTTGCGACAAAACAAATAAAACAATGAAATACAATGATGTGAAATGTACTAAACCAATGTGTCGAAATTGTCATACTGCCGTAAAACATAATTCTAATCTATGCACCAAATGTACGAATAAAGAAAATAAAGAGGTAACTATTGTGAAGAAAAAATATCAATAGTTCGATATGATATCGAAATAAATTTTGTAGGGCAGTGCCACAATTACTAATCTGGGAGACTGTGTTTTGCATTCTGTATGCAAAATGATTAATATTTCTTCTGTGTACTATATAAACTTTTAAACTTAACATTACACTTCAACGTCTATGTGCAATTGATTACACATTAATTATTTCACTTGAAATTTTTTTACCAGTATGCAATGTCATATTTTCAAAAGTGTTAGATAGTTATACATTCAACTTCTTATAGATGTTATCAGTTCGATTTTCATAAATACAATGTCTATCCGAACACAAATATAACGTTCATTTGCAATTAAATAATTACTATCGTGGAGGAATGAATTTGAGGATAATCGCATTATAAACATTTAATAATGAGTTATTGACACCATTGTGCCAAAAAAAAAAAAGGTTAACTCACGCATCCTATTACTAGACCGAATTTAATGACTAATATACATACCACTAATAAAAGTCGACATTAATATAGTTAAACCTATTGTCACTGAAAACTGGAAAAAAAACCCTCAAATTTACAAGTTAAAAACAATATCTCAAAATTACGCTACCGTAAATTATGGAAGTTTCAAAATTTATTTTCTTCATTTTAAAACGAATACAACTTTTTTAAAAATACTTATCCTAATGAATAATTAATAAGGTATACAAGAGATAAAGAGCTTTATTTTGGTATAGTTTTACGAAAATTTAATAAAAAAACCCAAGTATAGAAAGAGAAGTTTAAAAGAGACCAGTCACACATGAAAAAAAAAAGGTTCAACTCAATTTTTAAAAACATTTTGAAACATCTGAGAACTTTTATCTATACAAAATGAAAATTCTCGATGGGTATTACAATTTTCAAAAAAGAATAATTTTTCCCGACAATTATTGCCGGTACAAATTATTGTTCTACTATTAGAATTCACCCGTCAAAGTAAATTTTAACAATTTTAACAAAAAAAAAAAAACACTTCATTTTTAATTAGGTTCTTTAAACACACGTTATTATTGAAAAATAAAACATTTATCTACTATAAAAAAATAATTTCAGAATCCAAAATTTTACACAAAATTCTATAAGTTATTGATATTTTGTGTATCACATTATAGACAGTATTCATAAGACTAATTTTTAATAAGTAGGTTGCGTAATTAGTTTAACATATTAGACAATAATTACTGAATCCAAAATTTCACCAAATTTCCATTTTGGGTATAATTTTAGTTGTAGTATTCATAAGACTAATTTTTAATAAGTAGGTTGCGTAATTAGTTTGACATATTAAACAATAATTATTGATATGTACTAATTACCTGTGTTTGATGCGTTATTTTGAAAAAAATTAATGAAGTAATATGATAATTTAAGGCTAAGTTTGCTTTAACCTTAAATAATAAAATAAGAATTTATTATTTTTATAATATCACCGTAAAAATTATAATATTAAAATATTGAATATCAATTTCATACTAAATTTAATTACTAAAATTATTATTAATTCTTTTATAATANATGATCGTTAACCATTGTTAAATATCATCTTTACTTGTCCCAACTAGCTACATCTCTATTATACTAGGTTGTTTTTTTCTTATTCATAATACAAGCAATGTAAAAATTTATAAAAAAATAATAATAATGATAAACAAGTAATTAAATTTATTTAAAATAATTAATTTTTTTAAAACTAATTACTTAATTTTTCATTTAGGAACTGGAGNAAATAATTAATTTTTTTAAAACTAATTACTTAATTTTTCATTTAGGAACTGGAGAATACGGATAATCTTACGCGTCATAATGTTTGAAATCCTTACACTACTAATCCTCATAATGTAAAATAATAAGTATTACTACTGGTGGAATATAAAACAATTACTAAAACAAAAATTGTTGATTTTTTTTTCAAAATAAAATGACTACTCTTTAAGAAGAATTATACAAATTTCTTTAACTATTGATAATTAATTTTTGTTATTTAAAAATATTGGTATCCAATTCAAGGGATTACATTGTTTCATTGAACAACTATCATCCGGCACTATGAATTGATTTTACTTATATATTATGCCGTAGAGTGGGATTATTAATCGTAATAAATCGAATGATCACTTTTATATAATTTGTTTGATATATTTAATATTGAAATCTACATAATGAACATTGAATTTAAACAAGAATGAGTAATTATTACACACATTTTAGTTTTTTTTTTGTTGGTATAATTAAAACTTAAAAAAAATTATTTAAACAAACTTGTGACTTGGAGCGCGTCGCTGATGGTCCAGCGGTGGAACGTACACTGAATTTACCTATGCTCAGTATACATGTTGGCGGCCACATAACAACAAAAAAAAAATAAAAAGATATAATAGTACATATATATATATATATATATACAGGGTGTTCAGTAAGTCAGGAAACGGGTTTCTATTGTTTCATTATTTGTAACAATGAGAACAATAGAAACCCGTTTCCTGACTTACTGAACACCCTGTATATATATATATATAAACAAATTTTTATTGTTTATTATGAGATATATAGAGTTANATCTAAAAAAAATTTTGTATAATAAACATATAATCAAACTCAGACATTTTTTTTATATAATAGACATAAATTCAATTTATAAAAAAAAAAAATATACATATATATTTTTTACTCTTATCATTGATCTTGACTTCGATGAGGAGAGGTTATAATAATTGATATGTTTTTTTGGAAACACCATGATTTGTCTTAACAGTTGCTAGTCTGGCTATATCATCCTTTCCTGGAAACAACTCCGTAATGCGTCCAAGTCTCTATTTCCATGGTGATAGATTAATTTCTTTTAGTAAAACAAAGGCGCCAACAGCTAGTGCGAGACCGATTGAATTGTGTCACTTAGATTTTCATTAAATGTTGACAAGTATTAAGTTCGCCAGCGTTCCCATACTTGTTGTACCAATTGCGTGACTCTTTGCCATCGCTTTAGTCACCCAGGTATGATGTTTATTATGTCTGAATTTAGGATATCAATTAATGATCAACCGATGAGAAATAAGCTGCAGTTAGTGCACTAAAATCTGAAGTATCCATAGACAATGGCATGAAGGGTTGTGAATTTAAACGCACTTTGATGCGAACTAATACAGTGTTTAACTCCTCATAGTGATGTTTCTCTCAATGTTTTCGTTAAATGTCCCTTTACTGATTTATTTATTTATTAAACGGGACTTGCCCAATACAATATTTTATCAATTTTTAGTACATAACAATTGAAAAAAAGTATTTACAAAAGAATATTTAACTACAGAAAGTTTTAAGTAAACACACAAAGATCATTTAAGTTGAAAGTGGTAAATAAAATATAAGAGTACCTATAAAATATATTGAACAAGTATCTAATAACTAGTAACTCAAACTTGAACTACGGCATTATAAAGGAGGGGTCCATGTAGGTTATTCTCATCATGTGGATTATAGGAGAATGAAGGAGATAGATTGTGGAAAAATAGGGGATTAGGAAGGGAATATTTGAACGAGTATAGCAAGGAGGAACTTTAAGGTTTATGAGAGATAATAAATCTGGGAAATCAATAGTACCTAAGAGGAGACCTGTTAAAAATGAGAGGTTTAAAGAATGCCTTTGATTAGCAAGAGTATAGAGGTTGAGGAAATGAAGAATAGGAATTTNAGAGTATAGAGGTTGAGGAAATGAAGAATAGGAATTTAATTATGAGGAGGATGTTGGATAGAGAATTTGGAAGAAACGAAACGTAGGAACTTACGCTGTACACGTTCTAACATATCACTAGCACCAGAAGAAGGTGGGTCCCATAAGACACAGCCATAATCAAGAATCGGACAAACTAGGCCACAATATAATGATTTAAGGCGAGAAACTATGTGGAACTCTTGGGTTATGCGAAATAGCATGATTATCTATAAATAGATAAACCCAGGATTTTTAATGCTTTGCTAAAAATTCCTTCTATGTGTTTTATAGGGCACAAGGTACGAGTAAGGGTAAAACCCAGGTCATGAACAGAATTTCCAGCAAATTTTAGAGGAATATCATAGATTGAATAAGAAAAATAAATAGGGTCACTTTGGCGTGAAAAAGTCATTGAGGAGCATTTGTTAATGTTAAGGGAAAGACCTAGGGACTTGCTCCGCATAACTAAACATTCAAGATCTGATTGGAGAATATGACAATCGGACAATTAATTAATGCGATAATATAGTTTCATATCATTGACAAAAATTAGTAGCTTGGCGTGGTGAAGAATTGAAGTGGAAGAATTTACAAATAAGGCAAAATGGAGGGGAGAGAGAATAGTACCTTGGGGGACACTTGATGAAGGAGAAGAGATATCGAAATAAGCACCGTAGACTGAAACGAATTGGGATCGATCAAGTAGATAGGAACGAAGTCATGAAAGAAGAGGTTCACCGATACCTAGATGGTCTAAGGTGTTTATTAGTAAGGAGTGATCAACACGATCAAAAGCTTTAGCGAAATCAGTGTAGATTACATCAACCTGACTATGAAGGCGGAATGACTCATAAATTTTACCATGATTTTATATAATCATCATCATGCAAACCATGATTTTACTGCTGACTCCTATAAACCACCAATGTGTGATGAATGGGCCGGAAAAAATCGCAATTTCATATTGACAGAGGCGAGACAATTTTTTACAGCTTCTTTGTGATTTTTAAATATACATAATTTTTTAATTCCATCAATTTATTGGTACTACCTACGGAATCTGTAGCGTTATCTGAATATATAAATCTCCCAATATCACGACAACTGCACATTTGTTTCAATGCGCTTAAAAACGCATCTGTTGTTAAGTCACCAACTAGTTCAATATAAACGTTTTTAGATAAGAAGTATACGAAAATATATAAATATGCCTTTATTTTAGTAAAGTTCCGGCGTAAACTATTTTTAATATAGACAACCACACAAAAATCATGCAAGTTGCATGAGATACTTTGTTAAATCTTGTAAATCGAGTGCTCGATAAGTTGCCCATAATTGGTTGAAATACCATTGGTCTAGATTTTAAAAAAGGTATGCATTTATGCATAGTGTATGCGCACAATAGACCAACAGGTTTGAGTGCATAGGCATTATGTCCACCTCGATAATAACTATCCACAGTGTACCTTGCTATATCTTGTCCATTGATGGGTCAATAGTGTTCGCGAATAGCTGCAATAATGCCCGTGATCCAGCATGCAGTAATTGAGTATGTTTATATTTAAATGTTAGTATAGTGAAAGTATACTAATGAAAGTAGTTTGCTGGTAATAAAATTGGATTTTTTCAATCACTACTGATAGGCAGTGAATTATTCAACACAAATAAACCATTATTGTCAACGAAAGGATTAAGAAAAAAAAATTCACTTGTCCTTTTTATTGACATTCCTTTATATAAACATTGTAATTCTTAAGAAAAATATTGAGATTGCACGATTAACAACAATTTCAGTGTAGCCTGAATAGTTTCTTCTGGATCGACGTAGACAATGTAATTATGTTTTGAATTTGAGGACAGTTAATCTTTCAAGATTTTTCTCCATCTTAAATCATACGCTGTTGAGTAATTTAGTTAATGATGAAAATCGTTCAGTGATATTAAAATGCTCAATTTTTGTTAATGTAACCACAATTTGCTTTTCTTCTAAATAACCTTTTTCCATTATAAGTTCTTGACAACTGTTACTAGGCCGACTCGTCATGAGTTAGCCACGTTAGACCTGTTCACCATAATTTAATTTATGTTAGTGGATTTGGACTATCTGTCAGATTATCACTTGAGCGCACGTTCTTCCATTGTGCAGCCGTGGAAGTGTTATGTATTTCTTCCACGCGGTGAGAAACAAACGTTTCCCATCAGTAGGATGGTGAATTTACACATGCAAGAACGATTTTTGAATCTGACCAATACCATATTTTACTTGTACAGCAATTAAGTTTTAGACCTAACTTATTGACGAGACACACCGATAATACGGCGGTACACAGTTCAAGTCACGTGAGTGAAATAATTTTTAACAGACCTACTAGCGATTTTGACGTAATAAGTCGAATTATGCACAACCCGTCTGCATCTGTTGTCATTAAATAAATACAAAATCAGTACGCAATCACAGATGCGTTCGCAAAAACGTGAATTTGCATATCGCACACGTTGTCACAACTGATTATTACAACAGCATATAGTATGATATTTCTTTTTTTCATTCTTCCATATGATTTTTTATGTATTTATCCATAAATTCAACGTACTTTTCACGAAGATTGTTATTTTTTTGTAAGTTATTTTCTGTAGCTAGATAACGTCGCCGCACCATTGACTTTGAATCACCAAGTGTTTCAATGCTGATTTTTAGTGGGAGTTCTACAATAAATATTTCTTGTGTTGTCACATTTTACTGTTAATTCAAAGTGTTCGACACATGACCTTGACTATATTAATAAATAAATAAATAAATAACTGCAATATATAAATATTTAAATAAAAATCAATAATGTTCCTTTGGCTCGATAAATAAATATAATAATAACAATTGTCACTTTGACACAGACAACAATATAAAAGATAGACTATAAACCCAGCAATATGTATAAAAATAAATGTTTTCAATAGTTAATCAATTTAATAATAAATATATAAAATTCAACTAAAAAATAAACTATATAAATTTCAACAATAATAAATACTTTTTTCGATCACACAATGAAAAACATCGAATATTATGAATAAGAATAATTAACAAACTATAAAATATAAAAATGAACTGGGCAATAAAAATAAATATTTAGACTAAATGAGAAAAAAATGTTTGTATATAGGAACCTTTAAAGTGGTAAGTGTGAGTTTAAATTTAACTAGGAAAAAAGGAGGGTAATAATCTTATTCTCTAAGGAACTTAAAGCGTCTAGAGGCCAGAACACTGGTCAGCTGCAACGAGCACTTGAAATAAATTTGTTACATTATAATAAAAAATTATTTATACAGTTCCTTTAAATAATATAATAAATCACAAAAACACTAGTTTTCTAATAATTAAAAAAAAATAAAACTTTAATTTACGTATCTGCTCTTAAACTGTTAACAAAAAATCATACACATCGAAATTAAATCTAAAAACATGTAACACTGAAAAATATAAACTTCATTTCTTAACCTAAATTATATGCTGTAGAAGGAGGTAAGAAAGGAAGCAAGAGTGTCGGCTATATGCTTTTGAAATAGCGTAAGTACCTGTAGCCGCACATAGAGCGCGACACCTAATCGGTTGCGCGTCAACATCCGCCTCCTTAAAGCCCTGAGCTTCAGTCATCATCAGAAGCGGAAACAACCTAACCAACGCACTCTCAATTCCTGATCACTTTCTGTGCGTATAATGACCACTCAAATAACACCATCCTTCGTTTTATTAAGTCCCCTACAAGTGAGTGGTTGAGTTTTATAAAAACACTAAGCAATAACATCGACATTACATCAATACGAATTTAAAAAATATGTATATAAATTTTTTATTATAAAAACAAATAATAAAATATATGATTTAAATTAGTCTATGAATGTAAAAATTATAACGAAATTTTGATTATATAAAAATTTGTCAGTTAGATCTGTTCCACTCTGTATATCTATGCCTTATATTAAAAAAAAAATTGTACACTATTGTAACTTATTTATTTGTACAAATTTTATTACCATTTTCATTATGAGGTAAGCATTGTTAGTTTTCACAAGTGTCTTTCTGAATGATTCAACACTAGCATATAACACTATATAGCAATACTAGAGTAATTTATGATTTTTTTGTAATTTCTGTGAATAAACACATCATTATTCTATATTTTGTATAAATTATATTATCTAAACATGTTTACTCTGACATTTTTATTAAAAAATTTAATTATTTTTAATGAAATAATCGGTATTTATGTTAAATATTAAATAATTTTTAAAAATTATAACATATACGTTTTTTTGAGTAATACCAGATATTCTAGATCATAACAAGTTACTCAGATAGCAATCTCAAAACAATAATTATTTTTGTTTCAAAAACTAGTTTAAACAATGTAATTATAAAATAGTATTTTAATTTCAAGTGCACTAATTCTTTTTGAAATAATTTGATAATTAAAATTTTAAATAGTAAATGAGCAAATATAATAAAAAAAACTCAATTTTATATTATTTTGGCATAGTATATTAATTTTATGTACAACGTTTATTTTTAATGACAATATTTCACAATTATTAAAGTATCAATATTAATGGGGAATTAATATTACGAAAATTGGTTTTTATTCTGACGATATTTTGATTTAGTGTTTTTATTTAATGTCATATAAAATTTTTTTATTAATAAATAACTTAACAATAACATATAACGTGTGAAATACACATGTAACTAACAAAATTTTAAAAAAATGTAATATTTTAAGAGAAATTGAGTGTCTAGCGTTGAAATCTGTAAAGCTTTTAAGTTGTACAACTTAAACAGTCAACCTGTATAATTTAATTAAAATTTCCTATAGTATGGTAATATATTTTTTATTTGATAAAGACAGAAAATATAATTGTAGTTTTTTGTTGACATAATTTTGTAATTGTATTAAAGACATAAGAGTACACATAATTTTAACACATAACTTTAATTTGTTTTTTATATAATACATTAAAACTTATACTCTTATACGACCTTAAATAAATTTTAGCTTGTTTGAAATTTTTTCATTTTCATTTTAAACTGTTTTTATTTTAAAGTTACAGTAAATAGTTATGGTACGTAAAAAAACTATTAATTTGATCATTTTTTAATTTTATCTAACTTGATATTATTTTTTAGGATTTAACACTATTAATCTCCATACTAATGATCGTATCTACTGAAGGTAATTTCAATTGAGTTTATTTTAATAAATATTTTGTTTGTGTTTCTTGATTATAATCCTACTTTATTATAACTCTATGAGAATGATCGTTATAATTTTACGAGAATCTACCAAAACTGAATTATGCAAAAACTCCTTTTGTAAAAGGATTTTTTTTTTAATGAAAAAGTATATTAACAATCACATTTTTTCCCATTATAAATTGACAGACAAATTTTTTGTGATCAAATTTGAGATTTATCATTTTAGAATATATTTATTTTACTATAATTTACTTTATTTTTGTAATAAAAAGGTAATAAACATTATTTTTAGTGTTGTATAAAAAAAAAAAATAAGATAACACATTTTGCAATAAATCAAAATATAGCATATAATATGTAAAAAAAATGGAGTTAGAATAGAGGGAAATCTCGAGTTAAAAAACATAATAAAATAGTATTGCAATATTAAAATGGTAGTTAAAGTACACAATAATAATATAAATTGGGAATTTAATAACTGATACTAAAAATCCTCATTAAATTTTCTAGTCTCCTTATGTTATAATATGCAAAAAGTTGTATGTAATATAAAATGATCAATCAAGATTTGTTTGATTTAAAAATTTACATGTCATGTAATAGAATTTCAAGTAATCCAATATTAATAATATCCTTAGTCTATTAGACACACTAGCGTTACTTGATAGTGGCTAGGAGGAAGGTTTTGCCTAGTATACACAAATTTTTAGTTTACACTCATGGATGAACGAAAGAGTAGAAATTAAATAAATATAGTTTTTTTAAACTATATTTTGTTTTACATAAATAGCTCGATAGTATGTTTTTGGTTAAAATATTGTTAAGGACAGGGGCACTAAATATTATAATATTATAATATAATGCATACCCGAACCGGCTAAAAGCACTTAATACCGATCAGACTATGTTGTGTAATGCCGTGTAAATAGAGTCACTGGTGGTGGGAGGGTTCACCTGCACAAAACCAGTGATCTATATTGTGAATAAATGTGTAAGTGTGTAAGTGTGTTTTTGTTTTTTGTGTTTATAGAACTCTTAAATTAATTAATGTAGATTAAACTTGACTTTAGTATAATAATCTTTTAATAATTGTATAAATAGAGTGTAAATGTAGCTTATTAAAAATAACAGTAGTACGGACATAGTATCATATTATATTATACGTGAGGCATATACGGCGGCAGCGGCAGTAGGAATATATAAATGAATATTAATATATACGTATATATATATATATAGTAAAGTGACTTAAGTACGAACAAATATTTCATACACGAGGCATAGCCGTATTTTGTGGGCAGGCGGTGCGCGTCGAGAACACTATACGTGAGGCATATACAGCGGCGGTGGTAAGAATATATAAATAAATATTAACATATACTTATATATATATTAGGGTGGTCCTTAAAATACAAATTTTCTAAATTCGATTTACGCGGACCAAAAAATTGTTCTAATACATGTAAAAATAAGCTGTGCAAAATTAGGTCCCGATAGGAGGTTGACGTTAACACGTGCCGCAAGAGGGTTGAAAATTCGATCAAAAGGGTAGTTTCTCAGTTATTGTATTTTATCTCAAAATATTTTATTTTTACGTAGAAGTTTATAAGAAATAAATTATAAATTTAATTATTTTACATAAAAAAGTTTCTTACTAAATAACTCATAAATCAATTATTTACTCCCTAAAAGTCAAAAGTTCCATAAATATTATGTTTACCAGTAAAATTCATATATTCGGCAACTTAAATATATACGATGAATTGTTCAAGTTATAGAAAAAATTTTCACGTAAAAGTTGTTTTAAATTTAATTTTCTATAAGTTTTGTAGAAAAAAAATTGTTTTATTTATTTTCTGGCGAGGTAATAAAGAAAAATTATAAATAATAATCATTTTTCTATGATAATTAAAAAAATGTCGATTTCTTCCATTATCAAATAACATATACTCGCAAATCCATATAAACACTAAAAGAACATATTTGAAAACGATTTTAATGCATTTAAAATTACTATCAAGAATTTTTCAATCTATTTTCAATTTATTAATCTTACACAATGAAATGTGTAATTTACCATGATATAATAATAAAAAGTACTCTACCAGGAATCGTGATTTCAAAGATCATTACTGTTGCAATATAACAATGTATTGATGACACGGTTAAGTTAAAATAGTTTTGTATGCTAAAGTTTATGTTTATTTTATTTATTGTATTAATTTTTAGTTTATTAGAAATTTTAATACCTACATTATATTATTCCAAACATTTTTTATATCATTCAAATAAATTTTTATAATGGCTTTGTGCAGCTATTATTACATTTATGTACACAAGATGAAATTTATTTAGTAGGTAATATTACAAATCAAATTGTAGACAGTAAATTACCGTAACAAGTGTTTATACTTTAACTTTATGTTTAATTAATTTGACAAATAACAATTAATGTTATACATTAATGTGGTTAATTACCTGCCGGATGAAGGCGATTATTCCGTCAAAAGATTAACACTTTTCTGTTCACAAATAAGAATTTAATACTTTTGGTTTTGATTAAAAAAGTAATATTATTACAATAATTAAATTGCATTTACAATTAAGAAAACAAATAAAAGTAAATTTATTTTGTACAATAAAAAAAAAGAACCAGATGGATTCAATTGACGAATATCAGCGAAAGAAAAGTAATGACAAACAATTTATCATACACATCACAAATACAAAAGCAATAGTTGCCGATAAAAACGATAAACAGAGAAACACTAACACTTAAAATTAACTATTTACAATAACAGATGACAAACACGCGAGAAGGGAACGGAAAATTTTTCAGTGCTTTAAGTGTTTCATTTTACAACTTAAGACACGTTAAATTAAATTTGTATTATAGTGCTAAATTAGTTATTGGTGAAGTTTCATTATTCTGGCATAAAGCTAGAATTCCGATTAGGGAAGAACATCGCTGTGTGTGTGTTTTTTTTTAGATACATAAGGTATCATTTTGTAAATTTTTTTATAAATCTTACCCTTTATCTGTCCACAGGAGGGGATTCAAAATGACAACTTTTTCAACATAACTTTTGAACGTGTTCTGGAAACTCTGACACTTTTATATATGTATCTTAAATTAAAGTTAATGTAATGTACTTTATTATGGAAAAAGAAAATGTTGGACATTATTTTGTCTTCATGATAAAATGGCTACCGATTCTTATTTGTTGAATATTCTCGATTTTATATTTTATATGTTTAACTTTATATCTATATAACTTTTTGAAAAATGTATGGATCAATACAATATTTTCATGAGAAGTAGTATTCATATACATCTTCCTTTAGACAAATTTTTTTTTTAAGTCGGACTTTATTTTGTACTCATAGTGAAAACAGACATCAATTTTAATAAAAATAAAAGCACAGTGAGGACGTGGCATAGTTGGATTCAGTATAGATGATATCTGACAGTGATTAAAATCACTGTCATAAAAAACGATTCGATGCAAATCTTTAGTTAGTGTTTAATTTTAAAAAGTTGGTGGATTATTCTAAAAGATACATGATCTAATAAATATCTATATAATGGGAAATAATATATAATTATTATTTTTCTTAAAAAAAAAAAAAATAGTCCATACATTTTTCAAAAAGTTATAGCATTATAAAATTAAAAATATAAACACGAATTTATTTACAAAAATCGTATTTTTATTATTAACTTTGATGTTTGTTTTTACTATGAAGATAAAATAAAGTCCGAAATTTTTTTTTCCATAATTATGTAAATTACATAAGCTTTAATTTAAAATATATATAAAAGTGTCAGACTTTCCGGAACATTTTCAAAAGTCAAGTTGAAAAAGTTGTCACAGTGATTAAAATCACTATCAAAAAAAAAACGCTTCGATGCAAATCTTTAGATAGTGTTTAAATTTAAAAAATTGGTGGATTATACCAAAAGCAACATGATCTGCTACTTCGTTATTAATATCCTAATTCAGATAAAGTATGTCGAATGAAAAAGGGATTATTACAAAATATTATTTCTCATAAAAAAATTATGTTGATCCATACATTTTCAATAAGTTATATCATTATAAAGTTAAATATAATATAAATAATAAAATCGAGAATTTTCACACAATAATCGCCTTTGGTAGCCATTTTCAAATTAAAGTATATTACATAAGCTTTAATTTAAGATATATATAAAAGTGTCAGACTTTCCGGAACACTTTCAAAATTTAAGTTGAAAAAGTCAATTTTTTGTGAAAAAGTTGTCATTTTGAATCCCCCCCTGTAGGCAGGTAAAAAGTCAGATTTATAAAAAAAATATACCAAATGATAGGTAAAGACATCATGCATCTACAAAAAAAAGAATTATATTGATCCATACATCTTTCGAGAAGTTATAGCATTATAAAGTTAAAAATATAAAAAAGAATTTTTTTACAAAAATCGTATTTTTATTATTAACTTTGATGTTTGTTTTTACTATGAAGATAAAATAAAGTCCGAAATTTTTTTTTGCATAATAAAGTACATTACATTAGCTTTAATTTAAGATATGTATAAAAGTGTCAGACCTTCCGGAACATTTTCAAAAGTTAAGTTGAAAAAGTTCTCATTTTAAATCCCTCCCTGTGGGCAGAAAANAAAAAATTAATTTTTTGTGAAAAATTTGTCATTTTAAATCCCCCCTTGTGGGCAGGTTAAGGGTTAAATTTATGAAAAAAATATACCAAATGAAATTTTATAATATTATGCATCTATATAAAAAATAATTATATTGATATGTTCATTTTTAAAAAAGTTATGGCACTTTTAAGTAAAAAAAGTTGAAAAAATTTCAAAAATTAGCGATTTTTAAATTTGTAATTTTTTTGGAGGTTTCCTTCATTTACGGGGAACAAGGGAATTTTTTTCATTTTTTGAGGGTAATGTCTTCGATTAGATACGATTTGTGATCTTTTGACGTATCATTAAAAGAAATCGGTTCGGTGAGAGCTGAGAAAAAGTGGTAACAGACACAAAAAAAAACACATCTTAGTAAAACCAATACCTTCTCAGCTTCGCATCGAAGCTAAAAATTCGGACTTTATTTTGTTTTTATGGTGAAAATGAACATTGAAATTATTTTAAAAAATACGATTTTTGTAGAAAAATTCTTTTAGCTTGATCTAACGTCACCACTGTGCCGCGACCTCCCTGTGCTGGGTTTTTTATACACTAACTTTATAAAGCTATAACTTGAAAAATGTATGGATCATTATATTTTTTTTGAAGAAGTATTATTTATTTATATTGCACTTATAAATCACTAATAAAGCTTTTGGAATAATCCATTATTTTTTATAAATCTGAAATTATTTACAGATTTGCATCGAAGTGATTTTAATCATTATCAGATATTATCTATACTGAACCTAAATATGTCACGTCCCCACTGTGTTCGGATTTTTTTTTTTTTGGTTAATTGACTAAGAATTGTTTTTTTTTCTAGTTCAAAGCAAGCCATTGTGTTGTAAGTAGTAATTATTTTAAATTTATTTGAAATCAATTTTAAAAACAATTGATGTTAAATAAATAGACGTATTTTTTGGTGTGAAAATTTGTTTATGATCTTTGCAATAAAAAAAGCAGAATCATACTAGAATGATCCTATTAACCGTAGCAATAGACTAATAAATTTTTTAACCAAACAAACTGTCAAACTTGTGCTATATTTTGATGATAATTTAGTTCCTATATTATTATTATTTAACACTTTTTTTTTCTTTTGCAGGTTTATGTGAGTAAAAATAATCCAACTAAAATCATCAATTTGTAATGTTTAAACTAAAGATATGTTTTTATGAAAACTAAATATTCCAAAGAAAAAAAAAGTTGTGATAAAGTTATATGTACAATATTTTGCTAACGTTTTGCATACAACTTTTTGGAAAAATTTTGTTTTCAATTTCTTTCAATCTATTTCATAGAGTGATAGATAATAAATCCGGATTTTCTTGAAATCCGTAAAATTCTAATTTTAGGTTTCGAACTTCAGCATAAAAAACCGGAATTTACAAAGAAACTGGATTTAAAGATTAATTCCAAAGTTTGAACTTCAAAATTAGACTTATAAACTTCATAAAACTCATACTATCATTAATAAAGAGTAATTTATTTATCGCTAACCACTAGATTTCTTCCAAAATTATAATAATTTAGAGACATTTTTCTTTAGTTTATTTATTTTGTTATTCCAACTGTCTTAAATCCAGTAGTCACTATATTAACTGTTGATAAATCACACCTAAAATCTAGAATTGTAAAGGAAAAATTAAAATCCGCATTTCGGATAAAAAAAATCTGATTTTCTAAACTCCATTAAGTCCGTTTTTCCTCATATAAAGTATGAAATTTTCATATTTCATATTTTCGTAACAATGTGAACATTATAATCTTATTTATTATTCATTTATTATTTATTATTATATTATGTATTATTCAACCATTTTGATATCATAATAATAATAATATTGAAATTTTATCTATTATATATTTTAATAATACAGTATATATTTTTATAATGAGGATATTATTATTTCAAATTATTATCTGCATTGTTTTAATGTGCTATGTTATTTTAATTATATTATATTTATCTATAAATAAATAAATAAATAAATGTTTTCATTTAAATGTTGAGTTTGACCTGTTCTGTATAAATATTACCGTAGTATTAATACGTTTTTATGTTTTAATTATAGGTTTAAGTGAGTACATCTATTGATACGTAGAAACATAGTTAAGATATAAAAATAGTGTATAATATACAATAAAAATACGATTATACGTATGTATACTACTTGTTAATATCTGCATAAAATTTATAATATTAATTATGGATGTGTTGTACAAATTGTTTTATTGTAAGTTTATTATAACTTTATATTTGAACATATTGTGCAATTAACACGCTGGGGCGTCCTTTAGGCGTATAAATTTAGTCATTTGCTCCTGTCTAAATTTTAATATAAAAATGACTCCGTTTAATTCACATTTTTGTTGAATAGATCATACTTTGATAAAGCTCATTCTTTGTTAAAAGTCAATTTGTAATAATCAAAGAAATCTTATGATTATGAACTTTTTCATAATAAAAAGAAACACTTAATAATTAATAACATCTAAAAGTAACAATTTAAGAGATTTATTAGGTAATTCTTAAGATAACGTTGAAAAGAAGGGAAATCGGACATTAATTAAACCATTTCATATAATCTTTGATATTAAACACAACACTTGTTTCCCACCAGGCTCCTACAAAAGAGGAAAATTATGATTTTCTATTTAAAAAACATTAGACGTACCTAATTTACAATATTATTAAATACTCATTTAATTTTATAACAATAATACATATTGAGTAAATCCAACCTAGTCCTCTCCGTATCATTTCATTTAGATCCTCCGAATATCAGTTCAGTTCCTCTAACTAAGCATTCAGTTGTTACACGTCTCCGTACAATGAACCAATCTGTCAATTTCCATCTCCAACTGACAAGTACATATACATTATAAGAGCAATTTTTCGCCACTAATCAACCGCCAACTGCGCTGATTTAATAAACATTCACTTCGCAAAATAAAAGTAAAAAAAACAATAATTTTTAATTAAAGGAAAAAATAAAGTTGATACATCATAAGAGTATCAACTTTAATAATAATAAGGAATAAACATAAAGATATATTATGATCGATAGATTAAGGAAAACCAAAAATTCTAAATATTATATTTATCTTTCAATTAAGTGGTTCATGATAAATGAATCACCTTGTAGTTTTAGTTTTAATTATTAGAGAAATAAGCAAAAACTGTCCATTCAAGACCTTTAGGTCCATTGTGCGTATCTTCTACCGAATTATATTATATCAGTTTCTTCACATAAGTATTTCCACCGAAGTGTTGTTGTCATTGTTGAATACTTAAGACAAAATATTATAAAGGACGTCCTACTACACCTATATTCAAAAAGTTATATCTTTGTATCGAAATCAAGTATCTCTTTCGTTTTTAGGTTTTCGTTATACTCTTTTTTGGGAAAAGATTTTCCCAAATATTTAGATCTTAATGTGATCAAGGCATCACGCATAATGTAAAATTAATTAGGCTGAGAGACTCATATCACTGGATAACCGAATGATAAAATCATTTTGCTCATCTTTAATAAAACTTTATTTTTTCAAATATTAATTATAATTATATAGACGCACTTTAAAATGTATTATAACAATTACGAAAACGAAAAAAAATTATTATATAGTTTAAGAATCAAATCTTGATATTCTTCTATTAAATATAATTAAAACAAAATATCATTATTAATTATGACAATTGAAATTAACAATAATAGTCACAAACTTATTTTACATCACCCTTATCCTAAACTTTCATTTAACACGATTTCCCACACAATATACACACACATCAGCAGTCCTCATATCGCATTCAATTACATCACTCCATCTCTATTTTGGTCTTCCTTTATTTCTTCTTCCTTCAACATTAACTTCCGTAACTGTTCTTATAGATTCTAAATTCTCTCTCCCCAAAAAATGACCTATTCATTTAAGTCTATTTTCTCTCATCTTATTCACGATTGACGCTACACCTATACTCCCTCCTATATGTTCGTTCCTTATCCTATCTTCTCTATTCATTCCATTAATCCATTCAAGCATTCTCATTTTTGTTATACTTATTCTATTTTCTTGTCAAAAGCCCAACATTTTAAACCATTTATCATAGCTACAGTCTTATAAAACTTACCTATCAGTCTCATTGGAATTCTTTCATCACATATCAAACCAAACGTTTCTCTCCACTTAACCCAACCGCACATAATCCCGTGTCTTACATTGTCTTACAAATCTATAAATTCCATACACAGCTTTTTTTTCTTTTCCCTAAACTTTTCTATAAGTTGCCTCACACAAAATAATGGCTCCATTTTTTATTCATTAGGCATAAATCCAAACTAGTTTTTAGATACCGATGTCACATTTCTTATTCTCTTATTAATTACCTTTTCCTAAATTTTCATACTATGATTCATAACAGATATGACTCAATAATTTCCACACTCCTCTATCTTTTATTAAAAAGGTCCTTCAACCACATTATGCCAATACTGCCCAATATTTTCCATACATCTACTTGCATTTCATTTGGTCCTACTACTATATTCTTTTTATTGATGCCACAGCCTTTCATACCTTTTTCTCACTTATTAAATCTTCCAGTCCCTCGTTCTACCAGATGTCCTCTCATGTCTCTCTTGGATACTTTTGGTTCAGTAATTTTTCCAAATAGTCTTTCCACATTTTTTTTTACATCATAATCGTTTGTTAGCCCCCCTCTTTTCATCACTTTTTATACACCTTACATTGTGTTGTAAGATTTACTCTGTGTTTAGAGATAATTTTCTGCGGTATTGCATTATATGATCCAGATAGCCAAGTTAAGGAGTCTGTTCGTGAGGTTATTAACGGTCCGGCATATATAATATATATATCTTAGGGTAGATAAAAAAAAGTCTATCTTCGAAATTTTAATGAGAACTATTTTAAATTTTATTAAAATTTGAGATTTTAAAAAAAAAATTACTGGTGGCTTAACGTGTTTTTAGTATTTTGACCGAAAATACCCTAAAAAAACAAAAAAACGGCCTCTGTTATTTCATTTTTGGTCAAATATTATGATTAGTATATCAAAAAAGTTTGATTTTTAATGAAGAATACAAATTTTTTAGTTTCAAAATTTTAAGTCAAAAATTGATAGCTTGGATATCATAATTAACGTCATTATATAGTATGTTACTAATAGGTCTCAAGTAAGCTTAAAATTTTTTTAAATTTTTTTTTTTTATGCAGTTTGGCTGATATTTATGTATATTATAAGTACAAAAAAAATTCTTCACTTATCTTAAAAACTTATACCTTTTTTTATAATTAATGCATAAGCTAAAATATACGATATTCTTGAAAATATGAATAACTGACGATTGTATTTACACACTTTTCAAATACTTTTTTTTTATTAAACAATTCATTTTTTAAGCTATTCCTCTTTCTGTTGGATCATTTACTACAAATAAGGATTCAATTTTAGTTAACTTCAGTTAACTTTAGTTAGTTTTTGCCAAATTATAATTTGAATTTTGATGCCATTTTTTGGAACCATCGTGTAATAAGTCATCATTTATTTTAAGAGTTAAAAAAATTGTTTAGTGTTTCTGTGACAAATTGATGTATACCCTCATTACCCTTTACTGTTTCGATTCCAATTTGTTTTTTTGGATTGTGATCTCATTTTTTATTTAATGCTTGCATCATTTTAATTTTTACAACTGTTAATAAATCTTCGTTAAAAAATTATAAAACAACAATTATTTCATTTAAGTACCATAAATACACAGAAAAAGCTTTTATCGCTACCTCACTTACATACTTATTAATATTATTATATTGCTTTAGTTCTCGTAGTAGTTTAAGGTCTTTATTTGGTACTTTTGTTGATTATGAACTTTCGAAACAATATCTTGTATAAATTTTTAACAAATTAATTCAAATACCGAATACTCTTTAATTCAGAAACTGTTAATTTAAATTGCGTACGGAACATATAAATTTTAAGACAATACATTATATTTGCCATCTGTCTTGCTCTATGAATTGCCCCTGGTGGATGGATTATAATTTTTTTTTAACGGTTTTCCATAGAATAATAAACAATGTTAGCTGTTCACAACTGATAGATGTTAAATTAACATTAGATTAAATTCGATAACATTATTATACATTTTTCAAAATTACAGATAGTATAATCTTTAGTATAATTAGATATGCAATAAGTGAAATAGTTACGGTACTCGAAAAAATATGAATCTATATCGAACGAGCTATCAATAATAGCCAAAGTAATTTTTTTTCTTTTTCATAATTATTATTAAATTTATATTGATGTATAATTTTATCATAACATAAAACTGTATTATTATTAAATAAAAAATTAATTGTTTAATAAAAAAAAAATATTTGAAAAGTATCAACAGTTATTCATATTTTCAAGACTATCGTATATTCTAACTAATGCATTAATTATAAAAAAAGGTATAGGTTTTTAAGATTAGTGAAGAATTTTTTTTCTACTTATAATATACATATATATCAGCCAAACTGCATAAAAAAAAAGAAAGATTAAAAAAATGTTAAGCTTACTTGAGTCCTGTTATGTTGACGACCTGATGTTTTATTTATCTCACTATTTTTTATTATCTAATAACAGCCAACTGGTCAAATCATTTAAATCTTATATTATGACAAAAATATTACAAAAACTGAATCTTTGTCGTACTAGAAATATAGTGTACTACATAATGATAGTGTTTAATGACTAATTTATGACGTTCGATTGATAAGCCCCTAGGTAAAATTAAAAACATGTATTTATCAATATTTCCTTTATCAAAGTTATAACATATACATATAGTTATATTTAAAATATGTATTCATTGAGTTACAAGTTAATTTATAAATATCATTTTAAATATATCACTGACTACTGAAAATATTTTGGTAAAAATTAGTTGCTACTATCTGCTTTTCTCTTCATAGTGACGCATCAAAGTTTTAACTTGTTCAATGCAAGTCATTTATAATTTTATGATAATTATAACTATGGCCGTATGTACTGAAGTAATGAATAAGAGTTATCAATCTAATATAACATATTTATCTAATTTTAATAATAATAGAACTAAAAAAAAGTTTAAATTAACCCATTGCACAGATATTCAATTATTAATATTCAGAATATGATTTTTTTAATTATAAATAGGTTATTTAATTAATAAACTTTTTAATTTTTGAATATCTATGCCTATTAATGGGCGCATAACTAAACTTTATTGATTATAATAAAAAATTTATGGGACATTTATACGTATTCCTCTATTAACAAATGAAAGGTTAATAAAAATTATACATGTGCAAGTATAATATATCATAATCACATCATCCTAATGATTTATAATTTTTACATATCGTTTAAAATTAAAAATATATTTATAATATTAATTTAAAACTAAAAAATATTTAATTTAAAAAGTCACGAAATTTAATAAAAATTTGAGGATATATATTTCGGGAATAATGTTACCTATATCAATTTAAACACATGCTGATTACTAATCAAATTTAAAAATATTAATAAAATGATGTGCTATTAATTATACATTTCAATTTGTTATTAATTATATAGTTCATTCTTTAATACGCCTTCAAAAATATTATTGCCATATTATTAATATTTTATTTTTTTAACTATAATGGTTTTTTTTTTAGCTGTTTTACATGAAAAATTAATTTTCTATTATTAATTATAAATTACCTTATACTCGTATAAAATTTCGATTTTCAAATAGCAAACCCGATTTTTTCCATATTATTAGATTTATTTATTTGAATAGAAGTTTTTTGTTAAATTTTTTTAATTATATTAAGATAAAGTAAGGTAAATTAAAACGAATTGGATAGTTGAAAATTTAATTTTTCTCATAGTATATTTAGCAAATACATATATAAATATAAATGAATCTAAAAAAAAACTATAGTAAATGAAATTTAGACAACCATAAAAAAAGTCATCTACGATAAAAGATAATAATTATTTCTATCTAAATTGGATATTCTCAAAATCACTCTACAGAAAGAATTTATTTAAAAAATATTAATACTTGAAATTATTTATACTTTAATTTTAGAGGATTGTCATATTTGCGACAATACAGGAGCCACAACATACACAGATGTGAGTTGTTTTAAACCATTATGTGTAAATTGTCATAATAAAGTACGACTTCAATCTACTCTATGCTACGAATGTATGGATGATAAAAAAAAGCAGGTAACTAGTGTTAAGCAAAAATATCAATAGTTCGATATGATATCGAAATAAATTTTATAGGGCAGTGCCACAATTACTAATTTGGGAGACTGTGTGCAAATGTTCCCCACAATCTCTCCTCACATGAGTTTTGCATTCTGTATGGAAAATGATTAATATTTCTTCTGTGTGCTATATAAACTTTTAAACTTAACATTACACTTCAACATCTATGTGCAATTGATTACACATTAATTATTTCACTTGAAATTTTTTTACCAGTATACAATGTCATATTTTTAAAAAAGTTAGGTAGTACATTCAATACATACAACTTCTTATAGACGTTATCAGTTCGATTTTCATAAATACAATGTCTATTCGAACACGAATATAACGTTCATTTGCAATTAAATAATTGCTATCGTGGAGGAATTAATTTGAGGATAATTTCATAATAAACATATAAAAATGAGTTTTTGACACTGCTGTGTCAAAAAAAATGTTCATTAGCATATTCTCTAGCGTGGTAAAAATTAAATAAATAATTAGACATAACGGAAATTATAAACGTTCCACCTTGAAATTTGTGACGTTACAAAAAACCCCTTGAAAAGATTTGAAATAAAGTGACAAAACTTTTCAAAAAGAGGAATCAAACATTCAAAGTCGAACTCAACTATCAAATAAAACAAAAAAAGAAACAAACAAAATTAAAATATACCAAGAGAAATAAAAAACAAAATAAATTAACACGAATAGAAAAAAAACAATTAAGTCAATTAAATATCAAAATCCGATTTTCGTGTATGTATACGTTAATTTTTGTAGCACGGATTAGATATTAAAATAATTCATTATATTTTTAAATAATAAAAAAATTAAGTTAAGTTATACTACTCATTACACTAGTAGCAGATATAAAATAAAATAAAAAATACTGCGGAACTGTACAAATATGAATGAGAAACGTTATGTCAATAATAAAAAAATCAACTGAATAATAAAATTATGTGAGCGCCGCAATAAAACTAAAATTTAAATAAACTCGAAAAAAAACAGAGTTAACACAAGATAAAATTTTGACGATAATATCGATACGTTAATTAATATAAGATAATCTGATTCAATTCGAAATTAACTATTTTAACCTAAAATACCGCAATATTACATAAAATTGAAGTATGAATACTGTCAAAATAATATTTTCGGTAAATGCAACGTGATCACAATGATGTGATTCAATAAAATCTTTTGCTTTAACTGGTATAAGTGTTCATCAGCTTCTAAGCTGAAAATTTAAATTTTTAGCTCTGAAAAGAAAACCTTAGCTGTACCCATGATAAATAAAATTTAAATAACAAAGTTTTTTAACGGGGAAAAATTCAAACAAATATCAAATCCATTGACAAATGATAAATAAGTCAAACAAAAATAAATCAATAGACAGCCGGGTAATTACTCGGTGTAATTTGACATAGATGAATTTAATTAAATGTAATTTGTTGGTCAAAAGGACGATTTTGTTTAAAACGCTTAAGCTCTTGAACAAAATTTAAGTTAAACTGTCCGGACAGTGAAATATATAACAAACTCATACTGTATGGGTTAATAGTTTAATTTATGATAAATAATAAATCGAGAACGATTTATGTAATGTAAAATAACTGTGGTAAGCCGGAATTGACGTCGCAATAAACTGCATATTAACGCAAAAAAATATAACAATTTGTCTCACACAATAATTTTTGGAACAAATAATTGTTCTACTATTAAAAATCACCCGTCAAATTTAAAATTTCGCAATTTTTACATAAAAATTACTTTATTTTCGATTAGGTTCTTTAAAAGTACGTTATAATTAAAAAAAAAAAATTATCTGCTATAATAATATAATTACTGAATCCAAAATTTCACCAAATTTCCATTTTGTGTATAATTTTAGTTGTAGTATTCATAAGACTAATTTTTAATAAGTAGGTTGCGTAATTAGTTTGACATATTAAACAATAATCACTGATATGTACTAATTACCTGTGTTTGATGCATTATTTAAAAAAAACTTATGAAATTATATGACAATCTAGAGCAAAGTTTGTTTTAACATTAAATAATAAAATGAAAAGTAACATGCATAATATTTGAGTAAAACTTAAACACATAGCACTTGTAAAATTACAAATATACAATTTATCGTGAAATTTCTTATATATGCATCGAAACATCTTTTAGGGTAGTGATATTAACTAGTGATGGGCATTTTTGAATATTTTAAACTATCGAATACTATTCGATAGTTTTGAAAAACTATCGAATAACTATTCGAATTGTTTTTATATTATTCTTCCGGGCAATCCAAAGAGACGCCTCAAACGCAACTGGTCAAGAGACCTTCTCAATATTATTTAACCCACTTAAAATTAATAACACACAGGTGACTCTAATGTGAGCTTCCTCCTCACCGCCATATCATTGTCTATTTTATTCCTATTCACATATTTAATTATTGTATATATAGCTGTATAGATTGTAAATTTTCTAATAAACGTTCTTAAAAAAAAAAAAAAAATTGTTTCTATACAACCGAATAGTGTGCTTTTAACATAGACTATCGAATAGTTTTAAAAAATATTTAAATAGGCTAGCGAATGGTTTCAAAAAATATTCGATTATTTCTATCTAAAATTTTTATTAAGTACACTTAATTATAATAAGAAGATATTTAGCGAATACTTAAAATAAATTATTATACAATTAATAATAGTAAAATGTACCATTTTATTTATTTTTAATTTGTGAGCCGTTGGTAAAAACTGATAAATATGGGTCGAAAATTAAAAAGCAGTTCTTTTTTTCGATGACTAATGATATATTTTCAGTTTTATCGGAAAGGTTTGTTCTATGCGCAACATATTTTTCGTAAATACTTAAGTCTTATTTTACACTTAATACCATGTATACTGTTCTTAGTCTAGCATTACCTGCTTTTTTGTCTTGCAAAGGCATAACACCGATAAAGAGGACAGCGCGTTTTTAATTTTTACGTTTGTAAATTGTGTTTATACCACCGAATATTTTATTTTTATAATAAACTATCAAATATTTTAAAAACTATTCGAATATATGCGCAACTATCGAATATTTTTACTATTCGAATAGTTTTTAAATGACTATCGAATAGTTCTATAGTTATTATTCGATATTTCCCATCACTAATATTAACTATTGTTAAATATCATCTATACTTGTCCCAACTATGCTACATCTCCACTGTTCTAGATTTTTTTTTATTTATAATTTAAAGTTCATGATACCAGTAAATGAAAATTTACCAAAAATAAAAATAATGATAAATAAGTAATTAAATTGATTTAAAATAATTATTACTTTTTCATTTAGGAACTGGAATTGATGCGAAATCGTGCGGTATTTTATAATACAAATCCTTACGAAGAAAACCCTTTTAAAATATAATAAAGAGTATAACGATTGTTGGAAAAAAAACTACTAAAATAAAAATTGTTAATTTTTTTTTTTTTTCAAAATAAAAATATTATTTATTAAGCAGAATAATACAAATTTCTTTAAATGTTGATTATTAATTTTTGTAATATAAAATATATTGGTATCCGGTTCAAGGGATTACTTTGTTACATTGAACAACTATCATGCGGCATTATGAAATAATTTTACTTCATCTTCTTCTTCTTCCTCGCCTGAATCTCAACTACGTGGGGTCGGCCACCTATATCCTAAACTTCCACTTGACACGATCTCCCACATCACTTACGCTCACATCAGCTGTCCTCAAATCGCATTCAATAGCATCCTTCCATCTCTATCTCTTCTTCCTTTAAAATTCATTTCTATAACTTTTCTTATAGCTTCAGATTCTTTTCTCCTCATAACATGACCAAACCATCTAAGTCTATTTTCTCTCATCTTATCCACGATTGACGCTACATTTATACTCTCTCTTATATGCTGACACGGCACTGCCTTTTGCTTTAGGCTGGCGCTCACCCGTGTCTCTCTCGATATCAGCCGTCCAGCTATTAATATGACAATCGGTTGTTATCGGTTGTCTCCCCGCCCTTGACACTGAGATAAGGCCGCCGCCGAATATGGATTACCGATATTGCGTTCTGTTCGGTTTTCGACGTACACCTCCTCTGGTGTGTTTCCGTTGTTTTGAGCTGTGTGTGGTTTCCTGGTGGATTAAGATTCGGTTTGTCTTTCTTTCTTTTTTTTTGTTGATCGATGTAAGGAAACTATATCGCGGAATATATATATATGTATATATACATCTTGTGTGGTCATAGTGGTAGCGAACGGGATAACTATATATATACATACTTATATTTATATATTTATATTTATCTGTACGGTCGTAGCAGCGGATTACGCATTAACGATAGTGTATCTATACTCCGTACTATCAACTATAGTGTGACATACACATCTATTTATCCATAATTATATATATATATATAATTATATCTTGTGCGTGCCATATTGGATTACGCGATAATGCTTGTTCCTTATTCTATCTTTTCTAGTCACTCCACTCATCCATCTGAGCATTCTCATCTCTGCTACACTCATTCTCTACTCTACTTTCTTATCAACCGCCCAACACTCTGAACCATACATCACAGCTGGCCTCACTGCACAACTGACCCTAAATACTTAAAACTCTTCACCTCTCCAATCACCATCATCATCACAATCACAATCGAAAATTAGCGATTTTTAAATTTGTAATTTTTTTGGAGGTTTCCCCCATTTACGGGGAACGAGGGAAATTTTTAAAATTTTTGAGAGTAATGTCTTTGACTAGATACGATTTGTGATCTTTTGACGAATCGTTGAAAGAAATCGGTTCAGTGAAAGCTGAGAAAAAGTGATAACAGACACAAAAAAAAAAAAATAAAAACGCATCATAGTAAAATTAATACCTTCTCAGTTTAGCATCGAAGCTAAAAATTGACATGCGCAAACCATAATCATATTTGACTTAAACTACACGTGTAAGTCGTGTAGTTATTACACACGAATTAAAAAAAAGCTCATAACTCGGTCAAAACCAATAGATTTTAACGAAACTTTCAGTGTACTTTTAAAATTTCTTTAGGCAAACCTGATGAAAATTTTAGGTTCAAAATCGAAAAACGCTGATGGAATTTATGGTTTTTGATAACATTTTTTAACGCTCAGAGTGTACTAAAAATATTTTCTCATCTTTGGTAATAATATTTCCAGATTAACGTCGTTATGCTATTCTATTAAAAAAAAAATAAAAGTAGAAAAAAATTCCCATAAATAGGAAAAATCCCCAAAAATAAAATTTTAAATCGNATAAAATTAAGGGAATAATAGTTATTGTTGTTTTTGAAATAATCTACCAATTTCTTAAAATTAAACACTATCTACAGATTTGCAACGAAGCGTTTCTTATAATAGTGATTTAATCACTGTCAGATATCATCTATAATTTTGCCGACTATGCCACGTCCATACTGTGCGGCGACTCCACTGTTCTACCGTTTTTTTTTTGTGTCTGTTATCACTTTTTCTCATCTCTCACTGAACCGATTTCTTTCAACAAAACGTCAAAAGATCACAAATCGTATTTAGTCGAAGACATTATCCTCAAAAATTGAAAAAATTTCCCTCGTTCTTTGTATAGAAGGAAGCCTCCAAAAAAATTACAAATTTAAAAATCGCTAATTTTCGACATTTTAAAAATTTTTTTTACTTAAAACTGCCATAACTTTTTCAAAAATGAACAAATCAATATAATTATTTTTTATATAGATGCATAATATCATTACCTTTCATTTGGTATATTTTTTTTTTTATATGTGACCTTTTACTTGCCCACAGTGGGGGATTTAAAATGACAACTTTTTCACAAAAAATTTACTTTTTCAACTTAATTTTTGAAATTGTTCCAGAAATACTGATGCTTATATATATATATATATATCTTAAATTAAAGCTTATGTAATACACTTAAATTTGAAAAAAAGAAATTCGACCTCTGGATTTTTCTTCATGATAAAAATGACTACTGTATTCAAAAATATGCTATTTTTGTGTTAAAATTCTGGGTTTTATATTTTATTTTATTTTAAAATACTTGACAAGGGGAGTATACAGATTTTCATAAATATTATAAAAATCAAATCAATATAGCATAGGAAGTTAAACTAATTTAAAATTTTTTGCTTTTTTAAGACGAGAAAAATAACTTTGAAATTTTAGTTATCTTAAATTTCCATCTTTCAATTGACGGGAGTGACGTACGATTGCCGAGTCGATAATACTTGTGTTTTACGCGCTCGGGGTATAAGGTTCCAACCCGCGTATGGCTAAGAATTTTTTGCATTTTTTCTTAATTCTTTATAAGTTTGATTAAATTTTCAACTCATTTGATTTATATCTCA
This sequence comes from Daktulosphaira vitifoliae, assembly GCF_025091365.1. Lineage (NCBI taxonomy): Eukaryota > Metazoa > Arthropoda > Insecta > Hemiptera > Phylloxeridae > Daktulosphaira > Daktulosphaira vitifoliae. Next base: position 49,387,689 of record NW_026099572.1, on the reverse strand, counting down.
TTTAGATTCAATAACTTCAATAAAGATCAAGGATCCCCTCACTGGAGTTGCCCCTCGCGAAAAGAAATTTCTTATTTAAATTTTTATAACAATAAATTAAATAATAAGACTTATATTTAAAAAAAACTCTTCATAAAATTATACGGTTTAGCATACAATATATTTTACATTTATAAATATGGATATTTAATGATTTTTACAATCTTTTTATTAATAGAAAAACTAATGTTGATCAAATATCTTCCGGTGGAATGGCATAATGACCGTAAGCCAGCGTGTCAACTCTGTTGTCGAGCGTGTAGCGCTTATTGTCGAAATGGTTACGAGTTGGGGTAATTTTTTTTTTTTCATGATAATATACATTAAATTAGCTTTAATTTAAGATATAAATCAAAGTGTCAAACTTTCCGAAACACTTTCAAAAGTTAAGTTGAAAAAGTAAATTTTTTGTGATAAAGTTGTAATTTTGAATCCCCCCCTGTGGACTGGTAAAGGGTCAGATTTATAAAAAAAATATTCCAAATGATAAGTAAAGGCATCAAGAATTTATAAAAAAAATTATATTGATTTGTTCATTTTTGAAAAAGTTATGGCAGTTTTAAGTAAAAAAAATTTTTAAAATGTCGAAAATTAGCGATTTTTAAATTTGTAATTTTTTTGGAGGCTTCCTTCTATACAAAGAACGAGGGAAATTTTTTCAATTTTTGAGGATAATGTCTTCGACTAAATACGATTTGTGATCTTTTGACGTTTTGTTGAAAGAAATCGGTTCAGTGAGAGATGAGAAAAAGTGATAACAGACACAAAAAAAAAACGGTAGAACAGTGGAGTCGCCGCACAGTATGGACGTGGCATAGTCGGCAAAATTATAGATGATATCTGACAGTGATTAAATCACTATTATAAGAAACGCTTCGTTGCAAATCTGTAGATAGTGTTTAATTTTAAGAAATTGGTAGATTATTTCAAAAACAACAATAACTATTATTCCCTTAATTTTATCCCGATTAGCTATTTGATTTATAATTATTATAAAAGAATTAATAATAATTTTAGTAATTAAATTTAGTATGAAATTGATATTCAATATTTTAATATTATAATTTTTACGGTGATATTATAAAAATAATAAAGTAGTTGTATATTTCATTACTTCTAACACGTATAAAAATTTTAAGAGCTTGACGCAATATTTTTTTGCATTTTTATTGTAATAGATAACTTAAATAGAAGTAATAGTAATCATTTCCTAATAACTTTTGGTGTTTAAAAAGATTCTGCAATTGAAATATCAGAACTTAATTAATTTTAATGATTTACTTTAACTAAATGAACCTATCAAAACAAAGTTATTAAAAGATTTACTCAATTGAACGTATTATAAAACTTGATTATAATTGTGAAAATCCATTATTACTTCAGGAGAAACTAACAATCATTTTATTTAGAAATAATTTATATAGCAACATGTTACCAAAAAATTTGGAATATTATAGTTTAGTAGTAGCACACACAAATAGGTAAAAAATTATTAAATTACAAAGTAAAATAATTTAATTTTATATTTGAAACCTATTATATCAAATTATCATATCAAACTTGATTCGTCAATAAATATTTTGAATACATTAGAAATGAACGATTTTAATTGTATTTATGGAGAACATGGGATAAGTAACTTTTTCATTGATAAATAAAATTTATCAATAATATTTATTTATAATAAAATTTTTCAATTTTTGAGGGTAATATTTTCAACTAGATACGAATTGTAGTCATTTGACGTATCGTTGAAAAAAGTAGGTCAAGTAAGAGCAGAGAATATAAATTATAGTCACAAAAAAACATCAAAATAATGGTAACTCTATATTTTTCAATTTTGTATTGTATTAATTTGATATTGTACCTGTATTTTAAGTAAGTAATTTTATTATTTGATAAATTTTAAATAAATCATAGCCAATTTTAGAGAAAATTACTATAGTTTTACCAATATTTTTGTAGCTCAAAATTTATAAAACATTTAACTATGATATTAATGATTTAAAAATGGAATATAAAAGTCTCTGTACGCTATTTTTACTAAGTTTATGTTTTTCGTAACTACTTATATAATAATATACAGGGTGATTTTTTTATCATAACCCACTCAATTAATTGCAGAATAATAATAATTTAAACATTTTTTTTTTTCATTATCTTTAGTTACATATTATTTTTGAATTTTTAACTATGTAATACTTTTTTAGTTCATCCCTTATGCCTTGGAAGGGGGTCAACTTTGTTTTTTTAAATGGTAACACATATTTTGAATTTAATAAAATATTTGAGTTTTTAATTTAATAGTAAATGGCATTTGAATTTTTAATATAACTTAATTCGTTTATTAGATATAATCATTTAAAGTTTCAAATTTTCGAGTTAATATATAGGTATAATACACAAGGAATTACAAATACAGGTAGCTAATTGATTTTTTATGACATCGATATTAGCAGGTACACAGCATTGTTATTATCAATGATAGTAAGGCACATTGTTATGAGTTTATAAATACACTAACTGACAATACAGAAAGTATATCTATTGATAATCATAATTGATAATAAACAATCCGTGACTAAGACAGCATTGTCATAAAAATCCAGTTAACTACCTGTATTTACAATCCCATGTGTATTATACATGTATATTAACTCAAAATTTTGAAACTTTAAATGTTTATATCTAATAAGCTAATAAAGTTATATTAAAAATTCAAATGCCATTTACTATTAAATTAAATACTCAAACATTTTATTAAATTAAAAATATGTGTTACCATTTAAAAAATCAAAGTTGACCCCCCTCCAAGGCATAAGTGATGAACTTAAAAAGTATTACATAGTTAGAAATTCAAGAATACTGTGTAACTAAAGATAATAAAAAAAAAAAAATGTTTAAATTATTATTATTCTGCAAGTAATTGAGTGGGTTATGATAAAAAAATCACTCTGTATAGGAATAGATGTTCACATAAAAAATTAAAAAATCATCGATATTTAGCAATTAGTAAAATAATTTCGTTATTTTAGTTATTTATCCAATCTACTATAAACAGTCACGATCGCGATAAATTTCGTTCCTATCCCTCAGGACACCAAAAAATAATAAAAAAACAAAAAAAAGAATGTATAAAAAAACAACAAGGTTTGATGTTGCAATTTCTTCAATCATCACAGTCGTCTTGTAGTAATGATAATTTTAATAATGAAGAAGAAATTTTAAATGAAAACGTTGATATCTTTTTTCCCCATTCTAATGAAATAAGTGAAGAGCCAATATCACATAATCTTGATTCAACAACTATTTTAAGTCCTATTAAAAACAATGACCTAACAGACCCTTATAATTGGCCAGATAGTATAAATTCCGACCTAAGAGCTGAAATAGTCAAACTTGGACCAAAGAGAAAAATTGATATGAAATATCTTCTAAGCAAAATTGATAAAGCTGAAAGACAATTTTCTAATAGTTTCTATTCAAGAAAATTATCTAATGGTGAGTTTATTGATAGGCAGCGGCTAGTATACAGTATTTCGTGTGATTGCGTTTATTATTTTTGTTGTAAACTTTTTCCAAGTCATGAAACGAATCTACGAATAAGTTTTTTGGCTAATATCGGTTTAAGTGGCTGGAAACATTTATCTGAAAGATTGAAAACTCATGAAATTTCACGCGCACACGTAAAAAGTGCACTAGATTGGTCAGAATTACGACTACGATTAGGAAAATTAAAGACTATTGACAAAGCTCATCAGATAGTTATCGAAAAAGAAAAGAATCATTGGAGAGAAGTCCTAAAACGTATTATAGAGGCGATACATTTTTTGGCTAAGCATAACGATGTATTTAGAGGTTCCACGGACGTTCTTTACCAACCTAACAACGGTAAATTCTTAGGTCTGATGGAAATGTTTGGCAAATTTGACCCTTTCACTCTTTCCACACTTTTATCACAATAATACTAGTATTTTTCGTTCATTATTGTTTTAAGCTTACAAGAAAATTGTAAATTACCCACTCCCGAAACATGGTGGTAGTGACGAAAAATGACGATACAGAAATCATCCTTTATAATCGGAATGAATACACTCTATATCTCTTATGAGAATAAAGCGTGTTAATATATATTGTTAATAGTAATTAGAATATATATATATACATGTAAAGCGACTTAAGTACGTAAACGTATCATTCACGAGGTAGAGCTGTTTTGTGGGCGGGCGAGGCGCGGGGGAACGTTGTACACGAGGCATATGCGGTGACTATAGGAATATATATATACACATACATACATACATATATATAGTAAGGCGACATAAATACGTAAACGTATCATGCACAGGGTATAGCCGTGTTTTGTGGGCAGGGGGAACGTTATACCTAAGGTATAAACGGTGGCAGCGGCGGTAGGAATATATAAATATGGGGTGACGGTATTTTTTTTTAATTTCGATATTTCGGTATGATATTTTTTACCGATGTGAATCGGTATATCGAAAATATCGTTAAACCGGTATTTGGTTACGGTAATTTCGATATACTCGATATTTCGGTATCTGGGTATTTCCGATATTACATAATAATATAATGTTACATAATAACATTAATATGAATTAATTAATTTATAATTAAATTTATAAAAAAAAAACAAGATCACAAATTATTATTTTATTTAATTATTTTGATACAAATTTAGAGTTCATAGATAAAAATATGAGTTCTTCGGAATGCTCTGTTGATAGAATGATCTATGATCAGTAATTATATTGCCCGCACAACTGAATACACGTTCGCTTGGAACACTAGTACCCTGCACGCATAAATATTTTTTACCAAGTACGGCCAAAGTTAGAAATTCATTTTAATAGACTTTCCACCACTTTAAAGGGTCTGACTCTAAATTTATAGGTTCCATATTTTATGTTCAATTCGATATAAACGATAAGATGCAATTATTGTGATAAACAACACGCAACGATAAAAACAAAATAATACGAACCCATATCGGTATTTAAGATATATATATTTAGTATTGTAAATATGTCATATATTTCTCACTGGAAATTTTGAACAATCTAAAAATAGATTAAAATATTCAATAACTAATTTCGGTTTTCGGTATACTCGATATTTCGATATTTTTGGGATTATCAGTATATTCGATATTTTCGGTATATCGTATAAATAAAAAAGACGGTATACCGGTATACGGTATACCGGTATATCGACCTCAAATCGGTATACCGGTAACACCGTCACCCCTATATAAATATATATACGTAAGGCGCATTACATGCGGGTGGTATTGGTCAGTCAAAATAAAAATTTGTTTTTATATATATATATATATATAATTAATGTCACGCACGCTTGTACGGGTACGAAAACCAAAAATATAAAATTATACAGAATTAGTGTTGCCGGCGATTGGTGAGCGGGGTGGGGTGAATACGTTTTGACGTCTAGTCTAGACGACGGGATACGCGAGATTAATAACACGTGCAGCGTGGAAAGTTACAAACACAAATCACACATACAAGTGAAACTAATATAAGCGTGTTAAAAATACTGCACCTCTTCAGGTACTTACTGAAATAAAAAAAACAAATGCATTTCCTAACTTGAATATTGCTTTACGAATCATGTTAACAATTCCGCTTACATCAGCCGGAACATGGAGAACATTCTCGAAACTAAAACTAATTAAAACATATTTAAGAATTAGCATGTCACAACAGAGGCTTGCAGGACTTGCTACAATTTGCTTAGAAAAAGAACTTTCAGAACAATTGAGTTATGAAAATATCATAAGTGATTTTGCATCAAAAAAAGCCAGAAAAATGATTACTTGTTAATATTTAATATTTTTGATTATTTTGATTTTATTTACGTATAATTAGTAATATACAGTAATTATTTATTTTAAAACCGATTTTGAGTTAAATCGCTACTAAACTATAACACTATCGCATAATATTTTTTTAAAACCCCCTTTTTTTTACTCATCCATTGACAAAAAAAACAGGTCTTTTAAAAATTTCAACCCAGAAATAGAGATAACTACTGGGGCCCCCTCACGGCTAACTTGCGCCGGGAATGGTTCTTACCATTTTTATTGTATTTATAATATTGTATAATGTATCTCCGAGCTACTGACGTCAAACAAAAAAATCAGTATTGTTTTAATGCCCGTTATAGATGTAATAAATATAAATTGCATTAACTTTGAGATTTTTGAAAATATATGGAAATAATACATCTTTAATTCATTTTTGCAGATTTACATTTAGAGTATTAATTTTAAATACAAATAATAGAAAGAAATTAGCTAAAGAAAATGTTTTGACTGATTGATCTTATGGCATAAAAATAAAGCACGATAGCACAGTGTGGATGAGGCGGAGTTGGGACAAGTATATATGATATCTGACAGTGATAAAAATTACTATCACAAGATACGCTTCTACGCTAGTCTGTTGATAGTGTTTAATTTTAAGAAATTGGTGAATTATGCCTAAAGCAAAATTAACTCCTATTTTTTGTTCTTATACAACTAAAAATAGGTCGTCAGTACAAATTTTTATTTTGAACTTCTAGTACATAATCTAATCTTTATTTTAACATATATTTAAATAACGCAGTATTCCCTGAGTATTTTCAAAAGTTAAATTGAAAAACTTCTACTTGTTATACAAATTATCAAAAGAGCTTTTCTCAACTCTGAAGAGGCAAAATATTCTAAACAATTATAAATTCATAATTAATGAAAGTTGGATTTGTGTAAATTTTATAGAAAAAAATAAACAACATATATGTAATACGGTAGTACAGAGGGATCGCGATACAGTATGGACATTAACTTAATACATTGTTTAATTTAGAGCGCGTGTATATTTGTTAACTAAAAGAAATTCAATAATATTGTAAAAACTTGTACTTTTTATAATCGCTCGAAATTAAACAATGTATTAAGTTAATGTAATAGTTAAGAAAAATTCAAATTATTACTATTATTTAAATGCAATAAACAAATTATTCATAAGTGAGCTTCAAGAAAGACAAATACATCTTTACAGTTTCCTGACACATACGTAGGGTATTAATTTTAGATACAAAAAATAGGAAGAAATTAGCTAAAAAATACGTAATTTTTTAATTTATTTCATAGCATAAAATTAATAAAATAGTAATTGGCTTATAAAAAATAGATATTATTTTCAATTGCTATGATACGATAATAGTTCATTTTCTATGAAAATTTCAGTCTATAAAATTCATTATTTAATCATATTGCTTTAGTACAATTTAAAGAGATATAATAGTGTTTTGATTTCTATAAAATATAAATGACACCAACAAAAGGCGTGTTTAGAAGTTTTATAAAATTTGTTAGGAAGTTATGTACAAGAAAGATTGAAAAAAATGTTGTAGCTAGTATCAAAACGTCAGATGACAATATTGCTGCGAGTGGAGACTCAGTTTTATTGAAAAGAGCATAACCGGAAGTGCCATCTAAGAGTAATACCGATGAAAGGAAAAACGGTTTGTACTTATGAAAAATTATAATTTCTTATTTTTCAATTAATTATCATATTATTTGACGGGCCAAAACATTATTATATAATACGTTTGTATGAACGCAGCGCCCGGTGGTATTCATGCGGGTTTGTTAACATTCGTGGTTTTTTTTTTATCTTAAGTCTTTAGCTATGCCGAGGATAAGTAATAAGGTGAGTGGACTGTATGTTTGAATTTAGAATGAATTTTACAAAATATAATTTTAACAATTAAATGTATTATACAAGAAATATAAAATCGTATATACTTCAATGTGGATGGGGGGGCACTTAATACTAATGCCACTAAGGCTCTGATATAATCAAATAATAAATTATACAATTAATCTTAGAAAGATAGATGAACAAGCATTATACTTATCGGCTAAATGAAACGGCTGATGATAATGTTGATTTTTGAATTGTTCAATTGAAGTCGAATGCAAGTAGCAGACCAATGTGTACAATATGCTGTGGACGGTATTGTGATGTATCTCAGAAAATTTATAGACCCAACGGTGATAAACTGAGCACACAGGGTACGACAATCGCAAAAGTAATATTTTCTTTTACAGTAAGATGAATACAAAACTACTGGCTAGCAAACGCCATAGAGCTTATAGCAGAAGAGGCGTTAAGATGGCGGCGACAATGCTGATATAAAGAGAGACCGCCAACATTTCGATGTAACACAACGATAACATGAATAATCAACAACACATTTTCTTGACAGCATAACCAATAGATGTGTATCCAACAACGTTAAACTTTCAAATGTATTCATAGTTTATAATAATATTTCATTACATAGATGAGATTCAAGATTTTAAAGTAATTCCGTAATTTAAAATTATACTTAAAAAAAAATAAGCATATTATTTTGTTTAATTTACTTATACAATTCTCACCCTATCTAAAAAGCTATCAGAAATATCTAATGGAAATTATCGATATCTTGATAAAAAATAGTAGCAGTCAAGAAAAACGCAAGGCGGACGAAATAAACAAACAAAAAACTACCAGAATTAAAAAAACTTAGTTTAAAAAATTAGGAAGTGTACGCNCCAGAGTTAAAAAAACTTAGTTAAAAAAATTAGGAAGTGTACACCGACTACACAACTTATTATTTGTTTATTAATAATTTAGAATTCAAGCTAAACACAATATAATAAGATCATCTGAAACCTCAAATTGTGAGCTTGATGATGACACTAATATTTTAGATTAACCCTTTATCTTCTACTGACGAGACTAACGACGAAACTACAACTGAAAATCCTATGGATTCCGATTATAGTTCAGATACATCTTAAATATTTTCCTTCTCTAATTCCTACCCTACCATAAAAGAACAACTGACAACTGTTCCTACATTAACTTTAGAAACCTGCTAAAATGTATATTTTGCTGGGTATCTCGTTAAAAAATTGTTGGATAAATTTCAATGTAAACCATGTGAAAATAAATTTCTGAAAGAGGATACAGATCTTTTTAATGACAAAGAATTTTTAATCCTTTATAAAACAATTCAAACGCAAAATTAAATTATTACTGGTAAGTTGAAAAAACCAAAAAAAATGTTAATACATTTTGTTATTAATTCTCAACAGATAATTCATTATTTTTTAAATGAAAAGTCGTATACAATACAATTGAGTTTTAAATTAAATGGTATAATTACAAATGAATTATATCCTATTGTAAATATTTTACAAGAGTGCTTGCTTTACTTAGAATATTTAACTATAACTTTAATACACAGTAATTTTTTGAATATTGAACTTGAAGTCAAAATTTCACAAGATAAATTAAAGATTCTAAGAGGATATTAATATTTTTATAGGTTTAACCTATCTTAACTTCTTATTTTATCATTTTTAGTGATCTGAACTTTGGTTTAAATTGCTTTATTTGTATGAATGTTTTTTTCTAAAATATGTATAATAAGTTTTTTAATATTTCATTGTTTTTTTTGAAAAAATAAATTACTATTTTTATACACAAAATCCTTATAAAATGTGTAATTATTAATAAATATCTCACTTAGACTTGATTACTAGTAAATTAAGAAATTAATCACCAAATAATAAAAAAATCTTGACAGTGGACAAATCGGTAGCGAGAAATTGTTATGTAATAAGATAAGATTCTCAACACTAAGAGAAAATAAAAAAAACAAATAATAGTCAAATTTAAATCAATATTAATAAAATAAAAAATATATGTTTTATCAAATTCGTATTTTAAAGGAAAAGTTTCAGTAAATCAAATAAGCAATCGCTTTTTGGTAATAACTGGTTCTTATCTTAATTTGCGCTAATAGTGATAGCGGTACATTAATCGTGGCTATTACTTGAATATCAACAAACTGGACAGTTATTATTAAATATTTAATATTTCTCGAGAGAATATATAGCGCTATCTTTACGGGTATAAATTAACAAAAAATCGGTTGCCAATTGTCTGAATTCCGTGACCTATCTATGTGTATTTAATCTATGGTTGGTGTGAGTGTACACACAAAGGTCGTTCACGTGCCGGTCACAAATAATAAACATCTGATCATCTNCACGTGCCGGTCCCAAATAATAAACATCTGATCATCTCTCATGCGTACAAACAAATCATTGCATCTTATCATGTTTTTTAGATAATAAATGATGTCGCAAATCGCAGTCCACTCTATTAAAGTAGAATATGAGTAAAATATTTACAGAATATACAAAAAAATGAGGGTATTCTTTTTGTGACCTTGGATAATAATAATAATAATAATAATAATTAATCAATTAAATCACAAATAAATTATCAGTCAATGTAGTTTCTATTGTGAAGTATTTGTTGTTGGATAAAGATTATGTATACAAATAAATCCATATGATCATTTTTCTTATCATTAACTGAGTTCAGTTTTTTATTATTATTATTGATTACAGATTTCTGAATTGTATTAACATTGCAGGATATACAAATATAAAAAATCACGCTGAATTATATGATTAATGACATTGGTACAGGTCAAGCGAGTTATCATTAAATATTTGCCGACTCGTTTTGTTAAACATTTTAATAAAATGAGTGCTATGAATTTGTGCATGAATCGTAAGACTGAACCAGCAGAAATAAATCCAGCGAAAAAATCTGCTGGATACGAAGCTGTAAACAAATACGTTAAAGTAATGATAAAATTTTATTTTATTCAAAAATTAAATAATCTTGTATTTTAATCTGAAGGATATATTCTGGTTATATTTTTAAGGATGGTATGACTATTGGAATTGGCAGTGGATCAACAATTGTCTACAGTGTTCAGCGTTTAGGTATAAAATAAAAATTTATTTTTTGTGCTCTACATAAAATAACTTATTTTTAAATTTTAGCTGAGCGAGTAAAAGATGAAGGATTATCTGTGGTTTGTGTACCAACATCTTATCAAGCACGACAACTAATAAATGATTACAATTTAATTTTAGGTGATTTGGATACACATCCAAAAGTAATATATTCTATTGTTACTTTTTGAAAAATATAGTATTTGAAATTCAATTCTATTTTAGTTAGATTGTACAATTGATGGTGCAGATGAAGTGCAATTAGGTACTTTAGCATGCATTAAAGGAGGTGGTGGATGTTTGACACAAGAAAAAATTGTTGCATCTTGCTCGAACAAATTAATTATTGTAGTCGATGGATCGTAAGTCAAAGCGCAATTTTTGCAACTATAATTTTTACTTTTTAATTAATCATACTATATTTTTTAGCAAAGAATCTCATCATTTAGGACAAAATTGGAAAAAAGGAGTACCAATAGAAGTTATTCCTATGGCATGTAAGCCAACTCAATTGAAAATTGAAGAAAAATTTGGTGGACAAGCAATTTTAAGAATGTCAGCAGATAAAGCTGTAATTTACTTTAATTATTTCATTGATTAACATTAAAATATGTGTATAATGTATTAATATCATTCTACAGGGTCCTTTAGTAACAGATAATGGTAACTTTTTATTAGATTGGGTATTTCCTGAAAAAAAAATTTGCTGGTCATCAGTTCATACTTTTATTAAACTCATTCCAGGTAAATTAATATTTTAAATTTTTGAAGAAAAATATTTAAATTGAAAATTAAATAATAAATATTTGACCAAAAATTTTTTTCTATTTTTAATATAATTTTAGGTGTAGTTGAAACTGGATTATTTATTGATATGGCAAATGAATGTTTAGTTGGAAATGTTCAAGGAAATGTTAAAGTCCTACAAAAGACTGAACAGATTATAGAATTATAATTGAAAAACTATTAATATTTAAACTGTTAATTTACTTTTATATTTTCAATTTCAAGTGTATTGGATATAAATGGTCAATTGATGCCAATTTTTTTTTAATTAAATACATTTATTACTGTACTGTTTTTAAGGGATACATATTTACTATTTTATAAAATTATAATCCATACTATTTGGATTATTAAATAATTCCAATAAAAATTACAAAATAGTTGACAATTTTTTTAACTATTTTGTATTTATCAGTGTATATAGTTAAAACTATAACTAAATAAACAATTGAAAATATTTGTTTTTATTTTTAATATCTTATTACTCTGCAATTAAAATTATATAATTTAGTCTTTTAATTTTAACATAGGACTGCTATGAAAATCTTGTATATGAATCTATTTGATTATCATGGGACAATAATTACTGTCCCATGTCATAATTTGAATAATTTATTTTAAATTGTTGATTATATAGTTTTAAAATGTTTCAAATTTTTTGAATCATTTTTCATTGACTGGTAGATTTTTTTTTAAAGTATAATATGTTGAAAAAAACTTTATTTAGTAATATTTGTTTCTCAATTTAATGGTTAAATATTTTTTAGGTCTATTCTTCATTTCTTAAAGGAAGTCAAATTTATTTTTTTTAATGAAAATATGTATTATAATCTTTCTTAAATGGTCCATTTAAGAAAATAACTGGTCGATCAAAGCTTTTGAACTTGTAGTTAAAAATATTTTTATATCTTGGTCAAAGGTATAGCAAAAAAATGATTGATATTAAAAATAGCTTCACCCTCACTTCCACTCCAGATCAAACATTTCAAAGTTTTAATATTATATAAGTTGTTCAATTATACATGAGGTAAATCTACAAAAAAATTACAAATTTAAAAATCGGTAAAATTTGTCATTTTTTCTCTTAAAACTTCCATAACTTTTTCAAAAATCCACAAATCAACATAACTTTTTTTATACTAAAACCTTAGATATTTCCCTTTCATTTGATATAATTTTTTTGAAAATCTAACATTTAACCTGCTCACTAGGGGGGGATTTAAAATAGCAACTTTTTTACAAAAACTAACTTTTTCAACTTAATTTTTGAAAAATTTTCGGAAATACTGCGTCCTTTTAACATATATCAAATCGAAGGTTATGTCATAAACTATAAAATGAAAAAAAAAATTTGTCCCGACACCTTAACTTCTATGTGCAAATGGCTGTCGAAATTAAAAAAAAAATGTAATGTTTGGGATAAAAATCACCTTTTATCTGGATGTTTTTTGTACTTAAAACTGCCATCATTTTTTCAAATATTAATAAATCAAAATAATATTTTTTTATATTGAAACCTTAGGTAATTTCCTTTTATTTGATATCATTTTTTTTGAAAATCAAACACTTATTCTGCTCACAGGGGGGTTTTAAAATAGCAACTTTTTTACAAAAACGGTTTTTTTCAACTTAACTTTTGAAAATGTTACGGAAATACTGCGTCCTTTAAACATATGTCAAATTAAAGCTTATGTCATGTACTATAAAATTAAAAAAAAAAAATTTGTTCCAACGATCTATCTTCTATACGCAAATGATTACCGTATTCAAAAATATGCTATTTTTGTATTAAAACTCTGGGTTTTGTATTTTATTTTATTTTAAAATATCTTATTAAGGGAATACACTGACTTTCATGAATATTATATAATTTAATTGATATAGAATAAAGTTAATAAGACATAAAAAATTAAACTTATTAATTTTTTTTTACTTTTTTAAAGTCGGAAAAGTAATTTTTAAATTTGAGTCAGCTTAAATATCTAATTTTATCATTTGACGAAAGCAACAAACAGTTGCCGAAATAGTAACACCTGTCTTTCACTCTTGGGGTACGAGGTTCAATTCCATTTGTGGCAAGTAATATTTTGTATTTTTTTTGAGTTAGAACAAAATTTTCAAATCATTTGATATTTATCTCATTTAGATTCAATAACTTCGATAGATATAAAGAATCCTATCACTATAGTCTCCCCCCGTGAGAAGAAATTTATATTTATGTTAATATTATTTTACTATGTGGTTCTTTTTGTGGCTACTATTTATTTTGCCAACCCTCACTAGACCAACTTTTTTCAACGATACGTCAAATGATTACAATTTGTATTTAGTTTAAGTTATTACTCTTAAAAATCGAAAAAATATTCTTTATTCAAATTAAAAGTAGCTTAACCAGTTTTATCCATATAAACAATTAAAATCGTTCGTTTCTAATATTTTTAAAGTATTTATAATCGAGTCAAGTTCGATATGATAATTTGATATGAAAAGGTTTCAAATACAAAATTAAATCATTTTATTTTGTAATTTAATAATTTTTTTACCCTATTTGTGTGTGCTACTACTAAACTATAATATTCCAAATTTTTTGGTAACATGTTGCTATATAAATTATTTCTAAAAAAAATGATTTTTAGTTTCACCTGAATTTAACGATGGATTTTCAAAATTATAATCAAAATTTTAATTCGCTCAATTGAGTAGATTTTTTTAACAACTTTTTTTTTATTGGTTCTTTTAGTTAAAGTAAATCATTAAAATTAATTAAGTTCTGAATATTTCCATTGTAGAATCTTTTTAAACACCAAAAGTTATGGTAATAAATTCATTTCTTTTTTTTATTATAAACTTTTATTTTAAAGGACGAAATAAAAAAGGTTAAAAATTATTATTTTTAACAAATTAAAAATCAATATCAATAATAATTTGAAAACAATTCAATATAACAATTATATAATATAAAATTTTATATTATATTTTTGAATCTAAGAATTACTAATCTGGATATAATTAAGGAAATAGTTGATGTTGCTTTTGTAATTATCCTTCAATTTCTTAGAATTAAACATTATCTACAGATTTGCATCGAAGCGTTTCATATGATAATGATTTTAATCACTGTCAGATTAAATCTATACTGGATCCCACTGTGCTGGGTTTTGTTTTTTCTATTTGCAAAATAACTTTTCATTTAATTTCAGTTGTAATTTAAAAATTTAGGATTTGATTAAATTTTCACAGTTCCCAATCAATTCACTACTTTTATTTATTATATATATATTTTTTTTTTGCATATATAAATACAATTTTTTCACATATTTAAATAATATTATCTATGATAAAAATTATTTATTTAAAATATTACTACTAAAATGTAATTAAATACCTATATTCTTATAAACACCATAAATAACGCAAGCAAAAACATATTACAAGTTCAGTAAAATTAACAATAAAAATTCTATTAAACAAACATTTAATAATATGTAAAATTACGCAGAGTAATAACTAAATTTTTCTACACAAGAAGTATCTAAACAAACATGAACATATTTTTGAATTTATAATCATGATTTATTAATTTTATTTTATTAACATTTGTTGGTAGATTTTAAATGAAAATTATTTAAACATTTTTATCTCATCATTTAGTAATAACATTAAATTAGGCTCTCATAATATATTTTTAAAGGGGCACATTAATTGATATGTTTCGATTATATATTTTGGTGTGTTAAAACACCAGATTAAGGCGATCATAATCACAAATTGAATATTTACAATCATAATTCAAATTAAATAAATTTCTTAAATATTAATAATATTTTATGTGAATAGCTTCATATAAGAAGTTAATAACATTTAATTAAATTTTTTAGCAAACTTGATGTATTAATTATAAGGCTACTGTCCATCACATAAAAAAATACATGGACTGTTGCATATAGCACGTTTTAAACGTATTCATAATGATATGTATGAGTTGCATTAAAAAAAGGCAATATTAATTTTAATTAATTATTTTAGTAAATTAGTTTAGAAAAAATTCAAAAACATGTCTTTTTGAGCTTAATTATTTGTAAAAGGATTAAATAATCAACATCTACAGTTTAACTTTATAGTAGTCATAATAATTACAAATTCTTATTAGAACATTATAACAAAGTCTAAAAAAAAAAAAGAAAATTTTAATTTGGACGGATATTATTTATTGCTAAGACGTTGATGAGATATTAGTGTAAAAAATTTATTGGAATGCATAATTTATTCATATACAAATTTGGTGGAATGTTTTTATTATTTATGTCAACGTCTTTAGCATTAAAGCGTTTACGGACATTAAGTGTATAATATTGTCTTCAAATACAATTGACAGATCTAGAAAGTTTATCAACAAAATGACCGAAAACTAAACAAAACACTTACACTTAAGTATTTTTAGATGTTATGTCAAATATTTTTACAACTAATTATAATCATATAATAATTCATAAATTGTACATCTAATCCACTTAATTATAAATATTTATACTTAGTATAATACATAATGAAAACAAAACATAATTAATTAAATATATACAAAAGAATAATAGGAAAAAAGAGGATTTTATTTTGTCATTAAATTAATACACTGGTAGTTAGGTACCATAAAAAAAGGTCAATTATCTATCTATATTAGAACAAATCTTTGGTTTTTTTAGTTGTATATTTTATAAAAATAATAATTATATATGAAATAAAATACTGGCAAAGGAAATAATGAAATAAAAAGGAATGATTATTGTCTTTAAAAAAATTAAAAGCCTAAGGAAAGATTGTCATTTTTAAACAATTACTATTAACTACTATTATAATACATTTAATAAAATTAGTTTACACATGTTCCCAGATTTCTGCTATGAATCGTTAAAAGTGACAGTATATAATAACGAAAAAAAAAATTTTAAATCAACTAGAAAAATTTTATGAGCTGCCAAACAAGCTGCACCCTGTAAATTTATTTTAAATAAAACCTACTAATATAAATTTAAAATTGCAAGAAAAAAAAAAGACTACTTTGTATAAAAAATAGTTTACAGAATTTAATAATTTCTTAATTATTCTATAACAGTACAATAGAATATATAATTTTTTGTTTTATTTTTAAAATACATTTTTTTGACTCTAAAACCATTTAATATTGAGTTATAAATATCATAATAACAAATCGAACATAAAAACAGTCCAATAGTTATATTAAATAAGCATGGTAAATGAATACCTTTAACAAATTCTAATAACTAGAAGACCTGTTTTATATGTTTCATTGTAGGTCTTTTTAAGTCTTTCAATTTAATTATGTACAAAATAATTAACGTTAATTTCCTTCAAGCATTATTGATATGTATTGAGTGAAAGTATGTGAGCGCTCTAAGAATTTTTTTCTTTTTTTTTTTAATTAATTATTGCTAAAATCTGAATCACGACTACTCGAGATACCAATGTTGATGACCGAGATGAGATGTTCTTTTAATTTATATAAAAATGTTTATGAGAAATAATCACAGATTTGATGAGTCTTAAGATCGTATTATACTACTAACGACTAAAAAAGCATCTTATGACAATATTGTAGAGGTTATAATCAAAGCGTAGGGAATAAAATTGTAGGTATTATTAGATTAGGCACAATTATATGAATATTATTATTATTTTTCTTTTTTCTCTTTTCATCTACAGCAATACAAAGAGTGTTTAGATACTGTATTATACAGTAGCATTGAAAAAGCCTTATATGTAATTATGATTTAAATTAAAATAGGTAATACAATAATAATAATATCGTAATAATATCTCCATTAAGGCTTTGGTAGGTTAAAAAAAATTTTTTTGAAGTGTCGCGCGTTATCTAGACTTGGGCGGGTATCGAAGATCTACCTAGTTGTTGTCAGGTGTTGTTCAACTGCATGTGTGTATACGTGAAATTGACGTTGTCCAATTTCTTTTGGCCAGCATACTCCCTGTGAATAAATGAATACTTGAGTTATAATTAGAGACACACTCGACATATATAATAAATTGTATTATAATAATTGTTAATAGTGTAAAAAAAATTAATAAAATAATGAATAAGATGTATTAAATGTTATTGCGTGTGCATTTGTGTACCTATTTTGCCTACACGTTTCGCCCGTTTTAATTTGAAAATTTAGAAGTATTATCATAATAAAATTTTTTTTATTAATATTGTTTTAATGTTTTACACGAAACGTGTCAAGTGATTGCCATTTGCCCCCTTGTCACAATACTCTGTGCCCGCCACCTTCTCACCTTATTATTATTTTACATATAAATACATCTATTATATTCATAATCAACGTCTCCTCATTTATAGGCCGTTGGCCAGTAATTAAATGACTGCTTTGAATGACCAAAACTTGTTCTATATTAAAAAAAAAAAAAATTAAATTTTAAAATCCTGTATTTTTCATTGGCCATTTTAATCTTAGAAAACAACCATCTTTATAGAATTTATACATGTGTGAAATGTGACGTCAATGTATACACTTAGGTGTTCAAACACAGATATTTTTAACTAAACAAAGCAATTAATAGAAAAATTATGGCCAAATGGCAAAAAACAAAAAACATTCTGATAACAGCTCACTATTAAAAATCTCCTTTTTAAATGATAATTTCATAAATCTTACTTACCACGTTACTATTAATTTTTACATAACTATAATATTTTACTGGAAAAATCGAGATTTTATCTGAAAAAAATTATGTATAATGTATAATTTTATACTCTAAATTTAACCATAAAAAAATGGAGTAAAATTTTTTTTTAAGTATTAATAATAAAATAAAGTAACTGATAAATTTTTAATTGATAAAATTATACATATAGAGATAAAGTTAAAAATATATCTTAAAACAAACAGGTCAAACATCAAAATAAATATTTAAAAAAAAGCAGTCCATAAACTTTATCTCGTCTGACTGAAATAAATAAGCCTAAAAACTAGTGTACAATGGGCTTCCTACTATATTTAGACTACAAAATAAAACATTTCGATTTTTGTTTTTTTTTTTTAATTTCTAAGTATATTTTATAGATAAATTATGTTATTAGAATTGAAGAAATAAAAATGTATGATGAATAATCCTATGAATATATTATACGAATAAACTTGTTCATAAACAGCAATAGATTACTTTGATGTTTAACTGTGTGTGCTCAAATATATGGTTTATGAGTAACTTAAAAACAATATCGTGAGTGAAGTAGTACACGTTTATAGTAAATGTTAAAAATAAAATATGCAACACTCAAATTCGCCTAAAAGCTTAAAAAGACGACCAGAGATCACGTCCAAATGTAATTTCGTACGCGACTGATGTCATTTAATTTTTGTTTTTGACGTCACACAAATACACCTATATACACAAACGCACAACACACACACACACATACAACAAAATCTTATGACAGTGTTTTTCTTCTATTTGTTTTTGTGCCGAAAAAATTTGTCTGGTTGATTTTTACCACTACTGACCTGGCGAAAATGTCTTTAAGCTCGTGGTCGGACACAAACTGTCCAAGGTTGGCGACGAACAGCGTAGAACAGGGTGGCTGGGGCTGCTGCTGGTTTGGCGGCGAGGGCAGTGCGGGGGAGGGCAGGAACGGCAGGCCGTGTGGGCCCAGTGTCAACGTCGGCTGAAAACGAGCCAATCCTAATATGATTTAATTACGAATAGTACCTTCACCTCAAGCTACTTTAACATCTCTATAGTTATTTATATTCAAATAGATTAAGTGATTTCTACAATAAATTAACAGAAATGTGTATACAGTTTAAAGAAATGCAATAATATTATACTAGGCTAAAAACTATGTACGACGAAAGTCGACGAAGATTTTTTTAAAGCTATACTATATTACAGTAACATACAACGTTATTAGGAGCGAATAATTTTATATTAAATCGCCTCTGCACTTTCGGGTCGGTTTTAGAAAATGCCAATAATTTAAATCAACTCTGTCGATCAAGTCTCATGTAGTATTCGTTGATATTATTATTATTCATTATACCATACTAGAATCATAATGGCATATGCATAAGATCGACAGCGAAATAAACCAAAATATTTATCTCGATCTCATTAAAAAATCATTAGTTGTAATGATTTTGACAACTAATCACTAACACTCTAATACCGATCCACCGAAAGACATTTTCGCCAAAGTGCAGTGCGTCCATGACCGGCAGACATGCGTATGTAGAAAATTATTCATTGGCAATTAAACTAAAAAATCTCGAGAAAAATAAGTGGAAATCTTTACCAACATATAAACTTTTAACTGAACAGTAATTAAATGCATGCAATGTCAAAACTATGTTTTCAATTATAATATGCCCGTGAATTTTATTAATTTTTAAAGATACTTTGTATAAGTTGTTAATGACTAAAACGCAAAAAAATAATGACATTTTGACACACAGTGTTTTAAAATCAAACAGTCTCAAATAGATCATCGAGTCCAATTAATATATTGAAATAAAATTAAACATTAATATATTTTACTGTTTTGTTTTTCAATAAAAAACATGAAAATCAAACGATCATATACTTTTAATTTGCCTTTTATTCAGTGAAGTTTTTTTATCAGTTTCAATTTATAATAATATCGTATTACTTTATGAAAATAATACAAAAAACTGTTTGGCTTAAGCCTTATGAAATTTATTTTGATATCTCGTAAAATTTTCGCAAGACAGTTGAAAAGATCTTAAATTGCCAAAATATCAATAGGGTAAATTTCGTACTGAAGATTTGACCGTTGGTAAAAAATGTAATTTTATATACGGCAATATTCGACAGTTGAATATAACGTTGGATAAGTTACATTATATAATACAATAACAACAATCCAAAAGGAATACATACATAGCGATTTCTAAAAAGTTGCTTTGCGAGACAAATTTATTCGTGTAATATAAAAAAATTATTGTGTTAATATAAATTAGAACGTGTACTCCTAACCGAAATCTAATGCTAAGTTTATACGGTACTTTTATTTTTTTTATTGCAGAAATGGTATGTTTTTTTGCCAGTGTGTGTTAATGTGATCGGAAGATTAATAAGCCAAAGAAGCAAAGAAAATTGTACAGTTAAAAAGATATATATTGCAAGTTAAATTTAATCGAAAGCCAAAGCAAAAGAATAATTAAGTAACTCGGATGTTTTGTTGTTAGGCCATTGATATCAAACAAAATAAATGAAGCAGTATTTGAAGTTTTGAGTCTTAAATGAGTAGTCTTAAATGCGCTACATAAGACAAACATTGTACCTGTTGAGGGTGTGGATGTAATGCCGGATGGACTAGTGCGGCATGTTGCAAAGCCGTAGCTGTGGCAGCAGTGGGCATGTCAGCATATGCCAATGGATGATGCCAAAGCTCTGCCGGAGCTCCTGTGAAAAACGGAGCACCTAGATCTGTAAAACAGATAAAACAACAATTAGTTATAGCAATTAAACTGATAATTAGCGGTATGAACGATAAGCACGAGGGAATATTATGACATCATTAAAAGTGCATATGACACATGAAGAATGAAAGTTAACTATTTCTGTACAATATGTATTTATTATTTTTCAATGATGACGTCAAAAATAATTAAATTTTGTTAATATAAGAGCCAAATGCAAGAGTGAAGTCTAGAATTAAATCCGTGCAGATTACGTTAGTTTAACATGTTTGAGGATATTTAGCATGTAGCCATTTATCTTGGACCAGAAGTAATGGTACGTTGGATTCGATGTACGCTACTGGTGAGACAGATGAATAAAGGAATGCTGTGTTTAAGGAATAAATAAATTAACTGGTAGGTAAGTACTTGGATTGATTAACGGTTTCTGTGCTAACGGTATACCGCAAATTGTACAGGGTTACTTACGTCCGGTGAGCGGGTGCATCAGGCCTTGGTGCGTGTTGGGCGTGACGTTTGCGTTGGCGGGCTGTTTCGGCTTGCTAACCTTCGTGTTGCTTTTAGCGAACTCTAGCCGTATGGTTTGCGGCATGTCGGGATCGAACCGGACGCCCTGCTGCCGAAACCAAACATACAAAAATACAGTGCTACCATCCCGTGGTCGTAGTCAGGAGATGTTTTCATTGGCAATCACATTAAATTTTATGTCGTAAAAATAGCTTATGAAAATTATACTTTGAAATTAATTTATCAAAAAAAAGGGCTACTCTTGAATGATAACATCTCGCTCTGACTCCGTGTTACTAATTATATATTTTAGTAAATTTAACATTATCATTATATAGACGATTATAATATTATGTAAACTGTGTGGTGTTTTCGATAAACTTTCAGTTATTATTGAAATACATTATATAAAGCACATTCGAGTAAATCCATTTTTTCGATAAAATATTAGATAAAAAAATGAAACTTGTATCGGAAAATTTAACTAGTTTTACTTGATTCTAGAATAATAATGTTATACACGTGAGTTGTACATAATATACACCAGTTTTATAGATATATTTTAACCCAATATTTGACCTTACCTACATAAAACGGCACTTAAATTTGATGGCTTAAACTGTGATATTGTATGCCAAACACGGAAATATTTTGGCAATAGCCGACACTAAAATCGACCCGCCTTTTATTTGGTATAATGATCCGTACAAATCGAAACAGAAAGATGAATTGTTTCAATGGTGACACGTTTATAAATAATAATTGAATTAAAATTAGATTTGAGATTTATCAACAAATATTTCAACTTTCTGTTAACATAGATGTAACAATGATATTCTAGGGAAACCCACACAGCTCACAAATGATTTTAAACGTCTATGGTTAGTTATTTTTATTACAATTCCGGGTTATAAACTCTTTGGTGCGCGTGGTATACACAAAATGCCAAGGAGATGATTACTAGAATAAAAGAAAGGGTTGCTAAATTAGCGTGACGTAAAACACACTTGGTGATAACAATAATTTGATAGTATCAGCTACTCTAAACAGTGATCATATATAGTTTGATATTTAAGATATAATAACAAAATTGATTAAAAAAAATTAAAATAAATAAATATCTATTTAAATTTTTTTTAAAACTGTGTTTAAAAACATTTATATACAAAAATTATAACAATTATTATTGGCATTAAGAGCATTTTAATTAGTATTTTTTTAAAGCCCACAGAGTTCATAACGCAGAAAACTTTAATACTTATTTATATTTTATACATATTGTATACTGTTATAACTTAAGCTGGTATAAACGCACCTGAAGATCTTGTTTAGCAGCTTCAGCGCCAGCTCGTGTTTGGAAAGTGACAAATCCAACAGGCTAAAAAAAGCAAACAAATATTGTAATTCAAAAAAAAATATGTATATTGAACTATTTTTTTCAAAATATAATAATAATTTTATTCGTACCGAAGCGGTTTTTCCATTTTTGCTTGTCACTTTCAGTAGAGATCCTTCGTAACCCTAAATAAATAAGAAATGACTTTAATCTATATTGTTTATAGTAAAAAGTTTTATATTATGGAACATTTATTTAAAGAAAATCTTAAATGTATTATATTAAAATAAAATGAAATAAATACAGTCAAGTAGATACTTTTTGATAAATAAGATCGGAAGTAAAAATAATTTAACACGTAAAAACTTTATATTTACTATTATTAGACTGAAGCACTTACTTTTATACTCATGTATAAAGAGTAATTGTTTAACTCTGATTCGTGTAATATCTTTAAAAATATAACACATAGTATAATTTTTTATTTTCAGGAGTTGATACAATAAGGCACAGTTAAGGGGGCAGGACTATATTATTTCTAAAAATTATAGAACGGACTATGAATAACTATAAATTTCTAAAAAGAAATAATAATATATTTAATATTTTTATGAATATTGCGTGAGTCATAGTATTTTAATCGGCAGTGGTTTTTTATCTCTTAAAATTTAATTTTTAAAACATAATACTTGTATAGTTTAAACGTTTATATTAATTAATAAATTAACATAAATAAATAATAATTAGAATAGTATTACCATACTAATCACTAAACTTTATTTATAAAAAAAAATTACATTATTGTTATTATACCTAATTTTATAATTTGATATAGTTATCTATTCAAAAAAATTAATGATATAATTGATTATTGTAATAAATTATGATCATTTCATGATACCATATAGTAATTGAAAACTTTTAATAGTAATATTATTTGGTTTTTTGTTTATGGAACTACACTATATACACTACTACTGTACACCCATTTCAATTTTCCAAAAATGTATTTTCAGTAAAAATAACATATATTGTATGCTATTTCTAAATATACATGTCATATAAACTTAGTATTTACATTCCGAACAAAAATATATCTGAGTAAACACTAGAGCACTCGATGATTTCCCATTGCAACAGTACAAAACAAATTCAGTTGAAAACGCTGTACACACACACACATATATATATATATGACAACGAATAAAATGGAAATAATATATAAAATAATAGATTACTGAAGGGTTAATATCATAAAAAATCATAGCTAGCCGTAACGTAGATATTAAACTAGGTCAACACACCGATAACATTACTGGTCTACGCCCGTCTTGATTACTCATCATATTTAGTTTAATCGGATAATAAAACTTAAAAATTAACTTGAAATAATCAATATTATAACAAAAATTGTCCTACGAATTAGATAAAAAAAAAATTCGTTAAAGGTCGAACATAATATTTTACTTGTTAATATCTGTCTTTATATAAAACATTTTCAGAATCTTAAAAATGTACTTTCGATCTAATATGAATCACATCTTTATTTCATAATAAAACGAATACAATCTAATTGAGTATTGAACAAGATTATAACTAGATTAAAGTAGAAAAACCTACGATCATTTAAGTAGTGATTTAACTGGATAAAAATAATGTACTAAAGAAGCTTACAAGGAATTTCGCAATCTTTTTCTTGTGTCGAATCACTCATCTCATTATTGTAAAGTGTACTATACTTAAAACTTTAAGTGAAAACGGAAAAAAACTGTGTAAAAGAAAAATCAATGCGAAGGATTAAAAAAAAAATTGTTCTATCTACGAAGTTATAAGTGGATCAATTTAAAACTTTAACACATAGAAGTTACGAGAATCTGTGTCAAATTATTCGTTTTCTACGATAATTTTATTCAAACTATTTTACATATTGAAACTATATATTATTTTTACTTCTAGCAAATGATGGTTAAAAAAAATCGAATTATAACGTGCATAATACATTTTTTAAGTACTTATGAGTTTTTCATATTACCATTTTTATTTTTATATAGATTAAAGAAAAATTAAAAAAAAAAATGTTTGTAAAATTCGGGATACGTCGAATACTTAAATAGTTAAATAGTTATAGCTGGTAAAATAAATAGATTTATTTATTCATGGTTTCTATTGGTTTTTGAATACCTTGGAGGTTCTTATTTTGTATTCATTAATATTTTATTGAATATATTAACATATAACCTATAGGATGACCAGTCCATGTTAAATTATTAATACAACTCTCTAACTATATCTTGAACAGAAGAAACTGAACTATTCTCAAATCGAAAAATGATAACGACGTTCTACATTCTTTTAAACTCTACCACTGATAACATTAATATTCCTAGCTCATCAAGATAAACGTAAAAGACAATTTACTCACCTCATATGCTCGAAACAACAAGTATAATTCTCTTGGCTTAGCATCCATTGGCAAGCCACTAACGAATAGTGTTCTGACCTGAAATATAAACAAAATATCGATTACACTCATTGCGTAGATTCATTAATAATGAATATTGGTTAATTATTAACAAACGGAAGAATTTTTTCATTTTATGTTAATGCTTGTTCAGTACTGTTAAAAAATTTAACATGTAATGTAAAAATGTGGGAGAACCGCCCTTGCGTGCTAGCAATGTCTACGTGCGTGACAATCATCATTTCCCGTGTGCCCTACCGTGTTTTCCATTAAGTTAAATACAATTCGGGGTTTCCCTTCACCTGTTCAGCAAAGTACACTCGTATTGTATTTAATAAAAATATCTACCCCACATAAATGTATACGCAAATACATAATTTAACATAGCAACTGTGTATAAATGTAATAAACTATAATGTTCCTATTTATTGTAAATGTTAAATACAACGATTAAAGCTAGACTAACTAAAATAAAAATTTTATAAACAAAGTTATGCTATTTTTATGAAAGTATTAAAATATTTGACGTAAAAACTAATTTTTGATAAAAACACATAGACATAATACTATACGATGTCAGTAGGACGTGGTGATTTATATAAATGACGGAAGCTTTTTCATATTGCCGTTTGGGTAACAAAAGAACACATGAGCAATGAACTCATTGTTTTCTAAAGGTCATAGTTATGTCGACGCAAGGCTTCGTGACTTTTTGATCTACGTACAAAGGTCTGGGGCGACACGGAAGAAGAACCTCTTGACGGCAGCAAAAACCAAGAGAAAAGACATGGTAAAAGAATAATAAAAATACACAAATAGGTACTACCCTTCACATTTTTATGATATGCATGTATAAACAGATAAAAAGAATGACTCTCAAGAGCGCAGGAGTTTTGTTAAGAGGCACTGGAAAGTGAAAAATAATAAAGTAGAGACATCAGGGACGTTTAATACAACAAGGGAGAACAGGGTTACTTGACTTGAACTGTCTCAAAAATATACGTCATAGCTAATCTTACAATATAATGTTATGGACAAGAAAATGTAAAAGTTCTTATACTCTTTTTTTAACTTATCAAAATTTTTGAAGTAAATTAACACCAGAAAAACTATTAATGGAAAAATTTTTCAAAATCTAAATTCTCAGATTAATTAATTATTTACATATATATATATATATCTGAATTTTTAATAAAATATATGTGTTTCATTATTGAGTTATGCAATAATTTCATGATTTAAAATTATAACTTCCTTATAATTCCATGAGTTCATATTTTCTTCGAATATAGCCAATATTAATTAGGTAAATAAAAAAGTTTTTTTTAATTTTTTTAGTATTTAGATGGAATACTTTAAATAATACTTTTATCTTAAGTTTTACAACAGTTATATTTTTATAACAGAACAAATATGAAATTTATTCCTTTTATTACATTCCTATTAAATTATCATTAAAAATAAAAAAAATACTTATTTACAAACATATATTATGTAAGTGATAAAAAATACCCAATACATTCATTGTAAATTATAAAAGAAAATTTTATTAGAGAATAATTTAATTTATGTATAAAGCATTCAAAGTTTGGTAAACAATAAGAAATATATCAATTAAAAAGGTAAAACACTTATATTTAAAGTTTTAATTTTCAAATTTTAGAATGAGAATCGAATTAGCCTATTTGTTGAAGTTGATACAAACTCTAAGCGAACAGGTGATTTCAATAAACAATATAATAGAGGAACAAGTAATTTTGTATCCATGGAAACATTGTTATCAACATAACTAACGTTACCTCGAAAGCTGCCTAGTCGACAACACTCATTATAAATAGTAATAAAATTTGTCTCATTGCGTTTTCCTTCAATAAAAGAATAAAATTATGAACTTAGGTTTTCCTCAGAACACTTAAATGCGGCAAGACAGAAGATTTACTGAAAAATAACTATGTATTATTCTTCAGGACTAAAATTTTGATAATAATATAACTGTTATACGTTATTTTTTTTACCAAGAAAACTAGTTAAAAAAAATGTTATTTTTAATTTTTTTCCACTATTTAAAGATGTTTTTGTAAAAATAATATCAATTTTTTATATGAAAAATATGTGTAACTACAATGAATGACATTAACTTCTTAATGTTCAATTTTATTTTTATGGAATAATAAAAACATACTGTACGAACGTTCCATTTATATTAATAAACTTTTAAAGGTTATAATAAATAAATATATTTGTTATTTTGAGGAATTCACTTTTATATTTTTCGATTCATAACAGCTAAATTTTTTACCTATAGTTTCAGCAGATTTTTAGAATTTGTACTTGTTTGTTCGATATTTTAAAACAGTCATAGAAAAAAATATGAAATTTCCTGTGTTCATTGTCGATATTTATCAAAAATTACACCACATAAGAAATGTAACTAATGAGGTAACCTTGTTTAAAAAAATGCTTAATTAGTTGGTTAATTTATTTATAATTTACACCATCTAGATATATTGTTATTCATTTAATTAGTAATTTTCATTAAAATCATTTGTTTCCAACATATTTCATTTTTATTAAATTACATAAATACAAACAATAATTTAAAAACCTCTCAATTTTTTGAAAATTTAACTCAAACAATTTTAGTTGTTCGTAGTTCGCGATGTGAAAGTTTTCTAAATCCAATATATTATTTCAGCTATTTCCTTATGCTATTGATTTACGAAACAATAATAATAATTTTCAGTGTTTATAGCAACTTGCTCATGATAATAGTATTATAGCCAGACTATTAATAATAAAAAAGTTTCCAAAGAATCCATTATTTAAAACGATGGTAGAATAATTTCAAACGCTATTTATCATATTTTAATATGAAACATAATAAGACAAGACACGTCATCGTAAAATATTCAAGCAATGATATATACATGAAACATTTTGCTATTGTAGTAACGGTGTTCTACAGTACTCGTCTATTCTGTTAGGGAGTTGCCATCTATCAAGTCAGTAAGTTTTACAATATAATGAATAATATTGATAAAAAAAAATATGACAAAATTGTCGTTCGTGTTCACGCTGACGTTTGTTGTAGATATCAACTTTTCGTAATACAACTAGTATCGAACGACAAAGGTAGTAGTGAAGTATATATATATCCTTAGATATGGTAACGGTCACAAAATCATTAGTCACGTCTTTTGAATGGGTAGGAAAGGACTGAAACAGGAGTGAGACGGGTGCGATGGTGCCTGTGTCGAGCTAACACGACAGAAAAACGTGCTTCTCAGCAATTTGTCATGGACTTCAATTGTAAAGATTGTACTATGATGCGTACGACAACTACTGTCGATGTGAAATTATATTAGCCATGTAAACAAAACGACCGTGAATTATTACTACTGTTTTTGTTAATACTGCGAAACAAGCATTCAGTGGGCGCATTCACGGATTATTTTGTCGATACCAGCGGGTGGTATGTTTTTTATGTTATTACATAATGTGCGATTGTAAAAACGCGTGTCACCATTAAGATATGTGAATGGGCCATAACATAAAGGATATGCCCGTCATTGGTGTGATAAGACTTCTTCAATGAGGAGGGCGAAAGTTTTAGAAAGTAGAAATTGCAGGTAGGCCAGCGGCAGGGACTACGCGGGTTCAGTGGACCCGCAATCCAACGACTAGGTGCGGGGGTGGCCGTGACCCGGGGGTTGGATCAATAGCGAGGCCGCATGCCTTGTTTATGGTGTATGTCAGTAGTGTACGCTTGTATGTATGTATAGCATTTCACGTAAACTGACAGTGGGTACTATTACCTTCAGCGTTCTCATTTCAAAGTCTGTACATTTTAAAAGTGCACTATTATTATTTAAACGGGACAATAAATAGTTGAAGTCCTGAACTATCCGCAATTTACGAACTAAGATAGAGATAACATTGCAGGTTTTCATGAGCTTTGGTTTACAATGTCAATATTCACTTCAACGCAATCAATCTCAGTACACAAAGCATATTAAATTCTTCAATTATATTAAATAATAAATATTGTTCAATAGACTATGTTCGTCAACAATCAACTTCTCTTTATTTTTGAAGTCTTTAAAAATCAAATGAAATATAAACAAACATCAAAACGTTGTATTGAAATAAATGGTCTCACGTAAATTAAAAACAAGTTATACTCAAATTGTTTTGGTAAATAATTTGTTCAGCTAGACAATAGTTCTATATAACATGGCTTCTTAGGTTGATAAAAATAAGACTTTTGAGGCTTTTTAATTATTGTTATTATTATTATTATTTACCCATTGCTGTAGTGAAACAACACGAGTCTTGAGCGAATTTCGACAAAATTATAATAAATAAAGAGCCGCTCATTAGCATTACTATTAGAAAATCAAGTGCATATTATACATGTTAAAAGTATAATTTATTAAACATTTATTCGCTTCTAAAATTATTGATTGTTCAATACTTAGTCGCCTGGCAACCGTAAGTCATAACAAATTCTATTTTATAAAATATAAATAAATTATAATTTTATAAAACTCGAAATTAAAAAATAACTACTTCTACTTGACACTACTCAAATGTTAAGAGGGTTTATGTCAGCTAGAGACGGACAATGACAGCACTTTATTTTAACAGCCTTCCATGTTATAATAATAATATTAAGTTTTTATCGCTATTATTACAACAACCTACGTAGGTGCTACAAGAATATTGATAATATAATTTTCTCATCTCATCTTGGTAAATTGTGGATTCCGTTTAGGGCGGTGTCGGCGGCATCAGGCGAATGCAATCGATAATATTATAACGTTATTAAAACTTATATACATTGTAGTTATAAACCGTCCTTAATAGTTATCTTATAACTAATATAACGTTATATCAAATATAAACAAAGTTACTATTATATGCTGAATAATAATTTATTTTTCATACAGTGTGCTAATGAGAAGGAAAACATTTTATAGTTATTTTCCTAACTGTCACTACTAATTTGACAGGCGCAATATATAACATTATTATCGACTATTAGTTTATAGATAGACTATGGCACTCGAAATATCAAAAACTTTTAAAATCATCTACCTTCATATATATATATATATGAAACACTATAATAAATTTTTGTGAGATACTCATATCTAGAACAGTACTGTAAAAAAGGATAAAAAATTTATCTAAAAAGCAGTCGATCAAAACAAAACAAAAAGTTTGCTTTTACCCTCACATTATACATAATATTTGAACTCACTGTTATCCCTAAAAAAAACATTAATCGATTGGAATGTTTTATTCTTTAAATTATTAACTCTACAGCAAAAGTCAAAAGATAAACCCATAACGGTTTATAGAATATCAATGAAGTTCATTAAAAACAAAAAAAAATTAGTAAAAGTTAAACGTGTTTTAAACGTTTTGCGATGAAAATTTTCTCAGCGCATTTTGTCTTTCTAAACCTTTGCTCGTACTACACAAAACTTATTCCATTTGAGTCAATTATTCAACGTTAACCCAGATTAAATTCACTATTTTTATTATTACGAACGGGTTTTTATTACTTTTACTTATCTAAAATTTATACACGGCAAGCATAGAGTGGGAGACACATGCGTACATAAGGTGCCGGTGGAAAGGAAAGAGATGCAAAAGGCAGGCAGCAGGTATCGCACGGGCAGAAAAAGGGCGTGGTACGTACAAGGGAAATTGGTTTTTATGGAAAGGGTGAGCAGGTTGTTTAGGAGTTATGCCGTCATCATGTCGTATATTAACCTAATGATTTCTATAGCGTTTCTTTTGAAACGCGGAAACGAGCTTTTTGGCGCCATCAAAATTGGCTTGCCGTCGTCTTACTGCGACCCGGTTCATTATTATGATCATGTAGTTTCAAATAGGTAAACGAAACACATACCGCACCGTTATATTAATGGTAAATATCATTATTATTATCATCGTTATCAAAGTGAACAAGCTCAAAAGCTCAAAGATCGTAATCGTTCGAAGATTTTGATCTGACGCAGTTGAGTAAACACACGTCGACCAAAGAAACACGAGATGAATCAAAATGTCCAAGTTTTCCTTTTGGTTCTATATGTTTTTTAATATTTATAACCGTAATAAATATTTTTAATGGTTTTCTTTGCCCACAAAACTACTGTTTAAAATATGATGTTGTTACAGACAAGAAAAATGTATTTTTATAAAGAATCTCATTAAGCTTTATAAAAATTAGTTTGTTCGCCTCTTGAAGAAACGTTGGTGGAATTGCAATCGTTTTTTACCGCACGTCATTTCATTTTAGTGTGAACCTTAAAATATATATGATTCCTCTTCCTACGTTTATTATACACTCACCAACGTTTAATTAGGTGGTATGTTTCGGTAACGTGTGCTGCGATGTTCTGTTTATTAATTTATTTATACATCATTGTATACATTTTCGTTAACTTTAACAACAATTTACCGTCATTTATATTAAAGAAAGCTCAAGGAGTTAATTTTTGTTTGCGTCCCTAAGTAGAGTATTAAAGTGGTTAATAATAATTGTCCTATAAATAATGATTTTATCGTTGGTGAGCAAATCTGAATAATTATAAACATTTTCGTG
The DNA here is from genome assembly GCF_025091365.1 of Daktulosphaira vitifoliae. Classification (NCBI taxonomy): domain Eukaryota; kingdom Metazoa; phylum Arthropoda; class Insecta; order Hemiptera; family Phylloxeridae; genus Daktulosphaira; species Daktulosphaira vitifoliae. The sequence continues at coordinate 49,355,577 of NW_026099572.1, read as the reverse complement.
AGGCACGTTACTAGCATATTTCTCTTTATTATTCATAAATAATAATACACGACATAGAGTGCAATTTTCTGAAGCCACGCCATTTTCTAACATTTATAAGTACACAATGCTCTGAATGTTGATAGTGGTGCATCTTAAAACGTATTGAACACAATTTTAAAATAGTTTTTTTAATACTTAAAATGACTTATAAAAATTGTTAATTCGTGATTTCAGTAGAAATCAAAAAATGAACTTTGGTTTGAACTAAAATGTTGAAAATGTCGGTTTAGTTTTTAAGCTTTGCAAGAGTTCAAAAGAACTATGTTTTGAATTTACTACAAAAATCACTTTCACAACCTTAGTTTCAACGACTCGGAGTACATCAATATTTTTACCCGACCCATAAAATACACAACGGCTACAGTTCCGTTTTACACCCCAAAGTCTCCATAGACGCCACTACAGCCATCGTATACATTTTACGATTGGCGCCACCGTTCTTTGTTGATTCGGAGCCAAGATAACAGCTAAATGCCAAAGCTTTCATATTAAAACCTTGTTAGCCAACCACCAGAAAAATCGCATTAAAACGTTTTAATAAGACGATCGATTAAAAAAATAAAACTAATGGTAACAATAACTGTATAATTGAACTTTGGTTTTTTTAGAATTATCGGTTTAGATGCATGATAAACTGAATCATTAAAATCTGGTACGACACGCATTTTCTCAACAACTTATACAAAAATATAAGTTATATATATATTAGGTTTAAAAAACTCTATTTGATATATAGTTAAATTATTTTTTTTTTTTATCAGGGGTGAAATTTCATTTTCTTAATTGGGAATCTCTATTTTTAATTTCATATGATATAAAAAGTAATTACAAACGTTTTTGATCTTATAATTTTTTTCTACCGAACAACCGTTTATATGTGTCAAATATAAAATATTTTTTACTGTTGTGAAGATGTTGCAAATTGAGCATAATGGGTTTTATCAAATATATAGTTGTGGGTATAGTTGGGTGTGGCCTATTCTGAGTTTGTTGATTTTTATTCTATTTCTTCGTTCCTCTTAAATGTAACAGAATTTGGCCTCAGATAAACTGAGCTTTTGATCTCGTGTAGTATTGTAAAATAATTTTACCATTTTGCGTTGCAATTCTTTTACAATACTTTCTCCTATAATACATTTATCATTGATTTGTTTTTATAATACCGATGGCAGTAATAATCTGTTTCGATGAATTATCTGTTATCTTAACATCCTATTTTATTATATTATTTGTCGTGTATATCAGTCAATAAAAATTGGTTTATGTGGCAGTATAAAAAATGAAGACTATTGTGTATTTGAAACAACAATATTGTAATAACAATAGAATTTTGGACTAGAAAACTTTAACATGTCGTAACAGAACAAAAGGTTGATCGAATAAATAAATTAAATTAAATTAAAACTATATTAAAAATCATATTAAATTAGTTTTAATTTTATTTAATTAATTAGCCACAAGTGATCAATTTTTATTGGATAAATAAAATATTAAGAACAACATTTTTTTAAAATATATTATCCTATCGTATTATCAATTTTAAAATCTAAGATTCCATTCAAGGAAATTAAATTTAGGATTTTGTAATTCTGAAAGGATGAAAAAAAATTATATAACTATAATTTATTGTAGAATATTTTGAACCAAATCATTTTTCTCTTCACAAAAATTAAAAATGTTTAATTGTTGTTGAAAAAATTAGTGTTTTACTAGATTTTGATCTCCTAATATGTATATAGGACAGTTGAATCAGTATATCTCGATAAAGTAAACAAATTAGTGTAGGGCAAAAACCTTCAATATAACAACTTAACTACCATTACAAATATTAAACAAAGTATGTTGTTAAATACTATTATGCATTCTGCCGCAAAAATGTGCTAAGGAATCTCACTTTATACTGCTTTTTGTAGTATTCTGATGTTGTAGAATATAAACTACCAAATTTTATAAACATAGCTATTTTTTAAATCTCCAGTATAAATGTTGCTGAAAAGTAGCTATACGTTTAGCGTATTTTAGGCATTCGTCGATTTTCATTTTCTTGGATTTGTTCCAATAGTTATAGACAATAACTACATAAATAGCTACTTCAAATAATTTATAAAGGTTTCCATAAAAAATATTTAACACGCACATTCGACAAGACTGAACTCTATAAAAAATATGACAACAGAATCGTCTACTAAATGTATGAAATAATTTTAATCTAATTGGACGTAAAAATACACTCGAGTAATTTTCGGTCCGTAAGAAAAGATGTACAGAAAGAAAGAAAAAAATTCACAATAGCAGACTACTTAATTTGATCATTTATTACGACAATATTCAAATAGAAAACATAATTATACATTGAGAGTACTTACATTTAAACAAAATATAATTCTCAAGCAAATTAATGATAAAGTTGAGTTTAAAGAAAATAGTTTTCAGCAATACGGACCCCAAGGGATTTGTATGAAATAAGCACGAAATGTCGCGTGTGCCACTAGATGTATGTTTTTAACCATTTTAGCAATAAAAAAAAAAAAATGAAATAGAAGAGTATGATGAAGTGCGCAGTTTAGATTTTAATATAAAAATGGCGTAATCGTTCAGCTCGTTCGATGTTATTAAAAATATCGTTCGGGTGGTTATAGTTACCGGTATACTTAAAAAAAAACACGAAAGTAGGAATTTATTAAAAAATTTCCTTTATTAAAAAAAAAAAAAAAAAAAAAAATGAATAATTATGGGTCGACCAATGCTGTTCGACAAACATCAACTATTGCGTTTAAGTCTGCTCGCACACCGTAACGTATTAATGTTTGCATAACTGTCGCCGTACATACGTCACACGTTCTCATTGTATTTCCACCAAGTACCGTTTCGTAAATTAAAAAGTAATGACGACGTAACATGTCGGCAATAATGTCTTACATACCATCGATGGGGATTCCATGTAATGATTGCATTTAGTGGAAAATATTAAAAAGTACGACGGCAAGTAATTAAAAAGTGTCACCAACGGAGAAAGAAGACACGGATATGTTAATTAGTCACGAATGCATCGCATAAAGCTGTATTGTTTCAACGTGTCGCCAAAGTGATGACGCCCAACTAGAGTCTATGGCGCAACACCTGCCGATAATAGCACACCTATGTAATAATAGCAGCTACTCGAAATTAGGAATCGTAAGTGCGTTTTGTTCTAAGAAATTGTCGATACTTAAACTGCGGCGTTTACACACCACAGTCCGAAAGAAACGACGTAATACGAATTGAACGCAATTATGTATTTACTGCGGTTGTCGGTGCGACTTGCAGAGCGATTTAAGGCAAATAAAAATTATGCAATGCTAATTTGTCACAATAGTCAAACCGCTATAGTAATATTTTTTTGGAATTATTTTTCTATGTGGATAGAAAACGTAACGCAATGTTACGCATATGAGATCGCTTAAGAAGTTCAATTTCAGCAAAATTACTTTAACAGCATGTAATTGGTATTTATTTGACGCAGTTCTCGCCCTAAAAACTGATATAACTATATTCATCTTACACGTGGTACATTTCTGTTGCTAGGTATTTACAGAGCATCGATTCAGACCCAGATAGCATTTTTAATAAACAATGTTATTAAAACATTTTTGTAACATTAATGTTTTTAAAAAATGTTATTACAACAGCAACGTATTGTTTTTCCAAACAAGGGGAACGTCTATGCTCCACGCGCATAAAATTAGATTGTTACGATTACACAAAACAAAAATTTGACAGAACGATATTGAAAATCGACGCCAAGTATAAAGTATTTGGATACAATTTTGTAGCTCAATGTCACATAGTTGCATGATCCGCCGATGTACAGATGTTATGACAATAGTGTTTTGCCGGAAACAGAGTGCCATTTGGGTTGAGCGAAACGAGCGGCGGATGTTCTAAAACTGCGGTTGAATGAGCAGAAAACCGAGAAAGCGTACAAAAACAATGCCAGTGACAAACTCGACCGAATAAAAAAAATAAAAATTTATATATAACTGGATATTTAATAGCAAGAGAAATAACTTTTACGCTAATTAATTGCGTTATCCTGGAACTCGAAGTAATCACTCCCAGAACGCACGAAACGAGAAAAGCCATCGAACTGCGTTACATCATGTTTTGGTAAATTACAAATACGGTTGTTATACTTCATGTTTATCAAGAGGTGTGTCGATGACATTTAAGTGTATTCGTCTTGTAAGAGCGGATTGAATCATGTGTACTTTGTGCTTTAGTTTCAAAATTACTGCAAAATACTTGGAAAACGTTATAATAACGAACACAAACAAAAGTGATAATTTCAATTGATACATTGAAAATGTAATTGCGAAAAATAAATAAGTGCTTGTAAAATTTCTCGAATCCAAGTCATTTATAACGAATTATTTTGATTCCATTTTCCTTTGAGTTTACGCCGTTAAGGTTTTCTTACATCAATCGAAAATAATGTAAGCAACAATTCTATTCTTGAGTAACTCAGTGTGTCTATTTAAATTTAGAAAATAAATATGTAATACAATATCGATCACAGTAAATAAAGTTCAAGTTATTATTTTTTAATATGCGTCTAAAATTATGTACAAATGGCAGATTCACTTTGCAGACGTAACAGAATACATACAGTAACTGCAAGCATTGTGTCTTATAAATTAACAACAGTAGTAAATTATAAACTATAATTTATTAGAAAAAACCAATGGAAACTTTTTTTTAAGCACTTGAGATCGCATTAAAATTTTTATTGTTTTATTTCCACGAAAACTCATTTTTTACTTAATGTTCGTACCTGCCATAAAATTATTCAAAACAACTTTTTCTTTTTTATCGTAAACTAATATTTTTCAATATATAAGATTAAATAACCATAAAAGACACACGACTTTTAAAATGATACGGTTATTTTAAGACGTCGTGTCATCGTTTTAGCACAAGCAGCAAAAGCTTTATTACTTTAACTTTTTTTTTTAAGTAATAATTTTTTCAAACGTAACCTTCATAAACGCATTTTTTCCTTTTTAAAAACACATTTATTGTTATTGTTATCAACAGAACGGAAAATTCAATTATTATCTACCAATTGAATTTTTCCTCTAACCCGACCGGACGATAGATTCAGGCTAAGAAAAGTGCGCGCATTAATTCAATGAAGTATGAACTATGAGGAAACGACCGGCGGGAACAGTACCGGATGCAATAGAGTTTAGATTAATAAAACGATGGAGGCGGTAGCGGTCTATATAAAAAAAAAAAAAATAAAACGTGGTAACAGAAGAGCAGAACACAACACTCGCGCGAGGAGAATGCCACAACATAACACAAAACAAACGACCGCAGCTCTTTATTTATTTTGTATTATCGCCGACCGCGCGAACGCGACTCCATAGCCTCGGGCTTTGCTTTTTACCATTGTATTTATAAAAAAAAAAAAAAATAGAAATATTTCACACTTTGGGAAACACTGGTCGAGACCGAGGCGTGCACTGAAGCTCGTGTATACGCCAGATGCGGGTTATCGTTACAGCACTAGACTTTTTGAGTGCTCAGTTATACAATAATATTCAAAAGCTCGTGAAACACATTTTATTGCGGGAAAGATAAGTATGTGGCTATCTTTACCAAAACGATTTTATACGTTTTTCTAATATAAAAAAACGTCGTTATTCAGTTTCCGAAGTTATTCGTGTTTATTTTTTGTCACAGAAAATTCTTCACTCGTACGTCATATCATTTAAATTGTTCGGTACATATGCTTATTAAGCGTACCGCCTATAAGTATACACATATATGTCTGTACAAGGAAAATACGAATAAAACAATTCTTTATTGTAGTATTGAGGAAAAATCTTCCTTAGCTTACATGTATTTATTTTGAAAACCAGCTGGTTTGTATAAATTTAAACGTATTGTATACATGTAAACATAATGAATTTTTAAATATTATTTTACACGTTTTGTCACACGAAATGGTGTGATCTGTTAACCTTGTAAAACTTTAGCTATTCCTACAAGTTCAGCGAAAAAACTCCATACTAAATTTAATCATATGCAAATATTCTGTGGCCACAGTATGCGTGTATTCGAGGTACACAAAAAAGTCTCTAAATATAAACAAGACATTATTTACAGATCAATTTAAAAGAAGAAAAAACGTTTTAAAAACACTTTTAAGTGACACTGATTGCAAAAAAAATATTTAACGATTCAAAAATATTGAAAAGACTTTTTTTTGTTATTTTATTTTAATTGAAATTGTTCCGCTATTCGTCAAAAATTTAATTACATTTAAAAAGTAAATTTTGTATAATCCACGGAAAAATACGTCGTATAATATTTTATTTCTTGTGGTTTATTTGAGAAAATTAAATTTTGCCTAATAAAAAGTACCAAGTACTTAACTTTCCGATAACTTCCCAGTTTACAAAAATTTGTTTGAAATGTTTACGATCCTAATGAAGTATAAAAAGTATAATACGATAAAAAAAAAAACAATTAAAATACTATAATCATTTCTAATACAATAAAAGAAAATTACAAAATTAATTATTTTCATATCAGTGTCTCTGAGATAACATTTTTCAAAATGTCATTTATTAAAATTCATTTTAAATTGTTAGAATACATTCTAACAATTTCCTTTTCCATTCTATTACATTAAATTTTAGATTTAACACTCAAAATTGTTAAACGCCAATTTATTAATTGACATGACAAAAAACACTATAATTATTATGCAGATAAGAACCTTGCAAAACGTCTTCCAGTCTTGATAACTTTTTAAAAACCTTTACATAAATTACTCGTATAAAGTTATTAAATATCATGTAATAATATTAATTACATTAATCAATGTTAAAGACTCAGTTAATGAATCTTTGAAAATGTGTTACGACATGGTTGTTACGGATTTTGTGAACCATAAAATTAATATTAAAATGGACGTCATTTTTTTGTACATCATTTATCCATTTCTAATTTACGGCGGATAAAAAATTTATAACAAAAATTAATTATTACTGTAATACGAATTATACTCTCGGTGGACCCGAGGGAGTCTGAGTTTACTACGCCTAACCACAATTTATGTTATCGCAAAAATATTCCAATTTATAGTAATAGTAATAACAGTTATAATAAATACATTAATCAAAATAAACGCTTCGAAAAAAAACGGGTCCCATTGCTTAATTATTTCCAACAAAACGGCGGGTTACTACACAATGACATTAAAAATCATCTTTTTTTCGACAATATAGTTAGGTATTCATAAACGTGAGTTGAAAATAAAGTATTAAGAACTGCTGCGAGCCCGGATCCGTGTCTTCATTTAAAAAGCTATAAATTACTCAATAATTGTAGAACACTGAGTGAACCGTTTAAGAATGTGGGGGTTGTTGTAATTGAGTCTAGACGGTATACCGAGTGAGTAAAAACACACTACAAATAACGGTTTTCTTCGCATCGTTAGCTTTGCAGGGTACGTCGGTTGTATTTTTGTGTGTATGTGTTTTTAACAGTGAATGCAATGACTGCGCACGGAGGTGGCACGTGTTCAAGGTGGAGATGACACCTGCGTTGGGTTTTTTAATCTATCGTTACCAAGATAGAGCACCTGCCCCTTAGAAACTCTCACCTGCCCCCCGCACCATGAATATTCGAAGGTAATATAAATAAATAGATTTTTTAGAACAAAAGCCAGTAGAATTAATAGGAGGAATATAGAAAATTTTATTTCTGAAAGTAATTAATAAAAAAATTACTTAACTCATATTTTATGAGTACATTAAATCTATTACAGAAAATGAAAGTCTCCATATGAGCTTCGCTTAATGTGTTGGCAACTATACTTGGCAAGACTTAAAGTACTCCGTGCATTGGAATCGTTCATCAGATACTTAATCATGACGAAAGAACGTTTCTTTTAATTGCAAAGACGTTTCAGAAAACATACGTGCATCGAATGGTCTGTGCAAATATTCTGTTTAAGACGAACAGTTTATTCACAAGGGACCAACGTCTGAATATGAGATTCTGTCTGTATTTGATTTGCCATCGTGTGGAGATGAACGTTTCGAATCCAATCTCGTGTTAACATGTTTCGTCGCCATACATCGACCGTCGGTAAAAAAGGTTCAATATGTACCAAAAAACTCAAGAGTTTTGACATTTCGCCGTTTTAGAGAGCGTATGATAAACTAAATATTGACTAAGTATTAACCGAATGACGCCATTCAAAGAGCGACAACGTTTGGGCGTGGGAAGTTTTCTTCAATTAACACTAACGTTTGACGCGGTTACTGTTATTACTTTGTTATTTTCAAGATAAAAACTGCATACGCATTTAGACGCTCTTGATAATAAATTGGATCGTTTAAAGTCAAAGCGTCTTTATAGCATATATTACATTATGTTTACGACGTACTCGTGTTATTCAAACGATAATCATAATTATCCTCGTTGAAACGTTATCAGCTGGTCGTCGATTAAACTGGCGAAACGCTATGGTTGTATACAACCAGCGCTCGAGTCAAGATAAAGAGTTAACGATATCCACACAACGACAGTGAGCTTAATAAGACCGACTGCATTTGAAGTTACAATTTTGTTTGATCAACGTTTGTCGCCGTGCATAAATTATATCGTTTCACAACAAATAACCCTTTTAACTGCTACAAGTTTCCGGTATCATAATTGTATTGTTACCGTTATACACTCTGCGGTAACAAAGTACTCGGTCAATAGCCCCGGCTTTGGGTCGACAGCGCGGTGGAGGTCGTCGTCGATTGTCGCGGCCGTCTATTTGTACTTGTAGAAAGGAAGAGAGAGGAGATACCTCCCTAAAAAGCGAGGAATGAATGAACCGTCCGACGAACGAAAAAACCGTTTCTCACGGTGAAAGCGTCGCGGCTCGCTGTGTATACGCACAGGACGCGCTTAATACCGTCTTTCTTTCTACGAGTTGTAGGCGGCGACCGAAGCGAACTCCACACGCGATCACAACACTGCCCGTGCGACAAACGACGCGAAATAGACGCAGTAAAAAATATACAGTTTCGTTTACACAGTGTGCTGCTCAATACAATCGGTACAGCCAACGGCTTATGCACTTTACGAGTAGCGCTATCACAAACAAAACGGAGAAAGAAAACAGTACCCCTCCCCCCCCCGACAACGAAATCACTATACATTCATTGGATCACCAAACAACTACAATAGTACTCTTTGTCTACGGTGGCGCAACTATGAGGAAGTCGTGCCCATCGACTGCACTGGCCGCCGTGTTATTCGAACGTTACTATTATGTGTGCTTACATATTACTCTTGTGTGTTACGAAAACAAAAACAAAAAAAAAAAACAATAGCAACCTCCATGTCCAGGCGTTGGAAGACATCGCGTGATCCCCCGCTGTCGACGAAGGAGGCTCGAGGTTCACAGTAAAAAACAGTAAATGCACTGTTATTGTTGTCGTTTGTTAAAATACTCCATCGGATATTCCAACACAGCTCGCTGTCGTTTAATTGGAACAAATTGCTCGGCTTATGGCAGCGTGTGTATGACCTTTGAGCTCAATAAAAACACCGACCGCTTTTTGACAAACCCTACGCGCACGTCCCACACCCGTCGTCGACCGGTGAAACGTCGTTTTTTTTATAACGCGGGGCATCTGGAGGACCACAACCGTTGTAAAAGAGATAATACGCAACGTCGTCGGAAGGTGAATGACAGAGGAATAAACAAAAAACATTACAGAATTGTCATCCGATTGACCGATCGGGGCCCACGCGTTTTCCGAGATAATGCTGACGGCAGTAGCTGATGGAATAATTTTCAAGCAGAAGCGTAAAGGGAATCTGTCGGACCGGATTTGTCTGAGCAATCGGTTATTAAGTTTGGCGAATTTATTCTTTTAACATTTGGAAAAACGATTAATCGAATACTATTCTTGCCTTATTAGTGCCTCGAGTGGCGTTACTGTGCTGTAATTTTGTTATCATTCGCCGCACGACGTAATTAGTTCATGTACATGTTATTTATTCGGCAGCCGTTTGAAATACTCGTTCTTGTAATTCAACATGCGTTTCGTTAACAATATTTTGTCATTAGCCTTCTTGTAAAACCACTACGGTAGTAAATTATATCAAAGACTATTATTGATTGCTCTTATGGAATCAAACGAACTACATCATTAAAACACGGCAATTAAAATAGGTTCTATTGTAGTAAGATTATTGTTGGAAACGATTAATAAATACCAAACGATTTATTACTGTTGTTCAATTACACTGATTGTTAATAGAACAATTGAGTTTCAAACGCGTTGCCAAACATCCAGTTGAATCGATAAAATCGTAATATTATTATTAAGTTTCTTTTTTTGTGTAGGTAAATAAGCAAAACCAAAGTTGGTTATTAGAAAACCAAAAACTTAGTGTTCGGTTATTGAAATATTTTGTTGAATTTCGCGGAATCGAACAGGTTTTAAACAACGTTGATTCGATTATGATTTTTACTTTCGGTATTGATAAAATAACAAACGTGAGATGTATCGCGACCTCGATCAATGACCTGAGCAACATAAGGCACCGCCAAACGTTTGTGTTCCGGAACACTAATGGAAATTTAACAGGTATTAAGAAAAGCGTTGTACGGCTGCTAATTCTTAGAAAAGAATAAGGAAAACCAAAGGAGTCGAACGTAATTTGTAAAATCGAGACGTTCGAATAATTGCGTTGGTCAAATGGCTTTCCATTGTTTTTCTAGTCGTTCGGTGAACTATTAGTGTCTTTGTGCGCGTCTTATCCTGACAATCGATACCGAAACGATACACAATATCACTGGAATGGTTACGCGGTATAGTTCAGATGTAGCGGCGGACGTTCGCCTCGGACACACCATATAAATCAATACGTTATTTTTTTTGACCACATGCCAGGTATATGTTATGTCGCCGTCGACGGTCGTATGGTTTCTCTCGGTACGGCTGATGAGCAGCGAACGCCTATAGAGAAATGAGTGTATAATATGGCGGTATGGTCTGGCACGCGCCTTCAAAGACCAGGTGCTGCCGGGTTCCTTCCTGCAAGCGAACGCACATATGTCGTCTACCAGCTGGTAAACCTTATTCGAGGAGGCGGCCGGCTCTAACAATTTGTTTTTCTCTCGTCGTACGGCAATTCCGATAGTAGGTATTTTATATTATTATTATTACACCCGTCCGCATCACGCGCGCACACACACTAGGCCTTCGCACAAGGTCGGCCATGTGAAAATTATGAACCGACTCCACACTACTACCAAGTACCAATTGATATTACCGACAATGGTTGATCGGCAACAGAGTCGTGATCTCTATAGATTCTACTCGAGTTTACATAACACGAGAAAATCGAATCAACTGACCAAAAATATACAACGTTTGTACGACTTTGAATAACACGATAATGTACTACACATAATCATCTTCACTGTCTTTTTACAACGCCCCAGTTGGGTTGTTCGCCCGCTGTTATATTGCTACAGTAGACTACGTACACCCGATCGCTGTGGCGTCAACGACAGTGGCGTCGGCGGCCGAGCTAGATCAATAAAACACTGCTAATTTTGTGTCGACCAAAAAAGCATTCCGAAAAAGACAATACCAAATGTTTGGGTTGGCTAAACAACATTTGCAACGACCCATTAACCGGCGAATAATAATAATTATTCCGCCATCGCAATAGAAAATCACTTAACACGATTGTTCAATTTGTACACGCGGAATGCATCAGAGTCGAATAATCGTACTTTTTTTTCCGTCGGTTTTTATTTTCAAGGGACCACAAGATCTACAGTGCAGACAGAAATTTGCAAACGATCGTACTTTTATTTCATTAAATTCATTGGTAGTCGTAAACATTTGTAAATAGGTTAGTCGACGGAGATACGTTACGAACAAATATTATTCTCAAATTATAATTGTTATGAATGCAACACAAAAATTACAACTGCAAACATACACATAGTAACTATACGTTATGTATTACTCACGTAGGACAAGAAGTTAAAACAATTGTTTGTATTTAAACATTGACGTAACATAAATGTGCTCATAAACAAAATGTGTCACATCTAAAACAATAAACAGTAAGTGCTAAAATTTACCACTCGGCTGGTTGCGTTCTTGTCCTGTTTCGCTGCAATCCAACTGCTAAAGGTTTCCAATAATTTATGACTAATTAAAATATTATCTGGCCTCTTACGGATGTCCTATTAACACTTGTTTGACAGACATTAGTACATTCATCGCCAATCCAAGGTCTATCAACTGATTAGTCGTGAAATAAAAATAAACAGTAATAAAACATAACTATCCATACGGTCACATCAACACACAAAAAATAATAAAATATTCCGTCTCGTTGAAAAAAATTCGAGTCTGAACAACAATGTTAGAACATTGAAAACTAATGGAAAAATATATTATGTAACGGCAAACCGAACCCAAAAGCGCATAATGTCTTTCCTGTTTTGCGATGACCGTACAAGAAACCCATACGACCCGGACGCCATGACTTTCCCACCGGTAATTCGGTCAGTCCCCGTGAACTTCAGTCGACGAGCAAACGACATAATCTCGATGGAAAGGCAAATCCCCAGGAACTTGTGCAATATGAAAACGCTACTGTTTGCATACACGTATGTAGGCATTGTTCAACAATGGGGCCGGCGCGTACAATAACAGTGCGTGTAGTGATGAGGCGAGGGAACACCGGTCGGCTGGGTAGTGTAAAACAAAACGAGGGGCGGGTGGGGGGAGAGCGAAAAAAGTTTCACAATACGTGGCATAACTGCGCAAACGAATGCCGGATTATACGTTTTCTTGAGTTACCATGTTATTTCACCACCGTTTCGGTACAGCAGATACGCCGACCGAAAAACTACACTGTCGAGTGCAGTGCTCTTACGCACACGGGTGTCTGTTTACCAGAGTAAAGGATTGCGTTATAATGCCGTGTCTCCATAATGCCTCTTGGCAGCAGCGTGCACGTACTGGGGATATCTTTTTTCGAGGGAATATTCCACGTGTGCACGGTTCGGTGACACAGCTTATATAAAATTTAATTATCATTATATTCTTTCATCCGAGCCACAAACACCACTAGTGCTGTAGGCGCAACACGGAACGGAGGGGCAAGTCCATCGGGGAGTATTGATCGGTTGCCACCGAAAGTGTAACATGAAAATACTTCCTAAAAGTCCCTTTTGGGGATTTTGGACGTGACGACGGTGACGTTTGTCGGTAGTTTCGACTCGAGTCAAACAGCGTCTACGCCTATAGAGACGAAAAAAAAAATAAAGTGAGTATAGCGGGGCGAGTCGACAGTGTATCGCAAAATAATGGCAAAGGCCTACGCACCTAGCCGATGGAATGCACCACACGCGCAATCCATCGTCTCCGCGATCATAAACAAATATGTGACCGGCCCACAAAAGTAATTAATTTTCATCGACGACGCTCAATTTGCGTCAAACGAACATCGTTAAGTTTGCGTAACATTGTGCAGTCGATATTCCGTGCAATCAAGGTTAGCACGTTGCAAAACATGTCAGTTAAACCGTGTAAAATTGAAGGAAAAAAACGCTGATGAATGTCACAAGCTGACACTCCTTTTGGATAGTAAACTGCCGAGTGCAACACATCCGACCCGACACCTGTTCATTAAACATTTAACGAAATCCCTATTTGAGCGCCACCGACGGAAAGTAGTCGTCGTGGGAGTACAGATGACCGAGAACTTTAGGACTAGCCGACTTTCCTGGCTAACTGCGCACACCCAAACGCCAAATAATAACACCCACACGACAACGAATTACGGAGGTGTATACTAATCAGTGGCATCGCTTTAATAACGTATTGTTTATACATAATCAACAATATTGGAGTGTTACAAAATAATAATATTGTTATTATTATTTATTGAAAACGCGCAGTTTTTACAATCTCCAAATAAATACAACGTTCGTATCAATTCGTACCATTTTATCCAAGTAAATAATCATTACACAAATGTAATTTCAAGGTAATTCTGACTAAATGTTTCAAGCCCTATGTTATTACTACCGATAAACCGCTGGTTGTTCATTTAGTATCCATCGTAAAAACTTTAAATGAAATTTCAGATTGCATTCAACTTGAGTTTTAGCCGCGTCGGTTTCTGAATAGTATGAAATTTTATAATGCATGTTCATTCACGCTCGTAAATTTTGCTAATGGTAAAATAATATAATATTCTATTACTGTATACCAGTACAGGCTTTCCATAAAAATATTATAATGCTTTATCTTCATTGTTCCACGTGGGTTCACACGTTAGATTAGAATAGTGGGCAAACTTAAAAAAAATAAACACACACACACACTTCTCAACGGCGACGTTCTATGAAAGTGGCCTTATTCGAAAAGATCGTGTGAATTATAAAACTAATTGAACGCAATTATAGTTAAGAATTATTTTTAAAATAGGTCACTTTAAAATTATGATAAAAACCAAACACAATTATTGTGACGGTATAACTGTCATAATTGTTGCGTTTTTAGTAACGTATAGATTACTAAATAATTTTTTTAATATTTCCATATCATTATTTCTTAAAAAATTATTTTCACAATTAAAAACACTTTCTTGCAAGAAATACGATTTCAAAACATATTTTAGAGCAACATAGTGATGACTTAAAAATGAAAATTTCTACCATAGAAATGTTAGTAATCAAGCGTCTTAGAAAATATTCGGAAGGTTTTTTTTTAATGAGCCTATCCACTCAATAAATATAGTGTACATCGGAAATTGTTATAAATTTTCTCCAAAGTATACATTATTGATAAATATCATTAGAGGAGTTCTTCTTTCGAAATGTGGCTCTATTGTTTCGCCTTTCGGATCTGTGGACTTTCCTATTTAAATGAAAGTGATTTAGTCACATTGTCGCGTGTTTTACTTCCGGCTGTAATAATAACTATTATTGTTAAGGATACTCTTCGAAATGTATACAAGGAAAAAACTAAAATGTGTTGTACATCGCCCGGAACTACGGTCGTTGGTTAGTTGGTAGGTAGATCCAATCGCAATGAAGTTTTCGCAGAAGTCCGTTCTGGTTTTTAGAGCCTGACCCGTTTGCTCGCACTTTAATTATTCCATTAATCGTAGACAAGGTTGTTTTTTCTCGGTTCGCCGACAATAGTTAACGATAATGAGCAGTTAGCAGTTTTTGTTGAGACTGTCGTTTTACAGTCGAAAATGTTTTGGCGGAAAAACGGCAACGGCGAAGGCAATGGAAAGGAGGAAATGACATACGGCAAGCGACACGATACTCCCCAGCACCAGCCGTCGTCGGTCACCATATGGTTAACACCGTGAAAATGATGATGAAAATTCAAGCCTTTCCCTTGTGTCTAAGAGGTGACAAAATTACCCGTTTTGCCGAATACGAAATAGTAATAAATCTGTGTGATAAAAAATGCAAAACAAAATCATCGAACTAAGTAGCAGATTGAATAAAAAGTATTAGTTTTGTTCACTGACGATGGATTTCATTTAAAGTTTAACGTCTTGTTTGCTGTTTCGTTCGATTTTTGTACTTGGAATTAGAAAACAGGCTCTCAGATGTTTTCTCGTAGTACATGCGCTAAGCGGTTGCTCGTTATTTACATTATTTTCGTCAACCGCTTTATTATAATTATTAACAAATATTACAAAAATAATACAAAAACGATCGGAACGTCCTTGGCTGTTGTCAGCAACAATACGCCATGTCACCATTTATCCCGTGTATATATATTATCATAAAAGCAGCAGCTATACGGCTTCGCGACCGTTAACACAACAACAATAATAATGTATTAAACGGTTGTCAAAAAAATTAAATTAAGATTTTCTATTATAAGTGTTGAGCAATGCAGCGATTCCATATTGTTATAATCTTATCATTTTTCAACGCACCGGCTACAAAACATAACGATCAACGGACCAATGAATAAATGAATGAACAGGTCCGCACAACCATAAAAACCCATGATATTATAAATTGCATAGTTAACTGTTGTTTTTAAATTCTATTGCAGTCTACGATTTAAAAAAAAAAACATGTGCAGAAACCACATAATGATTTTCTATTTTGTCAAAGGGCACGCTCTTTAGACGACTATTCATAAAAAAAAACTATGAACAAGACGGCTAACTTGGACAGAAGTACAAACATACTATTATTTAAAGGAAGGGTGACTTCAATGTGTAGTCACGAGTGTTGTCTCAAGTGGACGGGAGCAACGGTGGCGGGTGCCCAGAGAAAATGAGCTGTCCGTTTTTTTGCGAGTTAAATAAGCTGCTCGGGGGTAAATAAGTTGTTGAAACGTCTATAAGCGAAAAGTTTTTGCTGTTCCGTCGAGGGTGCAATTATTTACTTGTCGTTGTTTGGCAATGTATGGATACGTCATGAGTTTATAATAGATACCCGAGGTGTATCTGTTTCTTCGCTGGCAAGACTAACACGACCGTGTTAGTTTTGCCAGCGAAAGCAAATATCAAAATACAGGTATGTGCCTGCGCGCGTAGTGTCATAGATGGATCGGGATTCTCCTTAATATATACAATAAACACCTTCCACTGCATTTTCCCACAGCTGCTGCACGGCAACCGTACTAGTGACAAGATTTCAAAATATCTAAAAAGACGAAAGAACCCGAGTTCTTTTTTTATATTTTCAAAACCGGAGCAGTACCCCAGCGCACATGAATTATGTACAAATACTACTTAGGAGAGTATATAACGTGTGCTGCACGAAACCAATAAAAGATCTTGACGGCAGCTGTTCGACAATCACCGGTTCATTCTACACCGGCAACGACGTTTTTGATATCGTGTTTTTTATTTGACATCATAAACGTTGTTCGACATAATTTGATATTTTTACGTCTACTAGTTTTTTAACTACAAGTTTTACACTCGAAATGAACACCGCAGCGTATTTTCTTCTCACGGATGGTCAGCGTCTCTAGCCTGTGACTAGAAATTGCATAATACAATCGACCCCCTTATTGATCTACAAAGGGTGATTTTTATGGGTTACGACAGAGAGACAGCCTTGGTCCCTGGAATAAAAAAGACGATCAAAGGCGTTTGGCAAGAGTTATAATACCCAAAAACCAGTTTTGTGTTTTTTAAACTGGCCATATGACTTGGTAAACTCGCGTTTGCGACAATAATGATTTCAAGAATACAAACAGTAATCGTGTGTGGTCACCACTTGGCCATTAAAAATATACTCCAAACAAAAATCGAAAAAATCTCAACGTTAACGAATATTCGACGAAAATCTCCTGTGTCTGATTAAAAACGTTCTTGTGTACGAGGCGATCAAGGAGAAAACCGGAAACGCAAATATTATTTCGGCAGGGTGAGATCGCGTTTGTTTTTATAGTCTACATAGTTTTTGGAGGGAGTTTCTCGTTAGCATCACACCGGCAAAGTGAAATTCCGTCATACACGGCCTACGTTACCCCGAGGGTGATCAGCTGTTCACCGAGATCGCCGTGTATTATACTACAGTGGTAGCAGCTGCCCCTCAGGTGAGCACATGTTGCTGGCCTTTGTAAAACTTTTTCTCCCGTATCTCAGTTGCCAACTGGTAAAACCGTTGACGTTTTTACGGGCCGCATCACAAACCGCGTGCCATTTTGACGGAAAACTGTACGAACCTACATTGATACCCGACTCGCGACGATTTTGGCAACCACTGACAGAACACGCCGTGTATGTGTGTACTATTTGAATAGCGTATCTGGCGGACCGTGAACGACCGGTAATTAGCGCCGAACAGTCAAGGTGGGACGGCCGTATGTGTGTGAGGTATATCGAAAACACGCCGCACACGGTAGTAACGTCGCCGTCGTTTACTCTACTATTAGATGACACCCACGCCTATCGACTATTATCTAACCTAAAATATACGGGTACAAACGAAAAGCCGGCCTCCAAAATAACAGTGGAAATCCTTGTCACATACAAATCAATAGAAAACTGACAAAAAGTTGCTGTAGCACTGAGATCTCCAAAAACATTTGCAATGAACCGCTTATCTCAACGAAATTACATTATCTTTCGACAGATAA
The DNA here is from genome assembly GCF_025091365.1 of Daktulosphaira vitifoliae. NCBI lineage: Eukaryota > Metazoa > Arthropoda > Insecta > Hemiptera > Phylloxeridae > Daktulosphaira > Daktulosphaira vitifoliae. Next base: position 49,337,365 of record NW_026099572.1, on the reverse strand, counting down.
TTTTTTTTGGTCTATCGCGACACTTTTCTAAACTTTCCAAATACTAAGACGCGTGAACGACCGATAAATATGTTAAAATGTTGTTGCCTGATTGACGGCATACTCGCCATTGATTTTTAAACGAAAAATAATCATGTGCCCGATAAGAGATAAAAAAATACTGAGAATATCTAGTGAAAGAGATGTAACGATGTGAGGGTGTGCATGCATAATACATGTACATTTCGAATATACTGCAGACGTGTCCTCGTTCGGCCAGACCAATTATTACCATCATACGAGCCAAGCCTTAGCACATATTTGTACTTGTGTGTGGAACGCGGTACGCGCATTTACACGCAAGCTTTACGTCGTATGTCGCATGTATACAAAATGTAATATCTATATGTATACTACACCGTGCACTATGTACGCGGGACACATGACAGTACGACAATACTGAGGATTACCTAAACGTTATACATATTGCATATCATTGTACGCGAGTATTTGTACATACATAAACACAAACTGAGAGAATTTAGTCGGATTTTAATTTTTTTTGGTTCCCACGGCTGTCGCCGCTATCGATATAATATACAAGTGACAATAGACGAGTCAATATTTACCTCTTCTTCGCCGGATACCAAGGGGTCGATGTTGTTACATAAGCCCGTGACTTGAGACCCGTCGACGGCGCTTTGCGCCGTTTGCTGTTGTGCCGGCGGTGTGCCTGTGGGCGCCATATTCATAGCTGCGGCTGCTACTGCGGCTGCCGTGGCGGCGTCCAGTCTGTGTTTCTTGAGGGTGCCGGCGGCCTCAGGTCCGTTGTACGCACCACAACGGGCCCTCTTCAACCCGCCAACGGCGACGGCCTCCACGATTCAACCGGGTGGGTGTAATGCTGCTCGACGATGACGGCGACCAAATCTTGCGCCAACATGGGGGGGTACCACTGGGGCAGGGAAAACTCGGGGTCGATTTCTGGGGAGGTCACACTCACGATAAAGGAGGGTAACGGACGACGGATAAAACGTACAAACAATAATAAAACTAAACAACCCGAAGGAACGGCGTTGGTACTTGTGTGTGTGAGTGTGATGTTATTAATAAAAACGTGTGTGAATGGTTGTGATGGTGGTGGTGTTCAGTGTAAAGGTAAAAATATCGCGGTGGGCGCGTGAACAAACGTACGACTGCCGCCGTGTCGGAATTGCGTCTAATCGTCTCCGCTAACCCAGCCGTAGTAGTCGTCGCCGTTGAGCGCCAAGTGGCGGCACGACGGCGGCGCTCGTGTGCTGCGACGGCCGACCGTACCCGAACCACGCCGAAATCACCGGAACAGGAAGCCGGAGCGGGCGGGCGTAATACGAACCCACCGCCGCTTCGTCATTCAACAACACCTCACCGCCTTCGACCGCCGATGCATACGCCGTTTCCATTGTTTTCGGTTATGTAAAAATCGGGTTCCACGGCGACGTCCATGATTATGATGAGACTTTTCCGTGTCGACTATAAAGACACGGGCACGGTATGCCTGAAAACTGATTGGCCCTTAAAATTATTAATGCTCGCGCTGAGCAATGATTTACTAATATAATCAGGTACAATAATTATTATCGTACCTGATATAGTATCCTTCAATGAATAGATATCCACTGGACGGCTCTTCGTCTATGTTGACTGTTACTCGCACACACTAAATTATCTTAATATTTTGACACTTTTAATCAAAGTATCGCCCAACGACGTACTGAAGACGTTTTGAAAATTAAATAATCTATTTGATTTGGACAAAAGAGATTATTTTCGACAAGTCTACTGTTACGTAAGCTATAAAACATTGATTTATTTTTCAGCATATAATGATCGAGTTAAATTTTTTATTATTATCCAATTAACTGAAAGGTCTTCGAATTTGGAAATGTTGACAGTTTTCATTGCAGTTATTATATTTAAATGATTTTTAAAAACTAACAAAGTAATATTTTCATATTACTTAAACTATTGTTATTAGCGGTATTATTTTAAACATGATATTTCAAAAAACAGTTTTGAAGACAAGCCATCGGTCTTTTTTCTAACTAATTTTTAAATAAATTAATCGAAGAGCATTACTTAACCTACTGAAAATCTAAATACTAAAAACAAGTCCATTTTGTAAATTAAAAAGATAATACTTTTTATATAGCACTTGAATAGTTTAACGTCAAAAATGAAAAAACAATACATTTACTTTGAAATAAAGCCGCTATCGTTGCTGATGGTAACATTTCGTGTGTTTGATCATTATGATAATACACAGTCCACAAATAAAGGGACAATGCGTCGAATAAGCAAAAATGATTGCATGAAACTTTATTATAGATTGGAAGAGTATATTTATAGATATAAATGTACACACAAACATAATAACCACAATATAGGACAGGTGAAGTAAAAAGAAGATATACACAAGTTCAATGTTTGTAAGTCAGTATGTAAAGAATAAAAAACAATGAATTTATTGCATGAAATAATTAGTTTTATAAATTTAAATATTACTATTAACACTTAATAAATAAAAAATACATTAACAGTAGTGAATTACTTTAAGTGTATTATGTAATTATAACTACATGTTGATGTTCCTAGGTCAGTGCACTACTTGAAATGTGTCTTCTAAGAATCTAAAACAGAAAACTGGAAAAGAAAGGCGATTCGAAGAGATGACAAGTAGAATGTGTTTGCCCGAGTACGCACAGCACCGTTAACTATGCTGAGATCATGTATACACTTAATATTATGTTGAATCATATTCAATGCACGTCCCAGTAAAAGGTTTATTATTCATAAGAAATTCGGTGCGATAAACTAATAAGGCCTGTCGATTTTTTTTCGAAATTTATTCGAGTGACAATATTATAATTTCAACGCGTAAGTAACACTTTTAATCACGTTAGATAATGTAGTAAATATTTTATTTTAATTTTGGCATGAAACTAAATCAAAAACATTGTAGCACAGTGGGGTCGCGACATAGTTGGGACAAGTATAGATGATATCTGACTGTGATAAAAATTACTATCATAAGAAACGCTTCGATACTAATCTATAGTTAATGTTTAATTCTGAGGATTAGTAATTCATTGATTTAAAAATATAATATATAGAATAAATACTAATTATAGTTATTAAATTTAGTTTGAAATTGATATTCAATAATTTAATATTGTAATTTTAATGGAAAAATTACAAAAATAATAAAGTAGTTGTATATTTCTTTTTTTAACATGATAACAATTTTAAAGGCTTGATGCAATACATTTCAAAAAAAAAAAAATTTGTTACTTATGAATAAATACACTGTTCTACAAGAAATGTTCATCAGATCAAAAATATACTACTTTTGACATTACTACTAATTCATAAAAAATAAATATTTACACATAAAAAAAATTATTAAAAGAAAAAAAAAAATTGATTTAAAATATTACTAATTTTGATTTTTAATATGTTAAAAGTAATCATTGAAAAATGTCATTGTTAACCTCTTTCTTGGTCCTTAAAAGTTTATATTAAAGAAAGTTACACTTGTTACCATAACTTTTAAATCAAATTGCAAGTTTAAAATTGACATCATTAGATAATTTTATAAGAATTAAAAAAAATGTATTCTTAAGATGAGAATGCAATCAAGGAATTTTAAAATTACTATTTTTTTATTTTTATCCTAATAGATAATAAAATACATATCATAGTAATCATTTCTAAGTAACTTTTGATATTTAAAAAGATTCTAAAATTGAAATATTCAAAACTTAATTAATTTTAATGATTTTTTTTCAACTAAAAAAACAAATCTGTAAGTTGTTAAAAAAATCTAATCAAATAAGCGTATTATAAAATTTGTTTATAATTGTAAAATCCCATTGTTAAATTCAGGTGAAACTAAAAATAATTTTTTTTTAGAAATAAATTTTAGATTTATATAGCAGCATGTTACCAAAAAAATTGCAATATAATAGACTAGTATTAACCCACATAAATACAAATAATTACAAAATTAAAAAGTTATTAAAATTTGTAGTTGAAACTTGTCATATCAAGTCTAATTCGACAATATATACTTTTATAGCAATAGAATTAATGATTATAATTATCGTATGGAGAAAGTTGGTTTAGCAACATTTTATATGATAAAGATGATTTTTTTTTTCAATTTTAAAGGGTTATATATTTAGCTAGATACTAGTTGTGATCATTTGATGTATCGATAAAAATATTGGTCGAATGAGAGCTGAGAAAATGAATGATGGCCATAAAAAAAATCACACAGTAAAATAATTTTAATATGAATAAAGAATTTCTTCTCACGAGGGGAGACTATAGTAATGGGGTCCTTAATTTTCATTGAAGTTATTAAATTTAAATTAGATAAAAATCAAATTAGTTGAAAAGTGTTTTCTAACTCAAAAAGAATTAAGGAAAAAATTCAATCCAATTTAGAGTTTGGACTTAATACCTAAAGCGTGAAAGACTCAAGTGTACGGACTCGACAACCTACGTCGCATTTGTTCGGAAAATAAAAATGAAAATTTTAGCTAGTTCAAATTTAAAGTTATTTTTCTCGACTTAAAAGAGGCAAAAAACTTAAAATAGTTTAACTTTTTATGATATGTCAATCAGATTTATATAATATTAAGAAAATCAGAGTAAGGTATTTTTATAAAAAACAAAATACAAAACCTAGAATTTTAACATAAAAATAGCATATTTTTGAATATGGTAGCTATTTTCACCAAGAAGACAACGTAAAGATCAACATTTTTTTTTTATATTAAAGTATATTACATAAGCTTTGATTTATGATATATATATTTATATAAGTGTCAGTATTTTCAGGAACATATTGTAACAATTAAGTTGAAAAAGTACTAATTTCTATACACATGTTTAAAGTTCTGAACCCCCTTGTATGAAAGGAAATGGTCCGATTTAAAAAATATATATATATCGGATGTAATGTGTGTATATAAAGTATTTTCAAAAAAAATTGTACTGATCCATACATTTTTCAAAAAGTTATAGTAATATAAAGTTAAAAATATAAAATTAAGAATTTTATATTTTAAAACGTACTATGAAATTGTGAAAAGGAATTTCGGAAACAATGTTACCATCATCAGTGCTATATTTTGTAACTTTTTATTTAAGTTAAATAATTAGGTGATTTATTTAGATAAGCCCTAACTCTGCCCATAATCAAGATAGCTAAGCTATGTCAGCCTAGATTAGCCTTTATAAAAACCTTTAAACATAACATCTTCAATACATTTAATCTACGTTTTTGAATTCAATTGAGTCAGTTAAGACTCCGTAAAATTGTATAATTGAGTTAAAAAAAGGTGAAAAATAATTTTTTTAAATATATTGTAAGTGCTATGATAGGTCCCGCATTTATGTGAGGTATTGTGCAACGCGTTTTTTGCGTATCTTTCCATCTGCTGTGTCACAGGCTACTGAAAGTATAGATGTATAATTTATATTTTATTCATGAAGGCATTTTTTAAATGGAAACTCTACAGTAAAGTACATGAGTACCATTATATGATATTCGTGAAGAAAAAAACAAGGTTTTACGTTATATGCATTTTGAGTATCCACTACCCCGTCAATAAATTTGAAACCTATGAAATATACAAACGAACGAAAAGAAATGAGTGATGTTGCCACTATATTATTATATTCTTTAATATTAAAAAAAAAACCGGAGGCGTTTCTGTATTTGAAGTTCTTGATAACTTTTTTTAAAACATTAAAAATGGAATCACAACACTTTTCATGTCGCAATATATGACATATTTTATTCCTTTAAAATAAAATATCCTTTTTATTTACTAAATTTCATTGATAAAACAAACTAGATCAATATTACTAATACATAATTTATGGTCTAAACACTCTACTAGATAATACCAACTCGAATACTTAAAAAATATAATTTAAACATAATTCTGTTATCAAATAACAAACTTGTTACACTTTTTGACAATGATATCCTTATCTACATTTTTTAGTCAGTATGTTGTTCATACATAATTTATAAGTAATATATTCTTTTGATACGACAACGAACAATTTACATTGATTTTTTTAAAACGTTTATGCTAATTATTCAGCTAAATTGTTGTTTTATAGTAAAAAAAAAATAAACTAGTGAAATCTTATTTTACCCTCCTTATTAATGCCAATAATTTTATTCCAAAACGTATTCAGTATCGATACTTAATTTAATATGAGTTCCTTAATAAATAAAAATGAGATTAGCTATTGTAAATTGTAATTGATGTCCATTAACGATAAATATCTTTCTTATGCAGTCTATTATTTGCTAATTAAAAAATATATATGTTTTATTTTCGCTAAATAAATGTCTGCATTTAGTGTACTATAATGTATTTTTTTCTAAAATACTGTTCAGTATTAAATCATATATATGTATTAAAATTACATTGAAAAGTGACGTAGTGTGTTATTGTCATCAACTAAATTGAAAGAAAATTACACAATTAAAGCGAATTTTACAAAAAAATTTTTTTCAAAATCATTGTTTGAAATGAATTCCATAACATCTATTTAATAATGTACGGTACGATTACAGATGTCAATTTGTGTGCGCTCTGATAGTTATTATTAACGAATTTCACTTATCTTCGTTATAATCTATCTGATCAGTGATTATGAAATAATTATTTACCTGAAATACTATGTACACAAATAGACAGCACAACAAACCATCCAAGCGAATCCTAGTGCGCAAGTAACCTTGCCCCAGTATTATTACATAATTAAAATAAAGTGTTTGCCAGACGAAACTATAATAATGTATGCGGCTTTGACATCTTGATTGTATACAATATGGCATAGACCAGACATTGAAACCAGCAAAACTGGCGAACGTGAATTAAAAGATACGTTTGTCAGCTATACAACAGCAACAGATCACAACTACACAACGATTGTTATGATAATGGTTATTATTATCGTAGGCACTAATTGGATGAATTCATTTTCAATAAATTCATACTACTTGCAGTATGGATTGTAGGTAATACTCGGGAAGAGAATTGGTCGGTGTATAACAATGTGTAGAAATAGGAAGAATTAACAAGTATAATATGAATTAGAGAAACATTGAAGAACAAAACACATCAACCGATTGATTTATTTACAGGGAGGTGCACGTACGTTAAACGTTGGTTAGTTTCAAAATTGTACATGAGCCTTATGAGTTCAACGCGCGATAGAAATTTGTACGATATATTTTTGTATTTTTTTTAAATTTAAACAGCAATACAAAAAGTTTTTCATTAAAAATGGTTCAGTTTTTCTATACAATTAACAAATGAATTTTTAAGTTGATGTTATAAAGTAATTTTTTTGTTGTTATATATTTGTTGCAACAGTATGTCATATAAAAATCGTATTGTTAATAATACATAATAATGTGCTCACTTAAAGATCATTTTTGTAGTTCATACAAGTGAATAACACTAATAATATATTCGGTACATAATTTAATTCATAAATAAATAGTACAATTCAGAACTAACGGTTTATCATAAATCACTGTATTACTCACAAACAAAAACTCAATACCAAAAAAAAATATTTTTGGTTTTTTTTAATTGTATATTAAATATATATTAATATATATTTCTTAATTTATCAGCTATTATTTACTTTTTTTTATTCATTCCTTATAACCCATTGAGCCGAACTCCATTTTTTAAAATAACGTGTATTTAGCAATAGCTATAGCTTATAAATAAGGAAATAATCTAATTAAGAAAATGACTGCCCGATAACAACTTTATTAGTCCATTCATTGGAAATGTATGCAAACAATTAAGTCATTTGGAAGTTATTAACATTTTAAAATATCGACTGGTGGTTAAGCGCAGTTACTGCTATTTTTTTATCATTAGTCATATCTCGGTTATATTTCTCTTCCTACCTAAGTAAAAAATGTGAATAACTTCCATAATACTGGTCCAAAATTTGTTTTTGACCAGTAATTTTCTTAACTAGATTATTTTCTATTTAATAAGATAGTTAAATGTATATGATACTATTCGAAAAAATAAAGTGGACACCTCTGTATGATTACAGAAAGTAATTAATAGTTGATAAATTAACAAATATGTGTAACTAAAAAAGCTCAAAAATGTTTTTCAATATTTTATTTATTTTGTGAGTAATCGAGTGGTTTATCATAAACTGATAGACTTTACAGATCACGCCGTTTGTATAGTGGTACTCAGTGGTTGCTTCCCAAGTACCTATCTATGTGTGTAAACTAATATAATTTGTTAACATGTAATCAAACATATTTATACACCAAGAAAGACACACTAAATGAACTAACTGACGTAGTAAAGATAAAACAAAATTAAAATATGAATTAACAACATGAGTTATTACTTGTCGGCAGTTTTACCTGCGTACATCTATAATATTCTGCAGACACTCAGTTCTACCTGACATAAAGAATTCGAATGAGCACTTGTATTGATTATACTGATAAATTAGTTACGCCTCTATGAAAATTTATAATAACATGATAATAATATTATAACATAATATGAATGTTCAAGTTTTTTTTTCCAAACTATTTTTAAATAGAACATTTCCTCTCACAATAAGAAAAAGTTTTAATAAATTACAAAAACTAAAAAACAAATTTTTATTTTAAAATAGTTCAATGAGATAAATAAACGTTTAAGTAACTGATTTTTTGTTGCATATTTAAATAAACACATTTTTTGATAACTAAATATTAGCATATTTTAACTTCATTGAAAATTTTTTGATAGTGATAAATATTTTTCAAAATAAGATTTAAAGTTTTTTATTTGTTTACTTTATTTTACAATTAAATTGGACAGTTTAGTATAATAGTAGAAAATACACAAGTTGTAAAGTTATCAAAGGAGAATATATGAAATAACATACAATGATAATATTAAGATAAAGACAGGTGAGTTAATGAATAAGACATGATCATTAACAACTGTGTACAACAGACACCACAAATTCGTCTCGTGATAATAATGTTTGCCTAGAGATACGAATTAAAACTAAAACTGTCAAATATGTATAAGCATATATCAACTTGTGTTTATCGATTTGAAAAATTAAATACTATATTTGCAAATCATTTTAACTTGTGATTAAATAATTAAACATCTTATTATTATATGATAATATAAACAATAAGTAAATATAGTCCTAGATCTTTTTAATTAACTTTCAAATACAGTTATTAAATTATGACTACCTATTATGGTTATATAAATTATTATCCATCATAGTTAAATTGCTCACAGTTATTTTTGATTAGCTTCCATAAATTTTTAAAAAAATTTTACACGGTTTACTCATATTGTTATGAAAAAAATTCAAACGTTGATATATGAAAGTATTTTTTTACGATGTAGCACACGTCAATTACTTAATTAAATTTAATTTTTATTTTGGCAAGCATTAGTTAAAAGTGTGTGTTAATAATTAATCCAACACATCTCACTTACTAGTAGCTATTTATTTATTAAGCTGCAGACTAGCGATAACACAAACACACGCGTAAATTTAATATTTAATATTTTTTACACAGAACTTTTAGTAAAACTTTGTTACATAATAAGTACTTCGAGTTATACTATCAACTAATTACTTTACTTTAACATTATAAATAAATAATAAATCAATTGGTAAATAATTATTCAATTAATACAAATTTAACAAGTATACTTCTAAAACCCATAATTTAAATATTTTCTGTTACATTTGAATACTTTAACTTTTAAATAAAAAAATTACTTTTGTTCATACATTTTGTAAAAAAAAATATCTGAAATTAAATCGTACATTTTTATTCATGATAAAGTTTTATATATAAGTTTATGGAGAGTTCATATCTTAAAAGATACTTTAATATCAAATAGCTATCAAGTATCTCTTTATAGAATTCCATTTGTTTTCAGCATAGAAAATATCAAGAAGCTGAATTGTTCCATTAAAAAAACCTGAGAAGAAATCAAAAGCAAATGTTGTAACCGTTATGGTGGTTACAATACGTGTCACGTAAATTAAGTGTGCTATTGGGGCGGCAGTGATTAATGTTTGACTATGTAATAAAAGATACCGCTCGAAAAATCTGCACCATAACTTATATCCTCTAAATGGAAAAGGCCATTAAAGAAATTATAGGAATATCGATTCTGTTGTAAAAAAAAAGGTATAATCATCGTTAAATTATCGGCAACTAAGTCCTTTTGATACTTATGTTCGAAGAACTAATATATTTGTAAGGTGACAATATTTTCACAAGATATTCTTGAAAGGAGATCGTATAAAGCTTAAAAACATTTTTTAAATATATTATATTTCACTTTTTAAGAATTATATTTTTTATTACTTCTATTAAAAATTTTCTTTATTTTTCGTAGCAGATTTAGCAACAATAAAATTTACTGCTAGGATTGAAGACGATTGATTATAATGATATTGATATAATTACATGAAGTATATTATATACCCTGTGATTCTTTTATCGCAAAATACTCAATTTATCTTAAAGTAATGACTTATTTTTAAATTTTGTTAGCTACATATGTATTTGCAATTATCTATTATAAAATAATTTTTAGGTCCTTCTGTTATATTTTATATGGGTGTTAGTTTTATTTTTTTAAATAAAAACAGTTATATTTAACTAGCTTTAAGAACAAAAAATGATCCAACTAATTGTCGATCAGCCATATTGACTGGTCGACAATAAATTTTGGATCAGAACTTTGGAAGGTATTTACAATTTTGTATCTAGTTGGAAAAAGTAGAGCGGTCGAAATAATTTTTGGTCTAGTACTTTGGAGGTTTAAATGTTAATTTAAAGGTAAAAAAAAACAAGTGATTTTTTTATGCATATAGACGAAATAATAACAAAATAATTCTAATTAATATAAAACATATTTATGTTTGATAATTAGATTACGTATGAATAATTAGTAAATATACTTTAATTAAAAGAATACGTAATAATCTAAATGTATTATCTGCAGTATATAAATATCAATAATTTTTGAATAATGAAAACATTTTTAAGATCTGAATATTTCAGTTAACATAACTAACAATTGTAACATTTTAATCGTAACAATTGTAAAGTAGTAATTAATAGTAAATTAATTAGAAATGGGATCTGTAGCATATAATGACATTTATTAAATTTTTTTTTGTACCTACTAAATTAATATCACTTATAGCACATAGCTTAATAATTGAAAACAAGTTATAAAATAATATTATCACTGAATGAAAATAATATATGGAATCAATAGAGTGTCGTTTACTTTACTATATAGTTAGTGTCTCTTACAGCAAATACGACACATACTCAACAATGAAAGTTTAATGAAATTTAAAAGTGAACATTTTATTTAGTATAACTCAAAACTGTCAAAGAATAGTTTTTACTCATATTAACTGTAGTTCCAACTGTTTTGCAATCGATTTTCCCATTAATAAGATATTTATGGCTTCCATAAAGTCCTACAGAAAAGAAGTCTGTGAAGTTTCCCAATTTTAAACAGATGGCCATATCACTGAGACGTTACTAAAATATTAGTCATATTGGCGCTTTTTGTTAGTTTATATTATTAACAAAACTATTAAAAAATAAATTATATCATGCCTATATAATTAATTGGATAAAAATTTAAATTAGTAAATTACATTAACGAGTATTTATATGTGTTTTTTTCGTAAGTTTTAGTGTTTAAATTTTTATATATTTCTAATGTATAATGAGTAAAGTATTTAATAAATTAGGAAAGATTCTGTGAACCTTCGTGGAGTACAGTAACTAATTTAAATTTTATGTAGTCTGCTACACAGGGTGGTTAATTAAGCACACTATCCCTCATATTTTCAATCTTCAATGTTATGAAAATTTGAAAGAAAAAATTCAATGTTTTTTTTCAATCTTTATCTAAAATAAAACAATATTGTTATAGGTCAAACTAACTCGTGTTTAATCTATCTATAGAAAATTCGAATTTTAGCAAAAGCTTTTAAGAAGCATTCAATCAATTGACTATTTTTTTAGCATCATTGAAAATTTTTTTAATTAGTGTTATTCGTTACATTTTGTATTTAGTATCTATTTAAAAAATGTAATTTTATACCCTTATATTAAGGGCGTAGTGTGATGCAGTGAATCATTCAGTCACATTCAGCTGCGCTGTTAGTTACCGAATGGGTGACCATACGGAATTATAACAGTGACATGCATTGCCCTCTTACTGAATCCTTTAGTTATAATGACTTTGCGTCAGTTCGACAGTCGGTGTATAAATTCTATTGAATCATTAAAGTATAGAGCCGACCCTAAATAATTGGGCGAGGATATGATGATGACTTTGATACTCGTCGTATACTATTCATAAATTTTGAATCTATTTTAGTTATTGTTTCATTTATTATTTATTATTTTTATATCAAAACTAAGTAGATTGCTAGTTAAATAACTGGGTTATAATATCATAATATATAAATTTTCAAACTGTTAGGAATGAATGAATAACACGACAACAAATCGAATGCGCTTGTTATTGTTATATTTTTGGATTTTTCATTGAATTTTTCAAATATATTACAAAAAATTCGATCTATATGACTAGAAATAAGAAAAATTGTTAAAAACCAAAAATAATTATGGTTCCTAGCCTTGCTCTAATGTATCTAATGCAGTTTTGATCACCAGGTTTTCATCTGAAGGAGGCAATGGAGGTGCACGTGCCCCGAGTGACACTAAAAAATACTAGATAGCAAGTCACCAATATTGATTATAGAAATGTAGAGCTATTTTTATAGTGTTCATCGATTATTATTAGAAATTATAATTTGGCATAATAGTATAAATAATATTTTAAATCAAAATGTTATTTCTGACCCTGTAGATCCATTAATGGACAAAAATGAATTATCAAACCTTGATTTGTTATCTAAGCATTTTTTCTCCATAGTGGTGTCATCATCAATGGCGTAATTAAAATTTGAGTCTATGGGGGCTGAAGCCCCACTATTTTTTCAAACATAATTTACGTCTTCAAAATTTTAGGTAAATTAAAACTACATGATTCCTATCAAAAAAGTAAAAATGAAACTTTTACAAGGCATACGGAATGAGCTTAAAAAGTATTACATAGCAAATTGTTCGAGAACCACGTGTAACTAAAATTATCCAGTTATATAAAATTATATAAAATGTCAAAATTTATTTACTTTGTGACTATTTAATTAGGTTATTATAAACGGATCACTCTTTATAATATATAATTTATTCACACTGTTATCATTTAATTACTGAACCTGACAATTTTACAATCTAGGAGTTAATATGGTAGGAAATAAACTACAACTAGAGCAAGATATAAACATTTTTTTTTTCTAAGTCTTTAAAAAAACAAAATAGTATTCATTGGGAAATAGTCTTACAGTTCAAAAGTATAGTACGTTATAGCAACAATAAACTTACTACTTTAATGTACTCGAGTTTTAGTTGTAGGCAACAACGTTTACCTTATTTCCAATTTGCGTTTTGTTTACTTTCATCCAGTCAACTAGCCATCAAAAAAAAAACCCATCATGGAAAATGTTTTTAGGTTTGAATAGAAAAAAATATAGATGCATGAGTGCGCAATAAAAAGGGCACCTTTTTTATTTTATGAACGTCCAGTACCGTCATTTTTCAATCTTAAGCATTTGGTTTTTACAAGTGTTTTTTACTCGAGACAACATTTAACAAGCCATAAAGACAATATTGAAATATTTTTAGTATTCATGAATATCATTGAAAATGTAGTGTGACTTCATAAAAAAGTATACTTTCATCAGAAAACTTCAATGGTTAAAGTTTTACCTTTTTAAATTTTAATAATTTAAATGTGTAAACAGTTGACAATTTTTAATTATACCATATAATGCATGAATATGTATTACAAACAATAACTCCTGAATACTCCATGACTTATTTATTATGAAATAAAAAACTAAAACAAAGTCTTAGAAGTCTGATATACCATGCCGTTACCAAAACTATTCATTTTAAAAACCAATGAAAAGTAATACCTTCTCAGCTTCGCATCGAAGCTAANAAATAAAAAACTAAAACAAAGTCTTAGAAGTCTGATATACCATGCCGTTACCAAAACTATTCATTTTAAAAACCAATGAAAAATAATACCTTCTCAGCTTCGCATCGAAGCTAAAAAAAATGCATCGACACTAATCTGTTAAATTCACAATAATTTTTTATCTGTAATTTAAAATATGCTTTGTCTCAAAATTTTATCCAGATTTGTTAAGTAATTTTCTTCGTCACACAATATTCATTGAAAATTTTCTGTAATCCTTTAGATTAAACTTATTGCTAAGCAGTCAATTATTATCCTATGGTATTATGAAATCAATAAATTAATTAAAGAAATAATTCAAAATAAAATTATTTTTTTAGAAAACATTGAGCTATTTTTACTTAGACATCACAAAACATTAAAAAAAATTGAAAACTTTGGCTTTAAGACAAATAACTCATAGAAAAAATATTGTGGGAACATTATTTTTATTTAACCATGAAGACTTATTAAAAATCTTTAATTTGGTATAGATTTGAAAAACGTGGACATCCCAGAAAATTTTCAAAATTACCAATTTAAAAATTTCAGTAAAAAAAAAAAAAAGGAAGAACATTATGTATTATTATTATTATTGTGTATATTATGTATTGGGACATTTTGAATATTTTTAATGTTTCCTACATTCTTAGATTAGAATTAAGTTTATTATTGCAGTAGTTATTAATTTTATTGTTATTATGTATTAGTAAAAGCATTTGTAATATATTTGGTTTGGTCACAATTCTATAATGGATTCGAGTATAAAACATTTTTAACAAATTTGATAGTTTGACATATTATGGACCACATTTTAAGTTAACTTCTGAAATTTCATCTTCGTTTCGTCGTTTTGTTAAACAAATTTTAACAAATAATAATTACTTTTGCAACTTGTATCCTTATTTAAGGTATTAATGACAAAACATATTTACAAATAAAAAAAAAATAATAAGTTTTATATTTTGAATCGTAAACTATTTTTAATAAGTAGGCAATTTCACGGTATTTCAATTATAAAAAGTTTTTATGCTTTTCAATATTGAAACTTTGTTTTCCTTTAAAATGGCATTTCTACTATAAATTGACAAATAGGAAAAATGAAAATGAAATGTTTTAAGTATACTGATTACGCAACAACAGCGTGGTATATCTTGTACTGTCATTAATACTTGGCTTCTTTATCCAAATAGAATCTATTAGACCATAACCATTCAGAATACTTATTACATCTTGAGATCACGACGGCTATTTGAGAACACGATATAAAGGAAAGGAAACCTCACATAAGATGATTAAATATAGTAGATATCACCAGACTACTATTTAAATCAGAGACTGAACCGAATTATTTGTATACGTAACATATGATTAAAAAATATTAATAAAATAAAAATAAAGGTCAATATGTAACCAAAATTTGTCTAAGTTAATCTATATTTTAAAGTAAAATTTCTTTACGTTTATTATTATTCAACAGAAATTAATCGTTGACTATAAATATATATATATACCTTACATTCACAAAAATGTTTATAGCGTTCATGAAAAAATTTATCTAAGGATAATGTCATTTAGGTGATCTATTCGATCAAAGTTAGTGTATTCATTAATTTACTCTAAGTGCTCTTTTACAAAAGATTCGACAACGACTGAGCATTCGTTTTGAATTTTTGTGTGTCAGCTACTAAACAACAAATATGTTTAAGTCTATCAATGTTGATAATAGTAAATTAGATACTTTTCAACGGATTTCTATAAAATAAAAAAAACATCAATTTTCTATAAATGTCAATGAAATGATTCATATCTGAATAACTGAATGAAAAAAAAATATTTAGTTTCATTTCGGTTATAATTTGACCATTATGGACAGAAATAAAAAAATCATTATTATAATTTTTTTTTAAATCTTATGCTGCGTTTACAAACAATTCAATTTAAATTATGATTTAAATAGTAGTTTGTGATATCAACACACTTCTATATGAAATGTATTCATCATGTATGAGATTTCCTTTCTTTCGTAATAAATTCTAAAATAACCGTCGTAATTTGCAAAATACAATAAATATTCTTAATAGTCATGGTCTAATAAAAACTATCTGGATGAAGAACCAGTATTGTTTTTCAGACTTAAAGTTAAATAATAAATACTCTTATGCAGTGGCGTTCAAATATGATCTGGGTGGTTTTAAAAAGTTATCCACACAAAACACTCCCTCAATTTTACTATAAAATATTAATTTTAATTTAATCTTTTTCATAAAGTTTATGAAATATTGAATGCATAGAAATTTAAAAATTGAAAAGAAATAGAAATGTAAAAATAAAATAGAGAAGATATTGAAATGAAATAACATTAAGAAGCTATACAATAATTTTTCAATAAAAATTTTTTTTGAAGATTTTTGATATTATGCAACTATCAACCAAGTAAAAGTTTTTTCCATCATAAATATTCAACATATAATTATTACTTCAAATAATTTTCAAGTTCGATTAAATATTCTTAAAAAATTATGAAGTTCTATTTTTTTTTTTTTTTAGAATATATTCTCCTGTAATAATCTGCAAAAGAATATTCTCAAGCATATTCTTGTTACAGAAAATAATGTGTATACACAGCAATCGTTCTATTTTTTCGATGTTGATAAATTATATTTCATTTTTGTGTATACATTAAATGTTATAAATAGGTAGGGTCAAGTGGGGTAAATGGAAATGAAATTTACATGTTTTACAACTTTTATTAGATTCATGTAGTAATAATTTTTTTTAATTTTGGTTTAGATAAAAACTATTTAACTATATACAATATGTGTCTAACATTTCAATCAAACGTTAAAATAATTGATTATTTTAAGAGAAAAAAATAATATAAAATTGCATAAAAAATTTACATTTGCCCCATACTTCTGGGGTAAATGAAAATAACTATTTCCAACAACAAGTGTTATATTGAACAAACATAATGGGCAAATGAAATTGTTCTGTTACAGCTATCATTATATTATTTCATGTATTCGATACCTACAAATTTCCATTTGTCCCAAATAGTATATTGTGTATGGGTTAAATGAAAATTAAAGTATAGTTTATAATGTTATAAGCCTGGGGCAAATGAAAATTTTTTTGAATTACATAAATTTCAATTAAATTAGTCAAATAATTAGGTAATCTTTATTATTTTAACATAATTTAGTACAGTTTAATGCATACTTACTATTTCATAAACTTTCAAAATATATTAACAGTCTTTTATTTTCATATAATAGTGATAATAATAATTTAACATAAAAAATAACAATGTAAAGTAAAAATTATAAACAAAATAACAAACTAACAGCATTTTTAGTTTTAAAATATATCACATAAATTAATGTATGAATAAGTAGGTAACGTAGTGCCTAAACTGATTATTTTTCATCGACATTTATATATCCAGGAAATGTGTATATCGTATTTCTGTTCTTCTTATGATCAGTTGGTATTGGTAATATTGCAAGAATCATCTCTACTGTAATATCTGACAAGTCATTTTCAACAATATAAAAATCAGTTCCAATTTCATTATTTTTTTTTTTAATCCTCGGACTAAAATATCCCCATCATCTTCATCTACACGTTTAATTAAACATACATACTTAAAATTTTGTTTTTTACGGATCCCTTCAATAAAATCTCTTAAAAGAAATACTTCAGGTTTTATTTGAGACCAAATTGGTGTATTGTATAAAACTTCTTCAATACTTAAATCTAATGAATTGTCATTACAATCATCTTCTGATGAATGATAAACTACATCATCAATATTATCAATTGATTGTTCCAACACAATATTTTGTACATCTTTAATAGCTTTCTTAGGTCTCCCAAGTTTACTAGGATATTTGATTAGCTTTTTCTTTGAGGTTGCTTCCTTCAATTATTTTAGCACATTTTTATTTGTTAAAACTTCACCATACTTTGTTACTCTAAGACGAGGAACTCGGTCTTTTGTAACACAAATTGTATTGTTAGTTTTATATTGTATTAATTGAATTGAAAAAATAGATATTATATCTTTTGGACTTACTGAGATATTATTACTTGATGTTGGGAAAATTTAGTCTATAAAAGTGTTTGACGTTGAAGGTTCTAATGAAATTTGATTTTCTAAAACTGTTAATATGTTTTTTTGATATAATTACGCACTCTGAAGTTGAAAAAAAAATGATAAAGATCGTAATATTTCAAATTATATTTGTTATTAATATTTCCATTTACCCCAAAACCAAATTTCCAATTACCCCAATTGATTTTTATTTTGTATTTTACAAAAAAAATATAATTCCATAGAAAAAGTAATATTAAACTAGTTTTAGGGCCGTATAGTAAATAAGTAAATATGAAATGACAATTTAGTTCAAACTGTACTGTTCTACTTATATTTTTGATGAAGATGCCCTTCTTAAAAGCCGTTGAAAATATAATTTAAAATAATCATAAACACTTTTTCGAGTGATAACAATTTATACATATCCTCAAATTTTCCATATTTTTATCATTGCACACTATTATACCTTAAGTGTACTGTGGTTATAATGATACCGAATTCTATAATCACTAATAATTTATTTTAAATAATATTTTTTTCCTTTTGCCCCAATTTCCATTTACCCCACTTGACCCTAATATTTATAAATAAATATTATTTATACACAATTCATAATTAACAAATTATTTAGTAGTAAATATTTATTATATAATAACACTTAATAATATTAAATTATCATATTTGAATATATAAATTTAAGAGTGTAACTATCACTAATGGAATATTAAAAATAACTAATAAAAAACTGTTTAGCTCTAGGGGGATGTTGGAACATGATAACCCCCTATATGTATCCCACGCTCTTATGTGAGTGTTCTGTGATTATCAGTTGTGTTAAAAAAAGCTTTCAATTTCACTTTATAGCTAATGTAATTCTGAAAATCAATTGCAACAATTTATAATTTTCAATTTCATTGACGTCTAAAGTAAATTCAAATAAACTATGTTCATTTTTTCATTTAAAAAGGGAAATCTGTGTGAACATATTTTTTTTTGTATAATGTATTTCACATTTGTAAATTACATTTTATATGTACTCTATTTGAATATACATCGAATATGTTAGGAACAATATACTTATTATAACTATTCAAATACTCTTTATAATACTCTTTAATTTTTGTTAACAATATATTTTTAAATAAATATTGAACTATGTTTTAATAAAATGTTATTTTAGTTTAAAATGTAAAAACTATCATAACTAAACTATTACTATAATTATTAATTCTCGTTGATAAATGTCATATGAAATTAATTTAAGTTTATTATATTTAGAGATAAAACATTACTTTTTAAATGTAATGTAGTCATATATGTAATGGTTCAGTTTAAAAGGTCATCAAACGTCGGTTTGAAATGTTATGATAGTAAGTAAAGTAATACTTTTCAATCTAAACTTAGGAAATTACGTTTGGCATTTAACAGTAATTATCCTAATGTGATTTGTTATTCTATTTACTGGCCAAGCCTATAAACAGAGCACACAACAGTGGATAGGAAATTATTCGACGGCCCTAACCGTACTTCCGGTCTGTTAATCGAGTAGGGTAGGGCATGCTCTTCCCTATCATTACAGAAAGTGAAACAAAATGTTTTGTTTGGGATTTATCAGTGAAACATTGAAATATTGAAAATTTAAAAATAAATTACTCTGAGCAGTTTTGAATATTATTAATTAAAGCGCCGAGTAGAAATATATATATATATGAGAGTCGTCAAAGTAACTTCGAAGACCAAAAAATATCGAAAACATTTGTTGATTGATATAAAAGATTAATAAGAATAAACCGCATCAAAAGCAAAGAAACAATTAAGAAATGTGCAAAAAAAATATTTTGTGATAGAAGATTACAGTTGTTTAAAAATAATACATTTTAAATATGATATTGTTTAAAAATTTTACCAAAATCATTGAATTAATTGCGTATATACTATAAGCAGGAATATAATAATCAACTATAAAATAACTTACATTTTCAACCAAATTATGATTTAAACGGGTTTTCAAATTTAGTAGTATCCACTTAACAGTGTTATACTCCCTTTGATGTGTTTTTATTACTTCCGGATTTACAAAGTTTTGTAAAGACCTATTATTTGTTTTATACATTTTTTATTTTATATCCGGTCAAATATGACTAGCAAGGTAATTATAGTTAATTTGAAACGAACCACGCAGTGATCTGAAACCATTTGGAGATAAACCGGATAATTTTGCACCCCGTATGTAAAAACTTTGTGTCCCAGTGTATATTTAACAATATGCTTCACAATAGATAATGCGCATACCCACAGACAAAAAAAAACGTGTATATTGAACAAAGTGTATGATACATAATTGTTACCAACATATACACATTCAAAGCAGGATTCACACCTGAGCGACCGTCAGACCCTGGTCATAGTCTATGATTGTATTTATCAGTGTATTTTTATCGACCTAACATATCTGCCATGCGAGCCACATCCTGCCGAACCCGATTTCCGTAGGTACCCCTTTTTATAGTTATCCTGCTCTGGTTATAATTTTAAAATATTTTTCGTATTATTTCAAAAAAAGGCTAATACATATAAATGATATAATTTTGTTATTAAAAGTTGTTTAATGATTCCCATAATCGATTTTTTACTTAAGTATAAACAAACCGTAGTAACTACAACAAACTAGTTGCTATGATAAAAATTTGTACCAACAAAAATAAAACAGCTGATTTTGATAGTTGGTGAAAAATCGTTATGAGTAATTCTACCTTTTTTCGAGTTTTCTTAAAATTTTACTATGGCTAGAAGAACTGTCGAAAATATCAATGGATTTGTCATGGTGAAATTTAAATGCATTAGTAATGATTTTTTTAATTTGATTTAATTGTTTTATATTATGCAGGCTTATCCAGTTATACCAAAAAAAAATTCATCAATCAAACCAAAGTCTGCAGTGCTCTCTACGGAAAAAAATTCAAAAAATGTTGCTACGCCATCAACCGTTAAGAAAACAAATAATTCTACTAACAATAATGTTACTACAGTGTTGCCAGGCAAAAAAAGTCAGTTATGCCATTCGTTTAATAAGTATTAAAAAAAATTATATTTTTGTAACATATTTTACTATAAACTTTATTTATTAAACTTTAAGCTTTAGACTTCAATGTACAGAGTGCTTGTTCACATATAACTTATGCATTATCTTTAATATTACAAAATATATTATATTTTTTTTAAAAGTTAATAGTATCCTTTTTTCTAAAATTAAAAAGAAAATTGGTTATATCCTCTCTCTCAATCCTTTAAAATACTGTCAATGACTCGTGCTACACCTACAGTCTATATATATATATAAAAAAAGATAATAACATCCAAAGTACTGACCCAAAAAATGTTATCAACAATTCTATATCTTATTTTTAAGCCAGTTAAACATTTATGTTTCATTAAAAAACATTTAATTGATACTATTTTAAGGGGAAATTAAGTGAAATAGATATATGTTTTTAGAAGATTATTATTATCTGATTAATATCTGAGAAGATATTGCTTTTGTGATGGTGTGTGTTATTTTTATGTCTGTCCATAAACATTTTCAGTTCTTACAGGACCGATTTTAATGATCAATATGTCAAAAGAATCTGAATTGAATCTAGTTGACCATTTCGATACCAATTTTTGAAAAAAGCTCTCTCAATTTTAGAAACATAGAAAAATATCTCAAAAATACTTTACTATATGATAACTTTTATAATAGTAATATTAATCACAGTAAAATATTATTTATCCTTGTTCCCACTATGCTACTATTCCACTGTGTCGGATTTTTTTGAAATATAGAACATAGGTTACTTCCATTTATTAACTTTCGAATAGAAAAAACCATGTTATATTTTATATTTTTAACGATATTGTTTGAGTCATAGTTAAAAAATCGCACGTATATATACCAATTTACAAATTCAGACATGCTTATACAGCATACAAAAAAACTTGATTTAGTTATGAGTATTGTGGGATGTGGAAGGAGATCACTTTTCTTAGAAGAAAACATTTTCTTATGGTACTATACATACGTATGTTACATTTTTACAAAACTCGATGTCTTGAAAGTCATCCAAACAAATTTTATAAATTTATTAGTTTTGAACCTTACTTATTATAAAATACAATTTTGAATACTTTACTTCAGGAAAAAAAATTATATTAAACATTTAAATCCTATGCAATTGCATTGCTAAAAGTTTATATTTGCATGTAAGTATCATATACAGAATAATCAATTAAGGATAAGACTCATTTTCTCAGAAAATATTGAATATTTTCAATTTTTTTAAGGAAAATGTGATTTGATCCAAAAAATCCTACAATAATTTGTTGTTCAATATTTTTTTCTATTCCCCCAGAGAAATAAACACTAAAATTTAATTTTCTTCAATAACAGCCTCTAATTTTAGTTTAAAAATTTGTTCTTATAATTTTATTTATCTGATAGACCGATTTCATTAAAGATTTGGATTTAAAACAGAAATTCATCATTCTTTTGGTTTTTATAATACCATCTGTTTGAATGAGCTATAAATTATAATCAGTATTTATTCTTACTGTGGCAAGTAACAGATATGATAACAAAGATTGTCAATTTTACTTGTTTATGTCACATCATAAAGAAATAAAGACTACTGTATATTAAACAGAAAATTATCTATAGGGTTAAATAAATATATAATACATTGGTTGAAAGTTGTTAAATTTTAACGAGCAATAATAGAAGAATAGTTAATCAAATAAAAAAATCTAAGAACAAAAATGTTTGAAATATTTTTTTATTATATAATTTAATTAAAAAGGGGTTTCATTAAATAAAATTAAAATTTGGATTTATTGATGCTGAAGGGGTGAAAATAAAATTATTTAACTACACATTATTGTAGTTTTTTAAATTAAATAATTTAATTTTTTTACAAAAATTTTAAATGTTTAAAAATTAAAGACATTTTCCATAATTAAAAACTTTTATAGTGATATTTTTTACGAGAATGATGTTTTTAAATTTTTAACAATTATATAAATATTTTATTAAATTTCTATTTAAATAAAATTAAAAAATGTATAAATAAAAAGTCATTTTAATATACTTGTATTTTAATTTTTAATTTATTGTAGAAAATCCATATAATGGCCAATCTCGTCTTTCAACAAACAAATTGCGAAAGAATAATAAAGTTGATGAAAAACTAATTCGTTTTATAACGAAAGAATCCATGAATTTGAACTTAGAGAATAAATCTGTTGATAGTTCATCAAAAAATTCTGAGAACGAAGATTACGAAGATGACTTTGAGGTACAACTTATATTATTATTTCCTTGTGATCATTTAAGTATTAAATTGTATACATTTAAGGATTATGAGTCAGACTTTGAATCAGACAATTCTGTCAGTGTTTCCATTAAATCACATGATACAACAAGTACAAATGTTGCAAATGACACTGAGACTAAATTTTCATTACAAATTTGTGTCGAAGAAAAAGTCGAACCATTTTTGGACGAAATATTTGAAATTAATCAGTTAGAACTCAATATTGAAAAAGGTTTAAGTAATTTTAAAACAGCTAAAATTAGACAACTTGAAATAGAGGTACCGACTAAATTATATTCAAAATAATACTTTAGCAAAATCATTAAACTTAAACAATTTTAATAGGCCAAAAATAAAATAAAAACCCGGGGAGACATTTTAATGGATATGATTAAACTAGATACAGTCAGTTATTCATTGTTTGAACTGCCAGCAATACCTTATAAACAATATATGCAAATTTATGGGAGATCGAATACATCACAAGTAAAAAAACATATATTTTCTTCAATCAATTAAACAAATAAATGCAAAACATGACTAAGCATTGCTTAGATTTATATTGATATAACCTAACCTATATAATTTTCTTATCATAATAACAATAGATAGATTTTATTTTTAATAGGGTTCGTCGACGATATATTTTTGAATATCGATATCCTACCGAATTTCAACGATATTATATCAAAAAAAAAAAAAAAATTAGTCTCAATATCGCGATATATCGTTATCATATGAAAAAATAAATATCGAAAAAAAATTTTATTTTCAAAATTTAATTAAATCAAAAAATTTAATTTAATATTTATATGTTTTTATCTAATTTTTTTTTTTCAAGAATATCGTCAAGTTACCATTGTTGTAAAAAACAGAATATAGTATATCAACCAAATCAAATAAAATGTTACAATTTTACCTCTTACTAAAAATACAATTTAAACTTTTATAGAATAAAATATTAAATAAAATATTGTCTTCTTCATCACAATCATTTAATAGCAATTCGATTTTATTTTCTTTGAGCTCAATAATTTCATCTCATTTTTCAGATTGAGTTTAAACCAGTTTTTGCTGCATATCTTTTAATCCTGAAATTTCTCTCTATATCTTGTAATACCTTACTTTGTTCGTGTTTTTTTTTTTTATAGGAATAATTATTATGTTATAATGATAAAAAACCTAATCCAAGAATAGAATTTTGGGTCAATAACAGTAATTATTCTTCTTAACTTAATTCTATATTTTATGATATATTTTAGTAGGAAAAATGTCAACAAGATTATGTTTTTAGCCTATTATAAAATAATATATATTTTATAACAAAGTGACCAAAAATCAAACAGTTTAATTTTAAAAATATTTTTTTGAAAATAATCTGTATCGTATATTCGATATCGATATTGTTGACGAACCCTAATTTTTAATGTATTATGAAATAGGTATTGAGATATTAATATTATGGAGTCTTTTAAAAGTTAATATTTTAATTTATTGTTATATTGCATTTAAAAACCTAAAACTTTTGTGAATGAAATAAAATCATCTAAATTGTTTCCAAGTTAAATTTTGACTGATATAATTAAACAGTTTCAATGAATTATTGTACGACATAGAATCAATTACATTGGATTCTGTGATAGTGAAAACCACTAAAAAAATGGCGCATCTTTCATAAAAACTTTATTAATCTTTAGGTATAATGTATCGAAAAAAAGCCGCTATTGAACATAAAGCTTGTGATATTATTATTAAATTTTAAACGATTATGAAAAGTATGTGATATGAAACCACAAAGATGGTTTGACAAGAAATCTATCTCTTGTTAATCAAAAAATGTTGTTAGAAAACGTTTTTTAATACCATTGTTTTTGATCAATGGTGAAATAGCGCGGGGAATATGCCCGATATTTTTTGTTACACATAAATCGGAACTTTTAATGAACACAGTGATATATATAATTTTTAAAAAGCAATTAAGCTGAAATCCAGCTAATTGCTGACATATCCTACATTTATCTGAATATAATAATTATGATTTTATTACCAAATTAAATTTTTATAAGGTTTACTCTCAAACAAATGATGACAACGTAGATAAAGAAATTCAAACTTCCGAAATTTTTTTAATTGAAAAATGGACACAACGACCAATTGTTTTACCAAATAAAATGAATTGTTCATCAGCTGAATACTACCAAGTAATATTTTATGATTAAATAATCAATTGGTCAAAGGTGTTTAAATTTGTAAAACTTATAAGAAAATATTTCAAAAATTCAATATAAAATAATCATTTTTATATTAGTGTAATTACAGAGTAATATTTTGCTATGTTATTTTTTGTATAGCCATTATGCTATAGAATTAATATTTAAAAAAAAAAGTCAACATATTTATTCATTTAATTTAATGAATTATTGTTAAAATTTGACTACTTAAAAGTATGGAACATCCTAAAAATAACTTAACAGTTGGTGTATGTGCAAAATAAGTTGAATTTCTAGAGAAATTAAGTTTTTTGTGGTTACTGCAAAATTTTAATTTTATGACTGTGATATTTTTGAAATAACAGATTCAAATGTTCATTTTATATTTATAAAAAACTTTTTACTGGTACGAGTTTCAATTTAATTATTTAATTAAGGCAAAACTTGGCGTTGGAAATGGTAATAATGAACTCGGTGACAGTTTTGGGTCACGACGTACCAATACTGTAGACGCAGAGCGAATTTGTATTGTAGGTTACCACATCTTGCGTTATCTTGAAAGAAGAGCCATGGACAATCTTCAATATAACTTGACGCCTAATGAAATACCAATCAGTGAAGGTCATATAAGTCCATCTATATCAAATATTCAACTAATAGCAGATCAACCAGTCACTTCTATAGAGTTTATCAGAATCAAATCTTTCAAATCATCCGAATCTTTAGTTACCATACATAAGGTAAGGCTTATTATTATCTAAGTATGAATAAAAAATTCTTAATTGCTATTAATTTTGTTTTTACTTAAAATATAATATATATATTTCCCTTAAAGTTGCTGAGAAAATAAGTTTTGCCTTTAAGTGAAAAATATTATAAGCCACAAAAAGTATCTTGACATTGATTTTTTTTTTTAAGTAAAACAAATTGAAAAACTCCAAGGAAATAAAATATGAAGCAACGAATCATTTAATTATTCAAATTGAAGAAAATACAAAAATTATTATTTGCATTTATTTAAACTGTTTTGAAATAATTATTAAATCAAAAGTTATAAGAGTTGTCAATTTTATTATTCCCTTTATAGATGTTTAATTAACAATTAATTGACTAACAATTTTCTTTAGAAACCATTACAGTTACTTGTAGTTTTCTAATAACAATTCATATTTTTCACATGAAAACCAAAAAGTTCTATCATATACATAATGTCTATAATTTTTAGTTTTCATACCTCGAAATGTCGACTAAAAAAATACAGTGCATGACAGCGTAAAAAATGAAATCCAAGAATTTGTATTATTATTTAGTTCAATATACTTAGAAATTTTTTTCTGTAGTATTTTTTCGATATCTTTAAAACTAATTTTGTACTTTTTACAATAGTAATGTTATCTAATAGAAATTATAAAATCTTATATGTTTTGTAGGTAAAAGGTAAAACAAATAACTGGAACTCAATTATTTGCATTTGGAATACGCCAGATCTTGAAAAAATGCCAGAATACATACTTAAATGCCCAAATCAACAAACATCACTATGTGCTTTACCTAAGCATTCTGAAGAAGGTTATGTTGTAGCTTCTCATATTGATGGGTAAGAAAAATATTGTACATTTCTTAAGAATCAACAATCTAATTAACAGAGTTGCAATTAAAAAACTAAAAGAAAATCGTGTAATTATCAATTACACTATCATAAATAACGGTTTAAATTGCCTGAATTAATGTATTTCCTTTTTGATCTTAGAATTACATAATATTTTCATCTATTCCTTCCCCTATTTTATCCAATCTAACTCACTAAAAGCGTTATATTTAATTAAATAAAAATTTGTATTAAAAATATAAATAACAATATTTTAATGAACACATATTGTAAATAATATTACTAGGTATACTTAGCGCTATCTATGTACAAACAAGAGAACGCTTTTTTCAAGAATATTAATTTTCTCCCTCAATAGAATTACATTAATTTTGTATTTTATTTTTTAGAAGTTTATGTGTATGGGATTTAAAAGAGAATAAACTTTATCACGAAAATCTCCCAGACATTCACTGTTCTCTTCGATCTCCGTCTTACAATACAGGTATTTACTGTTTTGGTATACAGATCAACTGATTTATTCATAAAATATATAACCAAAACAAAATAAGGTGTATTATAGTAATAATCAAAAATTTGTTTTTCTTAATTTATCTCTTAAAAATTAATCTAGATAATTAGAATAACTTTTTTTTTATTCTGAAGCTATCTAGAGATTATTTTTTCAGCTTTAATTTTTGACCAAAGTCATAAATCAAAAGTAGTTGATTTGCGTGTAGTAACATATAACACAGTAAAATATACAGAAGAAGAATTTCCGAATGAAGTTAGTATGTTTTAGTATTTGATTAACTTCAAACATTTTAGAGTATGTTAAGAAAATAATACTTAACCACAATCAGTGATTGGTCTTTTTCAACTAGAATTTTTTTGGTACGTGGTCTTTATCAGTGACGTAATTTGGGTAAAATTTTTGTAGTTGCAAAATTGTTTAAGGGTCATTCCATGTGAAAACAAAAATAATTTTTTTTTTTTATTGTATTTTACCAGATAGCGCAGTTTTTATAATTAAAAACATGAAAATACGCCTTATGTTTTAGAGTATATAACTTTCACACCCAAATACGCTATCACTGTGGAAATAGCACTGTTTTACTCATATTAAATAGTACTTCGATTTCATTCTTAAATTTATGAATTTAAAATTTTTTTTAACATTGAAATTTTGCAGTATATTAATAGCAAAATTTGGAGATCAAAACATTTTTCAATAAATTTTTTTTTTTTTTCAGAAACTTTTAGTTATGTTCTTTTAACTCATATCATATTTGAATCGATTTATATTTTTTTTTTGTATCATTTTACGGTCTTGAACAGACATGGAAGTTCACCATGGGATAGGTGAAAATAGGCAATTTTATTATCTCATTACACAAAAGTGATTGAACAAATCAAACGTAGTTAGTGGATTTTTTATAATACGCATATTGTAAATTTTGTAAATTCTATAAGTGGTGTTAAAATTATTCTTCATCATCAAATTTTCACCAGACGTTTTCATTGTCTAATAGTAAGTACTATGTAAATTTGAAAAATATTCGTTCAATCACTTTTGTATAATGAGATGATTAAGTTGACTATTTTCAACAACGGTCATGTGTTCAAGACCGTAAAACCATACAAAAAAAAATATAAATCAATTCAAATATGCTATGGGTTAATAGAATTTATCAGTTGTAACTATTATCAGTACTTTATAACTAGTAAGAGTATAAGTCAAAAAATATAATCCAAACCCTCAAGCAAAAATCCTGTCTACATCACTGCATCCCTCCGATAAATACTATTTTTATATTTTATGATGTCAATGAGTAAAAATTCACTCACTTTTTCGAAATGAGTATACAAATTTCGACTTTTAGCGACGTGCAACGATTTATTAATAATTATGAAAAACAAATTAAATTGCTTACAAAAATTATTTTTGAAAAAATCCTACAATACATCATAAATATTTAGCCATTAGTTTAGTGCATTATAACGCATTCAATTTAAAATAAAAATATTTACCGTTGACCACATAATATAAGGGAAGTTAATATCTCGTGCGGAAGTGAGGAAGTGAGTTTCTTATTTGTTTAAAAGATAAAAAAGGGATGGTTTAGTGTTTTTAAATTTCAAAAATTATAAATTTTGTTTAAATATGAAAATCAATTAAAATATTGACTTTACCGGGATACTCGGCAAAATTGAATAATTTTTTAAAAGGTTGCAGTTTAATATAAAATTAACTCTAAGAACAGAATTTAGAATTTGAAATAATTTTACAATATTATTACTTTTAAAAAGATGTTTGGTAACAATACTTTGTACTTAGTTTTGCTCCTAAACTAACTTATTAACGTTTCCCGAACTTCTCTTAATTTTAATCTTTTGATATTCTTAGGGCTCGCAAAGGGCTGGGTCCTATAATTGCGTCATTGGTATTTATTGTAATACTACGATGATTTTATCATTATAAGACCATCTAATACGTCCAATATTCCTTTTTAAATATAGTAGCTCTTAGACTACTGGATATCATAAACTGTTCCGACAAATTCTATAACTTATGTTCTACTGAATATATTTTGTATATAATATCATTTTTTCTGTGATTTTCCGTCACTTGATTATAACTAAAGTAAAAAGTATTGTAATATTGAAGTCGTATCCATTGGTTTCATTACTTATAATAAAATCCTGTTTATTATCTTTAATTGTAGTTGTATGCATAAATTATGCATATATTATTGTGAGTTTATGATTTATATATACTTCAATCATATTATTAAGGAACTATTACGCTAGAATATAACAAAAAATAACTTGTGTAGTATAATTGTACTTAAAAATTTGTACTGTTTAAAAACAACAAATTTTTATTTAATATTATAAGTTTGATATTATTTATCATAACATTGATATATTAACATGAAAATATTTTAATTTTTATTAATTTTCAAAATGTTTTTAAAATTGAACTACGAAATATTTAGGAGACATTTTACTATTAATTTATTTTATATAATGGTTATTTTAATTTACTTTTTTTTTAACATTTCAGTAAATAAAATAAATGTATGTATATTTTATGATACCATTATAGTCCCATACTCTAAAAGTGTCTTAAAAGTAAAATAAAAGTTGTTCAATAGATTAAATATTATAGGATTTGCCATACCATGCTGGTACTCACTGTATGTTGGTAATTTTAATTGATAAAAAGTTATATGTTTTTCGTTAAGTGTTCATTGTAATGTATTATAATTGTAGTGTTAAATGTAATATTCATTCATTTGTGAATATTATTAAACATAATATTTATTTGCAGTTATGCAGTTTAGATGAAGAATTAGTTTTAATCGTGTGGACCATAATAGATGATTGGACAGACAAATCAGAAATTTCACGTATTAAATACGCAGGGACGTCTCCATGGAGCTCCGTTAGATTAATTAAACTACAAACAATATTAGTTTCAAATAACATACCTAAGTAATTATTTTTTTGTTAATATTACTTGTGTAGTTTAGTGTTTCCTAAAAGACCAGTAAATAATAAGATGATAAATAAAACTCTTGAGGGCCATTTTGAGCTGCGAAACTGCCACATCAATGTATTTAAGTGACAGTCAGGATGTAATAATTGGAACTAATTCTGGAATAATTTTTCGTTGTAATCTTGGCGGACATAAAGTATGGCCATCATTTTATACACAAGGAAATACAGGTACAATGAATTCTTAATAAAAGTTTATAAATACATCAATAGAAAATATTACACATTTAAATTATTTAAATTTTACCAAATAACTTATAACAGTTTGCTCTTAGTTAAATTTATTAAAGAATTAAATTTTTAATTTAAGTAATATAAGTTCTGTTTTTAGAGAAATGTACAGAAATCAAGTGGTTGGATATGTGTCCATTTGATCCATTATATTTTTTAGTAAGTTTTTATCGGCTTCGTAAAAACATTAATAGAAAATAATTTATAATAAATAAATTATTTGATTATTATTCAATAATCAATATAATTTCAAAACTAAATAGTTTGGTTATAAAACAAATATATACTTAAATTATTTTTATAAATTTTTTAATCTTAACTTTCCATTTTCTTTTTTTCTTTATTTAAAATGTTTCTTTAAGACTTGTGATAGTAAATTACCTATGCGATAATATCCATTTCATGTAAAATATATCTAATTACTACTTAACAAATTAGTAGTTTAATAATTACCATAAATACATTTCTATATGTTTAATTAACAACGTGTAACACTAGTTATCGAACCCAACTACACAAACTGCAATTGTTTAACTTTCACTAGTAAACACAATAAGAATTATCTTAATGTATCACCCATTATCATTAAGGTAGATTATAGAGTCAAAGACTAATTTAAGTAACCAAAATTCTAGTCAAAACCCCAAAGCATAGTAACAATTGGTTTGAACTTGTACACACTAAAAATAATAATTTATTATTTCCTTTTTTTTTTTTTGAGAATTTAAATTACTGCATTAATAATACTCGTATTTGTTATACAAGTAATCACATGATATTAAATGATTTCTAAAATAATTTTAAGTCAAACACATAAAATAAAATATATTTTTTATTGTTATAATTTTTCTCGAAATTAAAAGGTATGAAAATTAATTATATTATTTAATACTAATTAATTAATGATAAAAAGTGTCTCAAATCGATATTTCACATTTTTAATGCACATTAACAGCTTACAAGTAAATTTTTAAAAAAGTATAATTTTACTATTTTATAACTTTATAACTTATACACTTTTAAATTTGATGCATGTAAATTACACTGTTGAACATTTACATTTGTTTAAATTGAGTTAATTATATTTGTTCTGTATCTAAAGATTTTATATAATATATAAACCCAAAAAATGTATAGTAGTTTCTTTTGTATACTTTACTTAGGTTGCTTGCTCAATTAATGAAGT
Source organism: Daktulosphaira vitifoliae (assembly GCF_025091365.1). Classification (NCBI taxonomy): domain Eukaryota; kingdom Metazoa; phylum Arthropoda; class Insecta; order Hemiptera; family Phylloxeridae; genus Daktulosphaira; species Daktulosphaira vitifoliae. The sequence goes on along the minus strand of NW_026099572.1, from coordinate 49,304,944 downwards.
GTTATTGTACAATATAACACATCAAGAACCATTGGCTAAATTTTTGGGATCATCAGACGACCTTTGTCCTACTCCAATAGTGAAAGTTTGCTGGTGCAAAGGACACCCTGGAATTTTTTTTGCAATAGATGCAAATTCTAAGTAATTCAATGACACAAAAATAATCTACATTATATTTAAATAGTAATATATCCTATTTAATTTGATTAGTGTCCATATGTGGGATCTCTGTGACGAAAATTGCAATGAACCTTTATTCACTATCAACTTGCCAGGTAGAAATATTAATGGCCTATCATTATTAAACACAGAATGTGGACAAAAATCTGTATACATGGTAAATTTCTATCCGTTTTGTTTTTAATTATGTTATAAAAAATAAAAACTATTTAGATTAAGCTTATTTCAGTACTTGAAATTATTTGTCTGGTAATTTGCGTCTAATACTTCTTCGTCATATCTTTTATTATTTATCCCTAATTAGAATATAAATAATATAACATTTTTTTTTTTTAATAGACATTTATTATTCTTTTTTTTGACATAACTTCGGTCGCCAATAACAATTTTAATATAAGTACTCATTATTTACAATTGTTTTAAAACATAGTGTGGATATGTACAGCGGGTGGGTACACTCCGTTTGGTATACGTACTAAAAAGTTATACATGCAATATGAATTATTAAGATTACTGCCTCCCTTTTTTAGTTAATTTTTCAAAAAAAACATATATATATATATATTCAATTGTGATATATTTTAATTAACTATAGTCAATATTAAGTTTTTTGTAAGGAATAATTATTTCTAAAAGTTAATTTTACTAATTAAATAGGTCTACATAAAATTTTAATTGGTCTATACCAGTTTTGTATTATACTTTTTGAGATAATAAAATTTTTAGTTATCGGCTAGCGGGGAAGAATCACGCTCCTCACTTTTTAAATCTTTATTTGCTTATATCTCAAAAAATAATATTACAAATATGATTATTGACCAGTCTACATTTTATATAGACCGTTTTCCAACTAATAATAAAAAAATTATTTTAGGTTTTCATTGAACATTTAAAAGTTATTATAATATCTACCCTTAGAAATAATTTATTCTTATTATAAACATGATATTTACTATGGTTCATTAAAATAAATCAAATTTAAATGTGTACAATTTTATGAAATAATCATTATTTAAAGAAATAATGATGGGTAGTGGTCTAAATAAATCCACTATATGAATAGAAAAATGATTTTTTGGTGAAAAGAAATGCTTCTTACGCGATAAAAATAATTTTAATAAGCATACAAGCATTAAAATAAAGTATATACTTTAATATATTTTTGTTTTTAAAGGGTTTAGCATTCAATGACGGCAAAGTGGAGATGCACAAAATTAAAATTCAAAATAGGAGTTCAGACAAATGTACAGATTATAAAAGCCTTCTGCTTTATAACTTATCAAGATTATAATACGTTGAACTTCAAAGGACGATTATGATGATTCAACAATTCTTTTCAATGAATAATATGTCATATATTTCAGTAGATTTTAATATTTCAATTAATAAAAAAATAAAAGTTGCACTATATTTAGATCATTAAATCCTACCAAAACTTCCTATTACCCATAGAATAATTATTATTACAGGTAAGTAAAGAAAAGTTACAGGTTAAAGTTCAGCTTGGATTTTTGTACAATATTATGTGGCATGAAAAAGTATTGTGATGTATGATAAAATTTGTGTTATATAAAACAAACCTGAAATTAAATGTTAGTGTACATTATTATACTTTGTTATGCTATTCGATACACGCCATTTGAGGGTAACATATTAATGTTAATTTATTTCAGTAAAATGATCCGCTTCGAAAATTAAATGTATATTACAATAAAGGCAATTATATTACAGAAACCCTACACTTATACACGGTAATATTTATGTCATTATAGACAGAACTAGGCAATAATTTCGGCTATCGACATTTTTCTTATATCTAGTAAATTAATTCTATATAAATACATATATATATATATATTGAATTTTTTTATACTATAAGTTGAAAATATAATTATAGAAACTTAAAATATTGTCATAACCATTTTTGAAACTTTAATCGAGTATAAAATTTGACTTTAAACTTTCATTGTACACCTTCTTGGGCGACGGTTTTAGCAATTGTAACTTGTGAGTATTATATAAATTCACATAGTAAATTATCAGCTCCAGTGAATGTTGTCCCGTTGTCGGAGTTCACTCCAACAGGCCTTCCATGTCTTGCTATAAAGCGCCTAATCGCGGCCAGAAACGCTTCTGTCGTTAAGTCTGGCACCAGTTCTATGTACGCTGCGCGTGTGGCGCAACTTACAAATAATGCCACGTATGCTTTATTAAATGTTCGACTTCTTTTCCACTGACTCTTAAGTGAAAGGGCCGATGTAGTTGACATCAGACATGGTAAACGCTGGTGACGGATTTACGCGTGTTGTAAGTAATAAAACCATGTGTTGAATAGCAGTTTTTGATCTCAAACGAAAACACTTAACACAATTCTGGACTTCTTCTTTAATTAAGATGCGATCTCCAAAAAACTAAAACTATTGCCGCAGAGATGATGCGAGTATTTAATAAGTAATTAATACTTATAAAATATTGTGAGACCGCTTTTGAAATCTTAATCGAATATAAACTTTGTCTTTAAATAAGTTTGGTTAATGTTTGTAAGAGAGTATACCTTGATTTTAAATGTTTGATTATCAATGGATAATAACCATGTCACTTATATGGTGTCACAAAGAAAAAAAAGAAAACGAGTATCGCCAACCTACAGGGCAAAACAATACATATATTGCTTGACCGCAATAGGATTTTAAAAGGAAAACATAAATTTGAGCATCGTGGTCGGTTTAATATTTTCGAAAATAATGAGAATTAAAAAAAAATATGTTGTTCAATATTTATAATAATTAAATTAAATTACTAAATTAGAAGAAATTTTTAAAAACAATTTATATCAAAATAATACTTAATTCAGTACAGTAACTGTACAACTGTTGTAGACTCATAAATTATTTATGGATGAAACTAATGTCGATTGAATTATTGATAGTGTTGTAAGAAGATGTGTAATATATGATTCCCATACCTTCCAAAACGGCCCAGGCTGTTTCCTCTTCATAGGTAGACGGGCCGTGTTTACGGCCGGAGAGGGGGGGTATGCCGAAAGGTCGATGTTGCTCGTTCTTAGATAACGTTGTTTTATACCATGGTGCCAATGGCGTATTTTGAATGATTTCTCGGGTGGTGTCCAACTTTTAATGAACCTCACAAACGAAAATTATAGAAATGTTTACTGACGTAAAAAAAACTTACTATTTTAGGAATTGACAAATAATTTTAAATTTGATATTTTGGTACTGTTGTATCTTAACCCTAGAAACAACCCTAGTGTCTTAACTTAAAGTAATAAAAGTTTAATAATAACTCAAATGCATTTATTATAGATATAATTAAACAATGCAAAACATACAAAATAAATATACACTAAATACACAATAAAAGAATACACAAAATGAAAACTTGATGTCATAAACGTACCGCGCGAAAAGAGATTACCTTCGGTGCTCCTGAGGTCCTCTCTCCTCTACGATTCATTCCATTTCGTCTTATATACTAAAATATTTTGTTTTTCTTCTTTTTGCAAAATTAATAATACTATCGTTTTCAAAAATGTTTATAAATATTTAATTCCTGGTCTAGTAATAATAGATCAGGAAATTACAATTAAACAAAACATTACAAAAATGTTTTACTTCCAGCTTTACAAATGATAAACTATATTACAGTATACAGACTGATTTTTTTATCATAACCCACTCATTTACTTGTAGAATAAATATAATTTAAACATTATTTTTGGTTTTCTTTAGTTACACATTATTCTTAAATTATTAACTATTTAAAACTTTTTATGTTCATCCCTTATGCCTTGTAAGGGTGTCAACTTTGTCTTTTTGTCTTTTAAATGGGAACACATATTTTGAATATAATAAAATGTTTGGATTTTTAATTAAATAGTAAATGGCATTTGAATTTTTAATATAACTTTATTAGTTTATTAGGTATAAACATTTAAACTTTCAAATTTTTTAGTTAATATAAANAGTTTCAAATTTTTGAGTTAATATACATGTATAATACACATGATGATATGATTACAAATACAGGTAGCTAAATGGTTTATATGATATCAATGTCGCAGTCACGGATTGTTTATTATCAATTATGACTATCATAGATATACTTTCTGTATTGTCAGTTAGTGTATTTATAAACTCACAACAATATGCCTTACTACCATTGATAATAACAATGTTGTGTAGCTGCTAATTTATTTGAAGTTGTTTTAAACAAAGTAACTCATAACTAAATACTTTATTTATAATAAGTAAACAAATAATAAAATCTCCTTTCAGTATTGATGTTCGTAAATTGCTTGCTTTTGATGATGTTTCAGTGTCATTCCACTTCGAAATTATAAATAACGATTCAATTAGGTACACAAAAAGCTCAAGAAAATCATTGACAGCATAAAAACGTTCAACTCATTTAGTCGCACATAATTGTTTTAATGATTTTTTAGTTATACATTTTTGACTTTCTTCGATTTGACTTTTCAACACATCTTTTCGCTTTGGGTTTATGAAAAAATCTCTAACTTTAGATGGTGTTCCTAATCAATTTCGTGTTTCTTGTATAGAAGATGAATAAGAATTAGCAAGGTTTAAAACATGAACAGCACAATGAATAAACGACGCAAGCGGAAGACTTTGGTGAATAAGAGATTGAGCTCCGTTAAATTGACCAGACATAGAAGCACATCCATCGTAACAATGTCCTCTAAGTTATTTTGTTTTTACACCAAATGAATGTAAACTTTGAATAATAATATATAAACCTTTTCCAGTAGTATCTGTTGTAGGCACAAACTGAAGAATTCTTCCTTGATAATCATATTTTCAACATCTAAATATCGAACACACAAAGTTACTTGTTCGCTTCCACCAATGTCGGCCGTTTCATCAGCAAGTATTTTGAAACATCTTTGGGCATTTATGTTTGTTACGATTTTATTTAAAATAATTTTATTACAGGATTCAATTATTTCATTTTGAAGTGTTTCACTTGTATATTTTATTGTTTCTTCAGCTTCCAAAAATGATTTTAAACGGTCATCTCCTTGGGCTCTGTATCTTAATATTTCTCTAAAATTTCCTTGATTTTCTTGGATAATTTGTCATTTTATTGATATATATTGAAGTTACAAAGATATCCGTTATTGTAAAAAAAAAAAAAAATAATAATAATAACATTAAAAATGCAAATAATAATTAAACCTATAAGGTAGTTAAACCCTAAAGTTATTTTCGATTTGTTAAAGTCGTTAAAATTAATTCAAATCTCCTGTTATTTTCTTTTATCAGAATTATTATGTCATTAATTCAATTATTAATTAAATTGTTAAACTATATTATATATTCAACTTAATAAATTTTTATGTTGATTATAATCGCATGGCATGATGTTTTTTGTTAATAACTAAATGGAAATAGCAATTTCACATGGGCAAAATTTTTAATAGTTGCAAGAGAATAAATCCAAACGTTGATATTTTATTTCATACAGATTAAATTTTATATGCATAAATATTCTGTTAACCGATATCAAATTTATTCCACTTGAACTTTCATAAAAAAATCTCTATCATTTGTAAACTAATGTAATAAATAAACAAACAAATACAAAAGGTTTTTCTTCAAAATATCTTTAAAATATATATTTTGATAATTCTCTGTAATAAATTCTTAAAATATTGTATTCTTTGACCAATAATACAATTAAAATAAATAAGTATTGTTTATACTAAATTTATTTATAATTGGCTTATACATTTTTTTAATGAATTTTTACAATTAAGTTTCCTTGACAATTAGATGTAAATGTTGATTTTATCGACATTTCAGTTCACTTCGTTTTTTCCCGTGAAAAATAAACTATCGTCTTGTGTAATTATTAAGATTTATTTAATTAGTTATTGATATGGCAAGTGAAAAAAATATTTTTGGTCAAACAAATGAATCAAACTTACATAAGGTCATACGCAGAGTTGAAGAAATATGGAATCGTCGTTTCATGCATTCCAATTGTGTTTTAAATAATACAAATAAAGGACAAATATCAAAAAAGTCAACTAAAGATGGAAGAATTATCTGTAAACACTATTAAGATTAATAATTAAACTAACTATTTCGAATAGAGAAAAAGTTTTTTAATATAAAATATAAGAAAAATTAATAATAAGTTCTCTTATTCATATATAACAATAATTCAGTCGCTTTACTTTAATTTAACTATTTTAATATTAAAAACCTTTTTCGAAATTGATTATTTAATTAATAATTATTAAAATTATATTCAATTTGCAGCAATTATTAATAAAAATATTTATCCTATAAAAAATTCCATTATTCCAAAAAAACGCACGTATCGAAAAACGAATAAAAATGATAAAATTATTCCAGAAAAATTGGTAACTATAATTATATTAATATATTTATTCGATTTAGCTATGTTATTGGGGTTTGTCTGATTCAAAAATATAAAATAAACTATCAACCCCCTTAATATAAATGCGGTAACATAATGTTTAATATTATTCTGCTATTTTTTCTATTAGATTTTTATGGGAAATTCAATTTTTATCGAAGATAATAATATAATATTAAGTATAGTTTATTTGTTTATTTAAATATCTCTTTGGTTACCTAGAATATGATGCAGCAAAGAGAATTCGGAACACTTTTTCAGAATGAAAAATCTGAAAAATATAAAAATGAAATTTTAAATTCAACAGAAAAAAAAAATATAGCAATTTCAAAAGACAATCCGCTATTAATATCAGCTGATTTGTTAGAAAAGGTATATTTTATTATGCTTTATTTCAATAAAAAGATTTTAGGGTATACCCTAAACCATTTTTTGGACTTAAAGCAGATTTATTAAATAAATTTATCATATAATTAAATATATTTTTATGATCCGTTAAGAGTTTTCATAAGAAAAATTTGGAACGCAAAAAATCCGAAATAAAAAAACAACTTTTTGAGATATCTTCTAATACTACTGCTCGACCAAATTTAAAAAGAAATTCATCCGAAGAAGATGAAAAAATCATAAAAAGTATACAACTTTTAAAATATAATTCATTTATAAAAAATATGAAGTTTTGATTTTTGAAACAAATAAGTAATATTTTTAAACATAAATTATTTTAGAGCCAAAAGTTAGTTCTAATCCTTTGACCTTAAATACGCCGAATGACGTAAATTTACTTGCTCTGTCCACTATTGAAGTAATAAAAGTACCAGAGAAAGAAAAAGGTAATTAGTTATATAATCTATTTATTTTATGTAAAATTAAATAAAAAAAGATTATTTATTAAACATAATTAATTATAATAATACGAGTTAAATTAATATAACTTCTGCAGAGGCGTGTCATTAAGGGGGTCCATGGACGTTTTAAACAAAAGTAATTATACGTGTTTAATTTCATATTCCAAAACCTTAAATAAACCTAAATAATAGTAAACTGTTCAACAAAGTCTTTTATTAATTTTATGAAAAATGTTTAAATATGGTTACACTTGCAGAAGTAATGCAAGATCAGAACACAAAATCTCTTGATCAGTATAATGCACCTTCATTTAAATCGCCCACATCATGGTATACTTCAGACACAATTAATGAGTACATTAAAATGATAGTAAAACGGTCAGAAGGTGAAGTTTATGCAGTTGTCACTGATTTTATTGTAGCGTATCTTCGAGGAGGTTATCCAGCTGTAAGAAGATGGATAAAAAAAGATATTCACACAATAAAATTACTTTTTGTGCCCATGAATGTATATGAGAGTCATTGGATATTGACAGTGGTTAATATACCTGAAAAGACTGTGACATCATATGATAGTCTTAAGTCGTATAAGGGTCCTTATCCAATGGTATTAAAAAATTTCTTAATTGAATGGGAGATGGACAAAAAAGGAAAAGCTTCTACATGGACATTACAAATAGGCGAGACATCTCGCCAAACCAATGGACATGATTGTGGGCCATTTACTGTTGAGCTGGCAGAAAAAATGTCTCGAGGAGATACAACACCAATAAATGCAAATTTTATGCCTTTTATAAGATTAAGACACAAAAATGAAATTATTGCTGGCGAGCTATTCTGTTAATATTTTTATGAATGAAATTTTATTTTTGTATTTTATATCAATTTTTTAATATTCACTATAAATTGAAATTTTTATTTGTATACCACCAAACATTTTTTTACTTTTTCTATGTTTAATTGTTGTTTTGTTATTTTATTTTAATCTTATTTTTCTTTGTAACATTTCATTTAAGAAATTCAAATTTAATATAAATTTATCTTAACTGAAATAATTTAGTGTTCTTGTTATGTGAATATACAAATATTATAATATACAGTTATGGATACAATTAAGTTAAAAAGTCAACCAATTATAAATTTTTAAATTAAAAAGCGTATCTACTATCTTAACAACTTAATTTTAATTTTACTAAATGAAAAGTTTTGCAAGTGGGCCTGAATCAAAAAGGGGACTTCAATGTTACGGTATGCATTATTACTCCCTCACGAACTATTAGTATGTCAACAGACTTTTTAAATATTATTTATGACATGATGGATGAAATAATATTATTTTTACAATCACTTCTGATAAAAGGAGAGAACATTGTGTTATACCAAAATGTTGATTTTAATATATCAAAAGTATTGTACCGTGATACCATGCATTTAGTATTAGAATCCAGGATGGTGGATAGGTGTTGAGTGTTATTGAATAACGAAAACATTAATAGACTTATGGACATACAGTGCACTATGAACAGTGCAATATCAAGAGAAACAAAAACACGTTTACAATTATGCCAGCAAATAGACCGCATTATACAAAATGTCCATGGTAAATGGTCAGGTCCCAATATTCAAAGTTCAAATAATGATGAAATGGTTAACTTTATAAGAAGTTTGAATGACAAAGAAATATGCGACATTTTTTCTTAAAGGTGACAGTAATTACATAAGCGAACTGAAGAATTTAGCATGCAACGAAATAATCGATCGATGGGCTAAGTCTAAGTCCGAGGGTACGCTTTAAATTAATGTGAGTTTAATGAACATAAATTGTCATAACCTTTATGGATATTAAACTTATAATTATGTTTTAGAAAAAAGAAGAAGAAATTTGTGACGAAAATGATGGTCCAACATTTTTCAATACAACAATGTTTACCCAAGAATTTAAATATAGTCCGTAGGCGTCAAAATGGCCGAAACCCATTCACGTCAGAAAATTAACTTACATTAATAATTTATGAACAATAACTTTAATATTGTACTAGTTTCCTATAAATTTGATAAACTTATAATTTAAAATGAAAAAACAAATTGTTGTTATTTGTATATAATATATTTATTTCATAATAATAATAATAATTATAAGGTTTATAATAAATGTTTACACAAACGTGTAAAAATTAAACTTAAATTATACGGACGGTTTCGTCAAAAGGTGTATAAGTATATTATTAAGACATTATTGCGATACAACGCTTAGATATTTTAAATTCATCATTTTTTGTATAATGTATTTTTGGGTTTGGTTTTAATTCGTTAAATCACATATCACAAACACTGTATACTATCCCTTTTTTTCGTTCTTGAAAATTTACACTGAATTATCATAATAATTTCAATTTTTAAATTATTTTTATTCTGTAAGTAATTGAGTGAGTTATGATAAAAAAATCACTCTGTATAATTAGATAAAAATATATATTTAACTTAAACTTGATTTTCATATAAAATAACGCTTATTGTGTGATAAATTAAATAAAAAAAGAGATTGTTAAAAATACGTTGTTTTTGAACTAAAATACTTTGAAATAGTATGATGTTTGTCAACATTATACTATTAAATTGTTGAAACGCAAATGATAGTTTTTTACTTGGTTTTGTGCATAATAGGTAGTTCTAATCAAAACCTAAACAGCAAAAAAATAAAATGAATTCAGTCCTTGATGTACAGAGTGATCAATAAATGTTAAGACACTCATTTTCTTAAAAAGTACAGAAAATTTTTTATTTTATTAAAGAAAAAATTCTGTGATTACAAAAACTGTACAAAAAAATGTATTGTTGTTTAAATATTTTTGCAGCTCTACTGGGTTAAAAATCTAAACTTAAATTTTTATTAATGAGAACGTTTATTTTTAGTTTAATGATATAATAGAAAAAACATTTCAAAAAAAATTGTTCTTATAATATATTTTATTCGGCGAATCGTTATTCTGTTAAAGCTTGTTAAATTTTGCGATTTTTTCTATTCTTGGCGATATCTAAATTTCTTAATCATGTCACTTTAACAAGATTTTATTGACAATTCTTGTTTTCATATCTGTGAGTTACGATATCAAGAATAAATACTTATAATAATTTAGGGCTCCTTGTAATAAATTATTGTTATTTCCGGTAAATTAAAAACCCAATTTAAAAATAAATTTCTACTATAAATCTAAATTTTTAAAAAATTTAAAAACTCAAACAGTTATCGAACAAAAAAAAAACAAAAGAATAAAAGACGCATTAAATTTTATAAAGGTTTTTAGGAATAATTTTAATCCATTGAATTATATATGTTACACAACTTTTTGCCATACAATTTGTAGCGTTACGCTACAGCTTTAGTACTCTTTGTCAGTTGCAAGAAAGTCCGCTGGACAGCACTGTTTGACAACTTTTATTCAAAAGAATATAAATTAATGTATTTTTTTATTTTTTTATTATATTTATTATAATGTTGGTAAATTATTTTATGTTACATAGCAGTCTTAACAGGAACTCGAAAATGAAATAGGAAATTAGAATACGCATTTATTCATTGGAGGGTATTAAAAAATAAATTATCAGTGGACGATCGTTCTATACTACTCAGGTGGTGACGGGTAGTATAAAGTACACCGTCACTACTTGTACAATTATTCTATTAATTCTAATATTTCTTCTACTAGTTTTTTCTTTATGATACTTAATAACCGCGTTAAAATTTTACTAGTGTGTGCATTATTAATTGCCTGCTAGTTTTCAGCCATTCACCGATCCATTCAGTAAGTTTCTTTAATTTTCCTTACATCTTAATATTTATTATATAAAATTTTCAAAGGTGTTCGTAACTACTCGTTACCAACCGTGATCAAAATTATAAATTTAAAATTCTTTTCTTTAAAAGTTAGTTCAATCTTCAACGGTGATCATAACCATCGTGTTATCAACCGTGATCAAGATTACTAGCTATTCCTAAATATTCCTTTTTAATCCTTTGCAACGGTGCTCGTAATAACGCTTTACCAACCATGATCCAAAGGGTTAGATTCCACCACTTACATAATACAGTTCATCTTCAACGGTGATCATAACCTCCGTGTTATCAACCGCGATCAAGATAACTGTCTTTTTGCAAAAATCCCCTTAATCTTTTGCAACGGTATTCGTAACTACTCGTTACCAACCGTGATACAAAGGGTTATACTTTTACTTTCACCTTAAATTAAATAGTTCCTAAAGTAAGACTGATATGATAGTTAGCTGTTTAATATATATATATATTCATCTTTTTTTTTAAATAAAACATAACAAATCGATTATTTGAACAATTTGCGTTGTATTTTCGTAAAGTTAGTAAAAAACAAATTTAAAAGAGATCAAACGTAGAAACGTTTCAAATTGTAGAAATGATTTATTATAATTGAAATGAATAAAGTATTGATTATAGTCAATATAAAGTAATTATAAAAGGTGTTTTACAGAACTGAATACTTTAATATATTCATAACAAGCCTTTGTAGAATTCTTCACTATAGTTATTCATCTTTCAACAAATCATAATGGTAAGTAGAATGTTTTACAAATTATAAATATAAAATTAAATATTTTATATTTTTAATTCAAATTTTTATTTTTCAGAAATTATTTTCATTAGTCTTCTTTTCAATTATCGTATTTATGGTTATCAATAATGGTAATAAATTATTAATTAATCAAAAAATAAACGTAATATTAAAAATTTTACTTTCGATTTCTCAATTTATCTATCATGTTGGTTTCTATCATACTGGTCTAAAAGTTGTTATCGATTAATTACGTTCTTAATTAGACTATTAATAATAAATTAGCTAGTTAAATAAATAGTTTCCAGATGCGCATATAAAAATCACACATTCAGACAAAGTTAAAATAATTTTATTTATTCTTTGACTCATAATAATAACACATTTTATTTTTGAAAATTTGTAAATAGTAGTTTTTTTTTTATTTGAATGGGTCAACAACATTTTTAAGAAAAGTACTTATTGAGTAAATTCACGAGTTACAATTTGACATACATAAGTGGTCATATTTAAACCGTTCCTGAACTCAATTTTTTTTTATAACCCACAAATCTGAGTTTTTAATAAACAATAATTGGCATTAACACGCTTATATTAGTTTCACCTGTACGTATGTATGTAACTCTCCACGCGCCAAGTGCTATTATTCTCGCGTCGAGATTAGATTGTCGTAACGCTTTCACCCCACCCCGCTCACCACACGCCTACAACGCTATTTCTGTATAATTTTATTTTTGGTTTTCGTACCCGTACACGCGTGCTTGTCATCAATATTGTAATATATATATATATATATATACAATATATGTATATAAACAAATTTTTATTGTGACACAGCCCCACCACTCGTGCCACCATTATCAGCCGTCGTCCTACTATGAGTATTTTTGTTTGACTGACCAATACCGCGTGCCATACGCCACGGTGCAAAATGACAACGGCGATGATGTCGCCACCGGATCCGGACGTGTCGCACGACCGATACGCACCCGAGGACCGTCTCCATCAATGCTGCTAACTTGTAGACGCCATAGGATCATACCGGACACCGCCGCGTCACCGAAGCCAGCGAAAGTGCCGCGATATTATACGAAGATTATTATTAACTGTGTTCATATTTTCGGTTTGTTTGTTTTTTAAATAACCTGTTGTTGTTTAAAAATTGTATTGTCCTTAACAATATTTTAATCAAAAACATACATACCGAACTATTTATAATAAAGAAAATATACTTCAAAAAAACTAAAAAACACGCTTTCATAACATATGAAACTAAAAAGTGAAAAATGAATATAGTTTTTTTAAACTATATTTTTTTATAATGCAGAAAAAATTCTGATTTTTCTTATTTTTATCGGCTTCCTAATTTTATGATAATTTTAGCTTCGATGCGAAGCTGAGAAGGTATTAATTTTACTATGATGTGTTTTTGTTTAGCTTCGATGCGAAGCTGAGAAGGTATTGGTTTTACTATGATGTGTTTTTTTTTTTTTTTTTTTGGGGGGTCTGTTACCACTTTTTCTCAGCTCTCACCGAACGGATTTCTTTCAACGATACATCAAAAGATCACAAATCGTATCTAGTCGAAGACATTACCCTTAAAAATTGAAAAAATTTCCCTCGTTCCCCGTAAATGGGGGAAACTTCCAAAAATATTACAAATTTAAAAATCGCTAATTTTCGAAATTTTTTCAATTTTTTTTACTAAAAACAGCCGTAACATTTTCAAAAACGAACATATCAATATAATTTTTTTTATATAGATGCTTGATGTCTTTACTTATCATTTAGTATATTTCTTTTGTAAAGCTGACCCTTAATCTGCCTACAGGAGGGGATTTAAAATGACAACTTTTTCACAAAAAATTAACTTTTTCAACTTAACTTTTGAAAATGTTCCGAAAGGTCTGACACTTTTATATATATTTAAAATTAAATCTAATGTAATATGCTTTAATTAAANAACTTTTTCAACTTAACTTTTGAAAATGTTCCGAAAGGTCTGACACTTTTATATATATTTAAAATTAAATCTAATGTAATATACTTTAATTTAAAAAAAAAATTTGACCTCTGGACTTGTCTTCACGGTGAAAATGGCTTCTAAATGCTATATTCGTGTGAAAATTCTCGATTTAATTTTTTATATTATATTTAACTTAAATGCTATAACTTATTGAAAAGTGTATGGATCCACACAATATTTTTATGAGAAATAATATTTTTTAATAAACCCTTTTTCATTCGACATACTTTATCTTAATCGAGATATTAATAAGGAACCAGCAGATCATGTAGCTTTTGGAATAATACACCAATTATTTTAAAATTAAACACTATCTAAAGATTTGCATNTTTTTTTTCTAGTTCAAAGCAAGCCATTGTGTTGTAAGTAGTAATTATTTTAAATTTATTTGAAATCAATTTTAAAAACAATTGATGTTAAATAAATAAACGTATTTTTTGGTGTGAAAATTTGTTTATGATCTTTGCAATAAAAAAAGCAGAATCATACTAGAAAGATCCTATTGTCCGTAGCAATAGACTACCAAATTTTTTAACCAAACAAACTGTCAAACTTGTGCTATATTTTGACGATAATTTAGTTCCTATATTATTATTATTTAACACTTTTTTTTTTCTTTTGCAGGTCTATGTGAGTAAGAATAATCCAACTAAAATTATCAATTTGTTATGCTTAAACTAAAGATATATTTTTATGAAAACTAAATATTCCAAAGAAAAAAAAAGTTGTGATAAGGTTATATGTACAATATTTTGCTAACGTTTTGTATACAACTTTTTGGAAAAATGTTGTTTTCAATTTTTTTCAATCTATTTCATAGAGTGATAGATAATAAATCCGGATTTTCTTGAAATCTGTAAAATTCTAATTTTAGGTTTCGAACTTCAGCATAAAAAACCGGAATTTACAAAGAAACTGGATTTAAAGATTAATTCCAAAGTTTGAACTTCAAAATTAGACTTATAAACTTCATAAAACTCATACTATCATTAATAAAGAGTAATTTATTTATCGCTAACCACTAGATTTCTTCCAAAATTATAATAATTTAGAGACATTTTTCTTTAGTTTATTTATTTTGTTATTCCAACTGTCTTAAATCCAGTAGTCACTATATTAACTGTTGATTAATCACACCTAAAATCTAGATTTGTAAAGGAAAATTTTAAATCCGCATTTCGGATTTAAAATATCTTATTTTCTAAACTCCATTAAGTCCGTTTTTCCTCATATAAAGTATGAAATTTTCATATTTCATATTTTCGTAACAGCGTGAACATTATAATCTCATTATTCAACCATTCTGATATCATAACAATAATAATATTGAAATTTTATCTATTATATATTTTAATAATACAGTATATATTTTTATAATGAGGATATTATTATTTCAAATTATTATCTGCATTGTTATAATGTGATATGTTATTTTAATTATATTATATTTGTCTATAAATAAATAAATAAATGTTTTCATTTAAATGTTGAGTTTGACCTGTTCTATATAAATATTACCGTAGTATTAATACATTTTTGTGTTTTAATTATAGGTTCAAGTGAGTACATCTATTGATACGTAGAAACATAGTTAAGATATAAAAATAGGGTATAATATACAATAAAAATACGATTATACGTATGTATTCTACTTGTTAATATCTGCATCAAATTTATAATATTAATTATGGATGTGTTGTACAAATTGTTTTATTGTAAGTTTATTATAACTTTATATTTGAACATATTGTGCAATTAACACGCTGGGGCGTCCTTTGGGCGTATAAATTTAGTCATTTGCTCTTGTCCAAATTTTAATAAAAAAATGAGGCCGTTTAATTCACATTCTTGTTGAATAGATCATACTTTAATAAAGCTCATTCTTCGTTAAAAGTCAATTTGTAATAATCAAAGAAATCTTATGATTATGATTTTTTTTTTAATTTATAATATCGTGGGAATTTCTTTCAATTTTTAATACTGGTATGTTTAACTAAATTAATATTAAATTCATGGACGTATAAATCATTAAATCAACCTTCCATGTTTCACATCGCAGCTATAAATACAATTTTTCAAATTTTTTACTATTAAATACAAATACAAATGTTATTTTACATAGTCTAAGGATGCATAAATAAAAAACAAAATAATAATAAGGCTAATAATTAACACATCCATAGCTTTTAGACTTGTAAAACATCGTGGTCCTAATGCATGTCATTTTAAAAATTAATTTACAAAAAAATCACAATTTATATTAATAATAGTAATATAGTATAGTTGTTTTTTTATAGACAATTATTATATCTAGTTATTTTCTATATTAAATCAATACATATGTATAAAGAATTTAAATAATTTTTTTTTAAGAATGTAATGACGCGTAACAAAATTATTCACATTTTATAAAAACTAAATGTGTAAATTGAAACTTAACGAGTTAATTATTTTTATTACATATATATATTTTTCTAGATCATTTCATGTCGAGGAGTAAAACCCCATCGAGTAAGTTAAATGTATTACTCATACACTTAAAAAATAAAAAAACCCAGCACTGTGAGGTCGCGACTCAGTTGGGACGTGGCATAGATGGGTCAAGTGTCATGATATCTAAGAGTGATTAATATCACTATCATAAAAAACGATTAGATGCAAATCTGTAGATAGTGTTTAATTAAAAAAAAAAATGATAAATTAGTTCAAAAGCTACATGATCTCCTATTTCTTAATTTATATCCTAATTACAACTTTTATGATTTATAAGTGTAATATATAAAGGGAAATGGTTTTATAAAAAAAAAAAAATTAGTCGAATGAAAGAAGTATATGAATAATATTTATAATGAAAAAATTGTATTAATCCATACATTTTTCAAAAAGTAATAGCATTATAATGTTAAAAATATAAAAGAATTTTTTTTATAAAAATCTTATTTTTTTTATTAACTTTGATGTTAGTTTTCACCGTGAAGACAAAATAAAGTCCGAATTTTTTTTCTATAATAAAGTACATTACATTAGCTTTAATTTAAGATGAAGTTAAGTTGAAAAAGTTCTACTTTCTATATGCATTTTTTAGTTTTAAACCCCCTTTATATATAGAAAAATGGTCCGATTTAAAAAAAAAGTATGTCGAATGAAAGATTTATATAAATAGCACTTTTCATGAAAAAATTATATTGATCCATATAATTTTCAAAAAGTTAGAGCATTATATTATAAAGTCATAAATATAAAATATAAAATCTAGAATTTTTTTGGAGATTTCCCGGATTTACGAGAGACGAGGTAAACTTTTACAATTTTTGAGGGTAATTTCTTCGACTAGATACGATTTGTGATCTTTTGACGTATCGTTGAAAGAAATCGGTTCGGTGAGAGCTGAGAAAAAGTAGTAACAGACACAAAAAAAAAAATATATATATACACATCATGATAAAAATAATACCTTCTTAGTTTTGCATCTAAGCTTTGTATTATTTAAAATTTAACTAGGAATAAGATTTCAATCATAACATAAAATTTAATTTTCTATTGAATGTAATTCTTACACATTATAATGCATTAATTAATATATTTTATTTAAAGATCGATGTACGAATTGTGATAAAAACAAGGCGTCAAAATCATGTCCTAAATGTAATCTACTTTCAGTTTGTGATTCCTGTTTTAATAAAATTCAACGGGGTCAAAATTGTACCGTTTGTATGGCTAGAGAATTAACAAGTAAGTATACAAATAAAAAAAAAAATTTAATTTCGTCAAATTAGTTGAATGTTTCAAAGATACACGTAAAAGTTAATAATATAGAAGCTTTATTTATTACAAAATTTAATTAGGTACAATATTATATCGACTTGAAATATAAATGTTTTACTTAACAATAAAATAAATGATTCCATTAAATTTTAATCATCATTTCACACTACCTCTAAAATAACAATTTATAATATTTATTTTATGTTTACAATATTAATTCAATTTAATTATTCCTGTTTGTGACCTGAGGTGTTAAGTCCTTTTATTGAAAATTATTAAAGATTTATATCTTTTTATTTGAGACGTTTATGCTTCGTTTTCTAGATCTCCGTACTAAAAAGATATTTTTATGTTTAATTGTCTAAGCTTTAATTGTTTTGCTGCCACAATTGCTAATATAAGTTGTACCTAATCATACTCAGCAACTGGGCTAAATAACTATTGAAAATAAATCTAGTAAACTTGTGCACAACCTTTTACAAGGTCTAGCTTCATACTTGTCGACATTAACATTCATCTGGTACTTTGAACGGTAAATCCACCAGTTAGTAATTAATTTTTTGTTCTCTGGTAAACTAATGAACTAATTTCACGTATTATTTTCCTTCAATGTTGACATTTCTGCGTCCATAGCTTTTCTCCGACTTTTCGAACTTTCCTTTGTCATAACATCTTTATACGTTGCTGGATCATCATATTCCAAATAATATATTCTATATTTGAGTGGTATTTTTATATTTTATCTATTTATCATTTTTGTTTATTTGTTTTTTATTTTTTCTATTGTTTAATTTTCTTCGTCAATATCACTTTTTTTTCAAACACTCTTTCATTCATTTCTATTTAAGTAAACTTCTTGTTACGTAATTTCATCTTCTTTAAACACTACTTTTTGATACGGTCTGCTAGTGGATACTTATTTGTGATTATAGCATTAACGATAACCAATCGTCTGTTCAAAGTATCCAACAAATATATACCTTTTCTACCAAAAATATACCTTAAAAATATACCTTAAAAATATACCAAANCATTAACGATAACCAATCGTCTGTTCAAAGTATCCAACAAATATACCTTTTCTGCCTTATTTATCCCACTTTCGTCGTTTCTCCTTTGGCACATGTACATAATCTTCACTGACAAATATTTTAAAATTGTTAATTAGTGGAGTTTTACCTTCGATGATTTACATTCATGATTTAGTATTTAATTCACTGTACCAACCGTTTAAATTTTTAGAAAATTTATACGAAAAATAAATGTTTTCGCTGCTTTAACGATATTGTATAAAAATTTTGACAACGAAATTCACAAATATAAGTTCTCCTTTTATAGATTTTATAGAAAAGATAAAGATAATATTATTTTTTTGAACACTTAAAGATATTCTAATATATTGACCAATTTACACAACCTTGATTTTATTTCTTAAGTAATTATCAAAATATGATTTATGTTTTATATAGATATTCCGGGAACATCAGGTAATTATTAATATTAAACACTTCGCCAAATTAATCATTAACCTAAATTTATAAAATATGAAGTTTCCAAAGAAAAGTTTTTGTAATAGATCATAAACTTTAATTAAAAATGATTCAATTACACATTTTACTATGTTAACATTCTTCTCATAAAATACCAATGAAATCAACATATCATTTTGATTTTTATGGTTCTTAGAATACAAATATTTTAAATTCGAATTTTTTAGCTCTATAAATTGTTGTACTACATATAAAAAAGCTGAGTAAATTTAACACTTGTATGAAAAGATTAACACGTGTCTTTAGACTATTAAAAATCAGTAAACTCGTTATTTAAAAATAAAAACCTAAATTTCCCTTTAATGTTTGATTTTTAATTACGATTGTTCAACCTACAAAGATAAAATGTTATACAAATTTCAACAATTTATTTATGCATAGATCTCTTGACTTATCGTTGAGTAAAATCGGTTCAAGACGTTGAGTAGTGATAAATTTATAACTCTTCTCAACTACACATCGAAGCTAAAATTAAATATTAAATATATACCCATTGATTTTACTATGTAAATTTAAAAATTCAATACAAAATAACATTATAGTGCAAGTTAATTTGAATTATTGAATTGTTATTTTTGTGTGGCAGGTTCTTAACGATTTCTAATAAAGAAACATTATCATCATCAAAAAAAAAATACATAAATATACAAATAATATATTTGTAAAAAATATATTTTTATAAAATATAATCAAAATAAATTACACTATTATTTAAATACCTAATAATTTTGTCTTTAAAAAATTAAGTTTCTGTACATTGAATTTAACTTAAATAATTTGAACATTAGAGCAAAACTATTTTTCCCAACATTAAAAAATAAATAAATAAATGAATGTATGTTTACATAAAAAATGCGTCTTTTATCATAATTTTCATATACATAATTTCACATTAACTATATTGTCATAAATATATAATGCTCATACCCTAGAAAACAAAGACTTATACATTAAATAATGTATATAATTTCTAAGGCTGATTCATAGTTGTTACTACTATGTACACATACAAAGAAGGATTCACTTGCGAGAAAAGCTTAGATTAAGGTTTTATTATTACACAATTTAATTACCAACAACTACTTAAATTCATTTTTTAGGCGATTATTTTTCGAACATAACCTTATGGAAATTTAAAAAAAAAAAAGAGTTTGATATAATTGAATTTATTAAGTTATAATAAAAACTTTTTACTCGAAACATATTTTTATATTTTCAATTATATCCGAGATAAAATCTGTAACATTAATAACTGATTACTTCCTATACCTGGATAACTTTTATTTCATATTTTTATCTCATTTGAATTAGATTTTATTCTAATATGTTCATCTAATCTAAATGAATTTTTGTTTATTTTTCCCGATGTAGTTTAATACAAATAGTTCGTAAAATTAATTGAAAATATTGACAAGAAAAATGTCACGTTCTCTTTTTATACTGTTTTTAGAAAAAATAAATTTAATATTATTGTAGTGAATAGTTATAAAAATTGAAAATATTGATTATTAAGAGAAAAATTAGATGTTGCGTGATCAACCTAACATGAGCAACAAATCTACAGGTAGGTGTAGTATTTACCTCCTTTAACCAAAGTGTTGCAGTTACAACCGTATATGATTAAGAATGATTTTAATAATGGACCTGAATGAAATTATGATGGTCAAATATGTACCAACTCATAAAATCTATGACCCAAACTTTTCCTTCTAAATCTAATACCTGTAAATACCAGCTCATGTATTTAACGAAGTGAACTACCTGAATCAGTTCTGGACACGCATTAGTCAGAGACTGCACATGAATACGTTTGAATGGTTTGTAGAAAAGGAAGTGTAAAGAAGGTAGCCAAATTATAATTAATAATAATTGTTCCAATTTGATATATGTACGTCATAGACAAAATAAATAGGTGAGTGAACAAGGAACAAGATATGTTATTAGTACAAATTTATGAGGTGTTTGATAGAGAGATGTTAAAATATATATAATGAATTATCAATTTTAAATGAATTCCCCTAAACGGGCATTCACAGAGCGCGTTGTTAGTTTCGGCGATGGTGCAAAATATTATCAAGAATGGCGGAGCATGGAACGGCTGTGTTGGCGGTTGGTTATGTTGTCGTCAAGGGCGTCTTCGTCGACAGTGGGTCCCTCCATTGGGTAGCGTGATAGCACGTCCGGCGCCACATTTGACCGGTACGTATGCGTAGTGGTAAAATTTAGGTTACCTAATTGTAATGCGCCCACCCGGTTAATTTACTGTTGATGCCCTTCGATTTGTGTAAAACGCGCCGTTGTCCCATTATAATTCAAAAGGGGTGTATTCTGAAAACGACCTAAATTTGTCTGTGGCACATTTGATCGCTAACATTGGCGTTCAACAGCAGTGTAACGTTTCTCCACGTCCGATAACTGTTTACTTGTGTACGCGACAATACTCCTTTCGCCCGCTCGTTTCCGTTATGAAATAATATTGTTCCCACGACCAGTTTGCCAGCGTCGGTTTGTAGGCATTACGTTTTTTTATAATCAGAGGAGAGAAACCTGGTAAATCAGCGATCTGTATGGTGTGGGAACACTACTACTTTTCCCCTTTTTTTGAAAAAAGAGGCTTTTCCCATAATCGATCACTCTGTATATTTAAAATTTACGATTAGTTTAAACAATTTTAAATATTGTTTTCGTGTTCACAGATCTTAAATTATACATTGAATAATGAAAAATAAATTATATACGTGTGTACAGAAAATATTTTTATGTTTTGTAGAAAAAATGCGAACACAAATTTAAAGACGCAATAAATTTTATATAGGTTACAGATGTTGATTATTAATAATCATTTTAAGTATCCAATGAATTATTTATATTGAACAACTTTTTATCTTACAACTGTGGGCCATGCAACAATTTTTATTTTATTATTATTATTATTTGTTTTTTCGCATGTGACCATTAACATTTCAATGTAAATCACATATTTTTGTGGCGCCGGCATGACCTGCCTATTGTTTCTGTAGCCCTTTGGGGCACTTAACATTTATAAATCTATTTTTTCATGGTATGAGCTAAATTTTTTTATATTTATCTTAGTAGATAGTGCCTTAAGCGCGCGATGTGATTTTTTTTATAAATTATTTTATAGGTGCTCCATTTTATTTAGGTTTCGTAACATAACAGGTGTGTTAAAATACCCCAAATCAAATTTATATATATTTTTTTATTTTACGACTTTGGTTTCCCCAACGATGGCAAACCTGTTCAAATACAGCCGCCTCGTTTTCAACTATTAATTGTTGTAGTTTTACATCAACATATGATTTATTTACTATAGTATATTGGATGATGTACATTACTATGACAATGTGGTGACCTAATGGATTTTATTACACGATATCCCAACGTCTAGCAAGTTAAGTCCAACTGTCTAAAACCAGTCGCTTACTTGGGTCGTATACTCGCCGTGATTTAGCGGTGATGACTTAAGAGAAATTGAATGGCTTGTGTGAAAACAAGTTTAAAAAAGTCACTATCATTAAATTTTATTTAGATTATAAATATTTATTATTCGTAATAAATTTAAGTATCCATTGAATTATTTATATTGAACAACATATTGTCGTGCAATTTTAGAAATGATTTATTACAACTGAATAAAATATTTATTCTAGTCAATATAAAATAACTATAAAAGCCCTTTGACTCAGTTAAATACATTCTCCTAAAGATATTTGTTGCATTTTATACTACACATTTATTCCTTCAACAAATCGTAATGGTTAGTAGAATACTTTACTTATTATAAGTATACAATTGAACATTTAATATTTTTAATTAAAATTTTTGATTTTTCAGAAATTATTTTCTTTAGTCTTCTCTTCAACGGTCGTATTTATGATTATCCATAATGGTAATAAACTAATAGCATTTATACAGAATGATTATTTTATTGAATAATAAATGTAATATCAAGAATTTTATTTTTGATTTCTCTTATTTACATATTGTTCTCAATTTGTCAACTTAATTTTTTTCAAATAATAACATACATATTTAATTTTCTAATAAAATTTTAAATGATCTAATTAAAAAATTACTTATTGACAACAACTAATGGGACCTGTATTTGGGAAGTTATTAATGATAATATCAATAATAACTTTATATTATAAAATGATGGCTGGAGATGACATACGGGTTTTGTTATATTTACCAATATATATATATATATATATATATATATA
>NW_026099572.1:49277680-49280356 GCF_025091365.1 Daktulosphaira vitifoliae | reverse complement strand
ACAAACTTCAAAACGCTACAGAATATTTACTACTGAATATTAATAAGATATTTTTTTACTAAAATTTTTCTTAAATTCTACTCTACAAAATAGCTATCTTAGATTTTTTTTTTACTTTTTATTTAAAATTTAAAAATAATTAATATTTTTAATAAAATGTAAAAAAATTAATTATTGAGATATAGCTATAGACCTAACGTCTAACTAATATTTAAAAAAAAAATCAGCTAAAAATATTAACTGGATCAAAAGTTATTTAAGTTGTCAGTGAGTGGTGGGCCACTCTGTATATCAGGTGATATATGTCATATAGACATAAAAAATGGTTTTAAAAGTATTAAGATAAGGTGATTAAGACTAATTTATGTATTCTTAAGGTATGATTACTATGTACACGTCTGAAGACACGCTCTCGCACGACGCAATTCAAATATCTGCCACATGATTACTTTTTTAGTCGCGCGATCTAATATAATTTCCTATTCACTACTACGCCAGATCACGGTAAATAATAATTTTTTTTTTTTCATAAAAAATCGTTTTCAACTTCTTCTTTAATGATTCTATAAGTATTAATTAGGCAATAAACATATGTAGTTTTATGTTTTATTTTTTAAACATACCTTTAAGTAAAAACAAAACTTATTACTAAATTTATCTTAAATTTTTTAATCTTCTTCGTGGGAGAATGAACATTGAAATTTAGTGAGTGACATATTGAAATAAAATATAAACAAACATTGGCCACCACCAGGCGCAAAATCTGTGCACCATCACAACTATCAAAAAAAGTAACTTTATCGAATATTAAGTAAACCAGTACGGTACGGTCAAAATTTAAATCGCTCCTCCTGTTTTCAGATGCCCATATAGGAATCACACCTTTATACTAAGTTAAAATCATGTTTTTTAATAATAATAAATACAACATATATAATAAAATATATAATCACTCCATTAAAACCATAAAACTAATTAAAAACGTAAATAATTACAAAGAACTTAATATCAGAGAAGCAATAGAAATGTTTAAAAATAAAAACAGGTTAATTAATTGGGATCTTGGCCCACTGAAAAATTCATTATTAAACTTGTGTAAACTGGCAAAATGTGATAATATTACTTAGTGATGACGTCACTGGGTGATAAGGTCACTAGGGGTATATAAGGGAGATTTTTCTAGTCGGGTTGTCAGTATGTGTTTAGCGTTGATAATGGTAACATTGTTTCCGAAATACGTATTTATCATTATTTATTGGTAACTAGAACATAATTTGGAAAGGAAGCCTCTTTCTTTTAATATACATAGAGAATTAACATTAAAAGTTAAAAAAACTTTTAATTATATCAAATTAATTTATAACTAAACCTTAAGTTTTTTGTTAATTTTTTTTTTTTTATAGGTTTAATGATTAAATACCCCTAACCCCCTCCCTCATATAGGAATATATTTTTTAGTAAAAAAAATTAATCAAAATAATCATTTTAAATATAAAATTATGACAACAAAAAAATAGTGATTTTTTGTACAAAAATTTTTTATTTAACTTTGGGTTTACAGAAGATAAAGTTTAGGGACAATTTTTTTTTTAACTTATAGTAAATAGCAAAATATTTAATTTAACATATGATTTAAGTCCTGAGTATTTCATAAATATTTTCTATAGTTAAATTTTACTTTTTAAACATGTATTTCAAGTTTTGAGCCCTTTCTGTATAAGGGGAAATGATTTTAAAAAAAAGTATCTATGAACTACTCATAAAAATAATTATTATAATCCATACATTTTTCAACAAGTTATAGGAATTTAAAATTGAAATTATTGTTTCCAAACAAATATAAAAATTGACCTTAAAAATATCAATATTTTTTAACTTATAATATGTAACACAAGTTTTAATTTGCATGTGTTTGAAGCTCATAGTAGTATTTTTGGAATATTTCCAAAGGTTAAATTGAAAACATATTACTTTTTATACGAATGTTTCAAGTTTTGAACTCCCTATCTTATTTAAAAAAAAATATGTCGGATGAAAGAGGTACCAAAAAGTGATAAGTTTATCGGAAAACCACTCGATTACTCCCATAATAAATACAATATTTAAAAAATAATTTTTGATTACATTTAGTTGCATACACTTCTTGAATTATCAGCAAGTAATTACTTTTTATAATCATTTCTAATATTTTATAAGGGTGTTAACGTAATTTTTTAAAATGAAAACATACATATTTACTTAGCTTTATTACCACATGTGCTTAATGTGTTTGATTGTAAGGGACATTGTTGTGAGTTAACATTTACAAATACACCAAATAGAAATACAGAACATCTATCGATAGTCATAATTGGCAATAAATTCTGCGTAACTGCGAAGTTACAAAAGAAAAATGATGTACCTGTATTTATAAACCTTCATAAATTATATAAGTATAATATAAATTGTATATTATCTCAAAAATTTGAAACTATGAATTATAATTTCTAATACGAGTAAAGTTATTTTAAAAATTTAAATATCACATTTTAATTAAAATTAAAATAAAACCTTTTATCAAATTCAAAATATGTTTAAAAAAAACCTGTACAAGACATAAGATATGAACTTAAAAAGTATTACATTGCTAATAATTAAAAAATAATATGTGACTAAAGGTATCCAAAAAAAAAAAGT
>NW_026099572.1:49261766-49277388 GCF_025091365.1 Daktulosphaira vitifoliae | reverse complement strand
GTGATAAGGTCACTAGGGGTATATAAGGGAGTTTTTTCTAGTCGGGGTGTCAGTATGTGTTTAGCGTTGATAATGGTAACATTGTTTCCGAAATACGTATCCGCGACTTTTCATTAATTTTTTGTGGCTTTGAGTTTAATATTTTTTAGTTTTTTAAATTAATAATATTTTTAATATAGTTTTAATTTTACTTAATAAATATAACACATTTTATTTATCATCATTCACAAATAACTGTTATTTTTTAATGGTTCAATAACAATTTTATGAAAAGTACTTATTGAGTTTTTTCAGTTTATCTTGCGTATTAAAAATAAAAAATTTGTCCTGATAACTTATCTTCTATGTGCAAATTGCTGCCATAATTAAAATAGAATTTCCCTTTAATTCGTTATTCCAATTTATCATTATTTATTGGTAACTAGAACATAATTTGGAAAGGAAGCCTCTTTCTTTTAATATACATAGAGAATTAACATTAAAAGTTAAAAAAACTTTTAATTATATCAAATTAATTTATAACTAAACCTTAAGTTTTTTGTTAATTTTTTTTTTTTTATAGGTTTAATGATTAAATACCCCTAACCCCCTCCCTCATATAGGAATATATTTTTTAGTAAAAAAAATTAATCAAAATAATCATTTTAAATATAAAATTATGACAACAAAAAAATAGTGATTTTTTGTACAAAAATTTTTTATTTAACTTTGGGTTTACAGAAGATAAAGTTTAGGGACAATTTTTTTTTTAACTTATAGTAAATAGCAAAATATTTAATTTAACATATGATTTAAGTCCTGAGTATTTCATAAATATTTTCTATAGTTAAATTTTACTTTTTAAACATGTATTTCAAGTTTTGAGCCCTTTCTGTATAAGGGGAAATGATTTTAAAAAAAAGTATCTATGAACTACTCATAAAAATAATTATTATAATCCATACATTTTTCAACAAGTTATAGGAATTTAAAATTGAAATTATTGTTTCCAAACAAATATAAAAATTGACCTTAAAAATATCAATATTTTTTAACTTATAATATGTAACACAAGTTTTAATTTGCATGTGTTTGAAGCTCATAGTAGTATTTTTGGAATATTTCCAAAGGTTAAATTGAAAACATATTACTTTTTATACGAATGTTTCAAGTTTTGAACTCCCTATCTTATTTAAAAAAAAATATGTCGGATGAAAGAGGTACCAAAAAGTGATAAGTTTATCGGAAAACCACTCGATTACTCCCATAATAAATACAATATTTAAAAAATAATTTTTGATTACATTTAGTTGCATACACTTCTTGAATTATCAGCAAGTAATTACTTTTTATAATCATTTCTAATATTTTATAAGGGTGTTAACGTAATTTTTTAAAATGAAAACATACATATTTACTTAGCTTTATTACCACATGTGCTTAATGTGTTTGATTGTAAGGGACATTGTTGTGAGTTAACATTTACAAATACACCAAATAGAAATACAGAACATCTATCGATAGTCATAATTGGCAATAAATTCTGCGTAACTGCGAAGTTACAAAAGAAAAATGATGTACCTGTATTTATAAACCTTCATAAATTATATAAGTATAATATAAATTGTATATTATCTCAAAAATTTGAAACTATGAATTATAATTTCTAATACGAGTAAAGTTATTTTAAAAATTTAAATATCACATTTTAATTAAAATTAAAATAAAACCTTTTATCAAATTCAAAATATGTTTAAAAAAAACCTGTACAAGACATAAGATATGAACTTAAAAAGTATTACATTGCTAATAATTAAAGAATAATATGTGACTAAAGGTATCCAAAAAAAAAAAGTTTAAAAGTATTTTTATTCTGTGAGTAATTGAGTGAGTTATGATAAATAAATCACTCTGTATATAATGCCATTTGATAAATTTAATTATAAAAAAATCATATTTTATAGTGTTGTAAAATGTATAATATTAAAATTAATAATATAAAATGGTTATTTTTTTATGAGCATTTATTGTGTTTAGTTATTAATTATATTAGATCAATAAAGACCAAATATATATGTTGGGTCGAATGTGGCAATAGTTGATACCCGTCCTCGCACATTTTGTGGCGCTCATGTATGACCGATTCGAACGTGTTCGTGCCACGTTCGGCCGTCGTCCCTTCCTCAGCAAGCGCCATAGTTTGTTTTGTACGTACACAGTACAAACGTCTATCGCCTCTTATAATACGTATACATACAATTATTATTCGCTCTCTGTATAGTCTTTTTGAATTTGTATATTATTAGCTTACGTTCATTATAACTTACTTTGCCACTCTCTCCGATGTCCTCAAATTATTAATTTATTTTCATTCTGTTATTCTATCATGTCATAAGAGTCATCTTGTTTTAGTATGCAAGTTATCCCCTTTTTCCCTTTACTTTTAAGAGTTTTATTACTTGCAGAACTGTAATATATAGATCCGTATTTTGCACATTCATAAGAAGGTGTACCTATTTTTTCTTACCCCCTCTTATTTCCTTATTTTGGTTTTCTACAAATAGACAACATCGCCGCACAGTCACAGGCAATTTCCCTTTAATATTAAGGGGCTGTTTGTCACCATATATATAACAAAATTACAAATATTTTTGAAAGAGTATAACTAGCATTACAAAATTATTTATATATTAAAGTTTTAAAATTTAGGAGTTAATTGTATTTAATACATGTCTATAATTTTCTAGATCATTATATGTCGATGAGTAAAGCCACGTCAAGTAAGTAGAATGTATCTTAAAAGTCAAATAATAAAAAAAACTTTTTATTATTACAAAATTTAATTTGATATAAAAAAACATTCTGTAACGCTCAAACAAAGTTTGAAATAACACATAGATTTGAATTATTTTTTAAAATATAATCAAGATTACAGATTCTTAGAGCAATAGTTTTAATTTTGACAGATAAGTCATAATAAAACAAAAAACATAATTAAATTGATGATTTGAAAAAGGTTTTAGAAACATCGAGGTAATGTAAACCATTCATTGTGGACTTGAAGTTCAAAGAGATTATTGTACCAGTTACCGTTATTTATTGAAAGCAATGTCCAACTTGCAGTCCGTCACAATGTCTCCATTTATGATTGAGAGAACCATGGCCAAAATTGGAATTTAACCGGCCATGATGTATTTTCTGACAACACAAGCAACAACAAAAAAACTCGCTTTTTAACGGCCAGAACGTGATTGATTTTCACTTCAGTTATTCATTATTAAAAAAAACAAGACCAATCGGCCGCACGATTTTTATGTTGATAACAGCTGACAATCAATGTATGCTGAGCGGATACGGATCCTTATCTGATAACGGATGATAACTGGTACGCGTTATCAAGGTGGATTGGAAGGAAATTATATTTACAAAATGATTAAGTTAGATAACATGCAATAAGAATAAAAAAAAAAAACAGATTGTGATTTACTACGAGCCAAAATCACTACCGAATGCATCTACAGACCAAATAATAAATTAATTGTGTGATTTTATAATATATACAAATTCGAGCATTACTACATTTTTAATAAACAGGATTGGTTGAAGTGATCAAATATTCGTTACAAGTCATACTTAAAAATAAAAATTTTCAACAAAATTATGATTCAAACAGTTTTTTAAATTATGTAACATCCACTTTAACGACTTTATATTTCCCTCGGTGTGTTTTTATTATTCGTCAAAAATTTGCAAGAACCTATATTTATTTTATAGGCTTTTATTTTATATCCGGTCAAATTTGGCTAACAAGGTAATAAAGATCATTCAAAACAAACCTCGCAGTGACCTGATGTCATTTGGAGATAAACCGGATATGTATTTAAAAAAATTCTGTTTAGACACCAATAAGTGGGCCAATAAATTGTTGAAAGGATAGAGTTCAAAATAATATTTAATTACTTTTTAAACAAAAGTATTAGAACAAAATCATACTGTAATAGTAAAATAGACAATTACTACGAAAATAGGATATATTTTCAACATGAACTACAAATGTTTTACTTAACAATAAAATAAATGATTACACAAAATGTTAAAGTTTAATTTAAATTTCAACAAAACTGTTTTTGAATTCTAATAACATTCACTCTTACAACATCATTCCCCTCGGAGTAATTTTATTTCTTCCGGATTCATCAAAGTTATACGTTTTTATAAGCAACTATTGTGTCTAGTTGTTTACTATCCTAAAATCAAAATAACCCATATTTGTAACAAAATTAAAACTTTTTTTTTTTAATGAGTATAATTATAAAGTACAAAATTATTTTCATTTTATAACAACTAAATGTGTTAGTTAACACAATACAAGTTAGTTATTTTTATTAATAGTTTATTTTATAGTCGTTTTAATGGATTAATGGCTCTTGTGATTCGCTGTGGTTATATAATTGCTATAACAGTCTATGCCATTGTGCGTCTTTCGTGGACATAACAAGTGTCTCCGTTTGTATGTGCGCCATATATTTTATTGTTATGTTTTGCACATTGTGTTGTGGCTTGGATCCCTCGATCTGTCGTACCTGTCTTTAGTGTTTGCCCCGTCCATATCTGAAATATTTACATATTGGGCGACTACCCTTGTAGTCTTGAACATTTTAACGTAAAGTATTCACACTATCCACTTCTCACTGCCATCATTCATCATTCATCTATTGTATGTTACACAGTTCAGTCTTGATTGTTTGTAATAATTATATTATATTTTATCTATTTCGTTCAGAGCTGCCTTGTCGTCCATTTTAGTATTAAGTGACCCCCCAATACTCAATATTATGATATTTTATATTTATTGTAGTTTTAATATATAACCCCTTTTTTTTAATTCTTATAATTTAATCTAGTCTAAGTACCATCCTCAATCGCATATACAGTCCACTCCCTATTTCTTTCTCATCGCATGATTTTAGAGACTCTAAAAATGAATTTAAACTAACCCGCAAATCTTTATTGAGCGTTTCGTTCAAACAATACGTTTCGTACATCACATACAGTCTATTTTATAATACTATTTCAACATGAACTACAAATGTTTTACTTAAAATAAATCATTATACTAAATTTTCATTTTCATTTCAACAAAATAATTTTTGGAATTCTAGTATAACCTCTCTAACAACGTTATCCTCCTTGCTGTGTTTTTATGAATTACGAATTTATCAGTTTTACATTTTTATAAGCAATTATTATGTCTAGTTTTTACTAATTCCAAAAACAATATAAACCAAATTTATTTATCAAAATCCAAACTTTTTTTTAAAGAGTATAAAGACACAGTAAAAAATTGTTTTCATTTTTATTACATGTATATCTTTTTCTAGGTGATAACTCATCGATGAAGAGAGTCACGTTAGGTAAGTTGAATGTATTTTACATTCACATAAAAATTTAATAATAAAAAAAACATTGTATAATTACAATATTTAATTAGGTATAAAAAATCAATCATAAAATAAAATTTTCTACTGAAATATGATTCAAAATTGTTTTTAAATTTAGTAGTATCCGCTCTAACAACGTTATATCTCCTTGTTATGTTTTTTTTTGTGTATGTTAACACTTTTTCTTAAATCTCACTAAACTGATTTCTTTCAACGATATATCAAAATATCACAAATGTATCTAGTCGATGACATTACTCTCAAAAATTGAAATAAAATTCTACGTTTACCGTTTACCGTAAATGGGGGGAATCCCCCAAAAAATTACAATTTTAATAATCGGTAATTTTCAACATTTTTAAAAAAAAATTTTCTTAAACTTTTTAAAAATGAACAAATCAACACTTTTATTATATATAGATACGTTAAATATCTAATATTAAACTGGAAAAATAAAAAACTTAAATAGGGTCGTAATTTTATTTTATTAATACCGCCAGGAATTTCATAAATGATTTTGTCCAACAACACTTAATTAATTAATATAATATTATTGGAAGAGAACTCTCTAAAGTCGCATTGTTAATATAGATTGTTTTAATAATTAATACTTTTAATAATTTATTTAGATGATAAGAATCTATGCGAAAAATGTAATAGCACAAAAAAGACAGTAGAAAATTTTTTTCATTGTAAACATAAGTTTTGCATAGACTGTATAAGGACATTCAGAATAAATGCATATGAGTGTTATATAGATGCGTGGGAAATATATCGATGTGAAACAAATCAGTCTGAAAAAAATCAATGTGTAATAAATCAATGTGAAATAAAAAATTGTCAATCAAAATTACCCATAGGTATCTAATCAATTTTTTACTTATAAATATAATAGCTTAAATTTTGTATTAAAGCTCTCTCTCTCTCTTTCTCGATGGTTTCAATTGTTGAATTGGTTCGCAGCTATTTTCCATTGTTTTTCATTATCCGCTTTCCTTTTCATTTCTACATGTGTTGCATCCTTGGCCTTTTATTATCTGTTGAATATATTCCAATCTTGGTCTTCCTCTATAGTTCTTCCCCTGTACACTTCTTTCTATAATCAGTTTTAGCAATCCTTCGTGTCGCATTACACCTAGAGAAAAACCTCGATCTATATAATAAATTCATTGTTCAATTTGATAAATATATCATTACTATTGAACCTTAGATATATTTATCAATATGATAATTTTTTTTCTTGTCTTGAACAGTAATTTTTTATAAGAATAGTTATTTTGTTCGTATTAATAAAACATTATCATAAACCCTTGATAAAATTCCTCTATCAAAATTAATTGAGGTTTTTCTTTGGGTGTATGCATTATTTATATAGTACTCCGTTTCAACTTTGTTTATTTCTAAAGTGAAAGTATGTGCTTGTGATCAAAAAGAGAAGGTTCAGAGAAGACTTTCTATCTTTTTTTTTTTCTGGACTAACCTCTTTGAGCAAAACGTAATATCAATGACTGTTGTGTCAAGTGTGACAATATTTGATACCCATCATCGTGTCTTCCGTGGCGCTGGTGTATGACCCGTTTGAACATGTTCGCGCGTCGTTCGGCCATTGTCCTTTCCTTAGCGAGCGTCCATCGTTTTTTGTATACAGTTTTTTTTCTACGTATACACTACACACACGTCTTTCGTCTCTAAGATTCAATCATCGTTCCTTAATAATTACGTTTTTTCATATACACAGCAAGTGCCTCCGCTTGCGGTGCTATTGATCGGCCATAGTTCGCCATATTTTTATTGTTTTGCACATTCTGTTGGGCCTTGGCTGGTGCCGTAATATGACGGACGTACAAGGTACATTAGCGTATATGATTTGTACTTGTCTATCCATGTAGAGGACCTTTGTCACGTATTATGTCATGGATTATTGTCATCGTTCACGTCTTCAGCATTTCAACACATACATACAGTCCACATCTTAAGTTACTTTCTTCAGAACTGTAATAAATATATATTAGTATTCGTAAATGTATTAAAACAGGTGTATCTCTCTTTCTTAGCTATTAAGAAGAAAATATTAAGAAGTTGCATGTCACAATGACTTCTTGCTTGTTCCTGGTTATAAAAGTCATTACTTCTATTCAGTATATTTATATCTTTAGTCAAAAGTAAATCCATTAGTTTCTCACCTCAACCTCTCAGGTTGATCCCATATAGTATTGTAAGCATTTGCATCCATATTAAGGATGAGTTCTAAATTTTCTTTATTATAATAATTAAGACGCGCTATTCGATCCTGTTTGGGTTTGAGGACTCATATGGTAGGTATCCTAAAAATACTATAATATTTTTACCATCTCTTAATGATACCATAATAGTTTTCAAATTTTCGCGTTAGAAGAATTTATTTATATAATATTGCTGTTATTAAAATGAATTAATTTTCATGAACATATTGTAAGATTAATCATAGTTATATTTATTGTAAATTGGACTGTGTCTCTTATTAAAATAAACGGTTAATGCTTATATACACGTTAAAGGGAAATGCCTAAAATGTAATCAAGATAAGCCAGTAGATACATTGTTTCATTGCAAACATAAGTTTTGTGAAGATTGTATAAAGTGTTTACTAAAGACAAAAACTTATAATTGTCCAATAAAGAAATGTAACGCAGAAGAACACACAGGTAATGTTCTATTTTAAATCTATTCATAAATATTTATTAGAATATCCTCAATTTAGAATTATAAAAATTATTAAATTAAATTTCAGTAGCAGTCTTGGGAATCTAAATTTTTAATAGGATAAAAATAATATTTTGTTTTATGTTATCTAGATGATTCTTCAAATAGTTATGTAAACGTCATCTAGCATACATGTTTTGTTATCTCGATATTTTATTAATCTATGAATAAAGAAATATACAATAGTACTTAATATATAATTTAATTTTAACGAAAATGAAGCTTTATATAATTATGACTGTTTATAATACTAAGTTCAAAAGAAATATTATTAAATGATATTCATTATTTATAATATGTTATAACTGTCAAATAGACCTAAACATGAATAGAGAGTATTTATGTTATTACATTACTTATGTTGTACCATAATTTCTAACAGTTATCACCAAAGCTGGGCAAGTAACTGATGTTTTTTAACTTGTTAAAGTTAAGATAAATTAAAATAGTTTACGAGTTAAAAGTTAAAGTTAATCCGTTATTTTTTTTTTTTTTTTTTTTATAAATAAGGTTAAAAGTTTAATTGACGATATTTCATTAACATTGAACACATGAGAAATAAGTTAACATAAAACCTAAATATCTCAATTATCCTAAAAATTTTTACGTAAATTAACCTTAACTTATTATTTAAGTTTTCTCCAGCTTTGGATATTACAGTTTTATTTTTTCATTAATCAATACCGAACAATAATGATAAAAAATACAATTAATATTTATTAATGTTACACTGTGTTACAGTATGTATCATATGTTCTGGAATTATACCATAAAATTCAATCTTCTATTTAATTTAAAAAGATGTAACTCAGAAAACTTTCCTTTAAGACATGGTGATTTGATAATCTTTTTCCTCCTTTAAATTGTATTTACTTACATTTGTTAAATGGTAATTTACATGTTTAACTAACTGAAAATTAGAAAATAATCTACCAAAGAAAATAACTGACAAATGTGAGTGATAAATACTTTTGAACAATGATTCTAAAAGACATAAAAAATTTTACATTGTGTTAGGAAAAGAAGAGTGGTTTAAAAGTACTTAGATATTAATAAAAATAAACTCGCGCTTCACCCCCATTCTTTATTTTCAATTCTTAATTACCTACGATATACTAGTTCAAACATTTTTATCGACCAATACTTTATTATTTTTAATATTGTGAAAGGTTACAAATATAAATAAAAAATCAAACTAATTGACCGCAACGAAAAATTTGTAACTTTCATGGCGCATTGAAAAGAAAGGGTCGCCAACTCGCTGGGCAAGACACTGTATTGTCGGACCACTGTAAGATTAAAAAAAAAATTAAACATTGTAAATTAAAAGCAATTTAAGATAAAAAACAAATAAATATAAAATTAATAAAGATTAAAGTTGATGTCCGTTGAGTCGTTGATAGTAGATGTACACCAAAACCTCCTGACAGTTGTCACATAACCATAATAATGAGAGATGACCTTAAACAAGGCCGTTGCCAATACATTATAAACTAAGGGGAGTTGATTTTTGAAAGGAAAAATGATAAAAAAATACACGAGTCCATTGAAGATGGAACACGCAAAAAAAAAAATAAGATGATAGTTAAAGTACATTAAGGGGACTTTATTAAAAAAAAAACAAAAAAAAAATTAAGTTACTACGAGGCAAAAAACCGAACGGTCAAAAAACCTCGTCTACAAATTAATGGGGAACAGAAAGAAATAAAAAAAAACAGATATTAATAAAAAAAATACTAGTTACACCTAAACTTTTACAATGAGATAATACGATGAACGTCTTCGGGTACCCATCGGCTATTAATCGCGGCATTGCTGCTAAGCACGGCGGGTATACGTCCCAAGTAAGCGACTGGTTTTAGACAGTTGGACTTAGCTTGCTAGACGTTGGGATATTGCGTAATAAAATGCACTACGACACCACATATAAATATAAAAAAAATGAATAGGGACACCTACAAAAAATTTAATATAAAAAAACTCGCTATACGTGCTTATGGCACAGCGCACTAATAAAAAAAAATAAATTCTGGCTCAAAACATTATAAAAGTATATACATTAGCAGCCCCGAAGGGCCAAAGAAACCGGAGATAGGTTCAGCCGACGCCAATAAAAAAATTTACATTATAAATAAACAGCAGTCACTCACGATAACAAAATATGACACAAAATAGTTGTAGCGCACACAACAAAAAAAAAAAACTCACGCTACGGACGGAAATACTATGACCAGTTCCGCCTAAGGCTATTCCCCGACAAAACATTCGGCGTTTGACCCGGCGGTCCGTTGGCGACAACACGGCTAGCCTTTAGAGTAGGGGTCAAAAAAAATTAAATACCCAGTGCCGGAAATTACTAAGAACAATTTGAATCATAAGACGACAATGTATGCGGTGAGCAGTGCAAATAACATTCAAGATAGGAAAGGAGTGGGGTGAATGTACACAAAAATGGCGTCCATGAACCGGTCTGAAGTAGTACATAGCTGACTATCTCGCAAGCGCACAAACAAATCACAACACCTTATCATGATTATTTAATTAAGAGGTTCTCAAAGTGTGGGGCGCAAAAAATTTTAAAAATCAACATTGTATTGGTAGGGCAGAAAAAGATTTGTGAAATTTCCGTAATAATAATCGCGTTCTGTATTATATACAATTCAGTATATTTATACATCACATACAGGCAGCAACAATCAACACGACCCATTATCTATAAAAGATTTGTTGTTTTATCGATAAATCACTATTGGCCGTCATTCTATTTTTAGAAATACACAGTTCTATGCGTTTAACTATGACAAGGCTGCGGTATTATAATGTTGACAGTTTGATATCGTGTTTGGTACCTTGTGCGTGTGAGTGCGTCTGTGTGAATAAGTTCTGTTTATTTATTTTATATTATTCTGATATTATTTCTACTTGTTATTTTTAGTACGTTTAATTATGAAAAAATCTACAAAATTAAGAAGTCAATGAAGCGACTAATAAACAGGCAATCTTATTTATTGGCTTATGTTAGATTTATTGATGATAAGGATATAAGAGAAGAAATACTTTTTGTGAGTCCTTAACCACCAATGCCACTGGAAAGTGTATTTTTGATATTATTGACAATTTTTTTAAACAACATGATTTGCAATGGAAGAAATGCGTTGGTTTGTGCAAGGATGGAGCCAGGGCTATGGCAGGCCAGTACAATGGTCTTCAAGGTTTGGTTAAAGCTGTTGCCCCAAACATCAAATGGACCCATTGCATCATTCATAGAGAGGCTCTAGCTTCAAAAGATTTAGTGCCCCAGCCTAAATGAAATTCTTCAAACTGTCGTTCAAACAGTCAATTAATAATAAAAGCACAGCCACTACAGTCAAGGTTGTTTAAAGTTTTGTGTGAAGAAATGGGCTCGAAGCATACAGCACTGCTATTTCACACCGAAGCTCGGTGGCTATCTCGAGGAAATGTCTTAAATAGAATATTTTAACTTAGAAATGAAGTATTTATGTTATTAAAAGATTGTAAAAAACCTTCAGCAGAGTTGTTCTGCGATACGAAGTTCCTTTTGAAGCTAGCTTACCTTATGGATATTTTTTCAAAAATTAATGTGTTGAATAAATCTCTACAAAAAGAAAAAGCCAATATTCTTATTTGGGAAGAAAAGATACAAGGCTTCATTAAAAAGTTGTCACTGTGGGAGGCTGTTTTGAAAACCACGGACTTAACCGTTTTTCCAACGTTATTGAATATGGTACAAGAAGTTGAGCGTGAGGAGATTCCTCAAGAACTAACAACATGTTTTGTAAATCATCTGTCAACTTTAAAAGAAAAATTTAAAGAATACTTTTATGAAGATCTGCAACCATTTCTTTGGGTAAAACAACCATTTCAACCGCTGAAGGAATGTTGTTCGTTGAGTTTGGCAGAACAAGAACAGCTCGTTGATCCTCAATGTGATGAGTTTTTGAAAGCTACATTTGAACAAGACAACTCACTAACAAGATTCTGGGTAAGTGTAAAAGAAGACTGCCCGATATTGTTTGAAAAAGACATTAAAATACTAATCCTATTTGCTACTACGTATTTGTGTGAAACAGGCTTTTCCGCCCTAGCATCAATGAAGTCTAAGTACCGAGGAGAATGGATGTCAGCAATGAATTGAGAGTAGCTTTATCAAATATCTCTCCTCGTGTCACCAAACTTTGTGATGAAAAAAAACAAGCCCACCCATCGCATTAAAATTGGTCGATTGATTAAAACCTTTTATAAAAAACGGTAGCACAGTGTGGACGAGGCATAGATGGGACAAGTATAGATGATATCTGACAGTGATTAAAATCACTATCATAAGAAACGCTTCGATGCAAATCTGTAGATAGTGTTTCATTTAGAGAAATTGATGCATTATTCTAAAAGCAACATCANATTGGTGAAATATTTTAAAAGCAACATGAACTCTTATTTCTTTAATTATATCCTGATTAGTAGTTCTTTGATTTTAAAATATAATATACGAATAAATACTAATTATAGTTTTTAAATTTAGTATGAAATTGTGAGACCAGCTATGATGTATGGTTCATTGTGTTGGGCGGTTGATAAGAAAGTAGAGCAGAGATGAGAATGTTTAGTTGGATGAGTGGAGTGACTAGAGAAGATAGGATAAGGAACGAACATATAAGAGGAAGTATAGGTGTTACGTCAATCGTGGATAAGATGACAGAAAATAGACTTAGATGGTTTAGTCATGTTATGAGGAGAGAAGAATTGGAAGCTGTAAGAACAGTTACAGAAATGAATTTTGAAGGAAGAAGAGGTAGAGGAAAACCAAAAAAGAGATTGAGGGATGTTATTGAACACGATATGAGGACAGCTGATGTGAATGTAGAAGATGTGGGAGGTCGTGTCAAGTGGAAGCTTAGGATAAGGGTGGCCGACCCCAAGTAGTTGGGATTATGGCAAAGAAAAAAAAAAGATTACCAGGATCTCCAGTGGCAATTGACATAATATGATTGTTGTTTGGGAATGTACAATTTAGCGCTTAGTTGAGTTTAAACAATATAGCGTCAAATCAATTACCTACTCTATCGGTTGTATATTATTATACACTATACTTTGATACAATAAATAAATAAACTCACACATACACACATATGCATTCATAACATTGTGTCTAATGTAAGTATAACATGATTAAAAGTAACCGTAAAATGAAAAAATTGAAAATAAATTTTAGTACTCATATTNAACCGTAAAATGAAAAAAATTGAAAATAAATTTTAGTACTCATATTAAATGTAATGTAACTCGAAAAATATTTGTTTAAATGAAAAAATATAAGATATATTTTTTATTTAGAATTGTCTTTTAAACAACTTTTGGTACGAAACTTTTTTTTGTAAGTTAAATTTTTGTTTGAGAAAATTAAAAAGCTCATATTTTGGAACTTTTGCGAGGCTGTAAAAAAAAGCTCAATTCCAATCAATGGGGACTATTAGTATGTTATATCATACATATCTTAATTCAACTTAAGAAAAAAAAAATTTGGTTGAGAATTTTTTCTGCCANAACAAAATTTGGTTGGGAATTTTTTAAGAAATTTTTCCTTTGTTGACTGGCCTAGATGTTAATTTTAAACTTGTAATTGAGCTAAAAGTTATGGTAATATATTCAATTTTTTTTACTATAAACTTTCACAAATCGTTATCAAAAATTTTTTATCAACTTTAAAGAACCAAAAAAATAGGTTAAAAATGAAAATTTGGACTGATTATTTTTAACATATTGAAAATCAAATCGGTAATAATTTGAAAACAAATTTTTTTTTCTTTTAATTATTATTTTATATGTAATAAGTAATAATATAAAAAACCCAGCACAGGGGGGTCACGGCGCAGTGGTGACGTGGCATAATTGGATCAAGTATAATGATATCTGACAGTGATTAAAATCACTATCAAAAAAAAAAACGCTTCGATGCAAATCTTTAGATAGTGNTAATG
This sequence comes from Daktulosphaira vitifoliae, assembly GCF_025091365.1. Taxonomy (NCBI): domain Eukaryota; kingdom Metazoa; phylum Arthropoda; class Insecta; order Hemiptera; family Phylloxeridae; genus Daktulosphaira; species Daktulosphaira vitifoliae. The sequence goes on along the minus strand of NW_026099572.1, from coordinate 49,263,230 downwards.
ATATCACAGTGATTAAAATCACTATCAAAAAAAAAAACGCTTCGATGCAAATCTTTAGATAGTGTTTAATTTTAAAAAATTGGTGGTTATTCCAAAAGCTTCATAAACTGCTAGTTCCTTATTAATATCTCGATTAAGATAAAGTATGTCGAACGAAACAGTGTTTATTAAAAAGTAGTATTTCCCATAAAAAAATTATATTGATCAATACACTTTTCAATAAGTTATAGCATTATAAAGTTAAAAATGTAAAAAATAAAATTGAGAATTTTCACACAATAATAGCATTTGGTAGCCATTTTCACCTTGAAGATAAAATAAAGTCCGAAATTTTTTTTTTCCATGATAAAGTATATTACATTAGCTTTAATTTAAGATATATATAAAAGTGTCAGACTTTCCGGAACACTTTCAAAATTTAAGTTGAAAAAGTCAATTTTTTGTGAAAAAGTTGTCATTTTGAATCCCCCCCTGTAGGCAGGTAAAAAGTCAGATTTATAAAAAAAATATACCAAATGATAGGTAAAGACATCATGCATCTACAAAAAAAAGAATTATATTGATCCATACATCTTTCGAGAAGTTATAGCATTATAAAGTTAAAAATATAAAAAAGAATTTTTTTACAAAAATCGTATTTTTTTTATTAAGTTTAATGTCTGTTTTCACCATGAAGATAAAATAAAGTCCGAAATTTTTTTTTACCATTATAAAGTATATTACATTAGCTTTAATTTAAGATATATATAAAAATGTCAAACTTTCCGGAACACTTTCAAAAGTTAAGTTGAAAAAGTTCTACTCTCTATATGCATTTTTATGTTTTGAATCTCCCCCGTATTTAGGAAAATGGTTGGATTTAAAAAAAAAGTATGTCAAATGAAAGATCTATATAAATACTACTTCTCATAAAAAAATTGTACTGATCCATACTTTTTTCAAAAAGTTATAGCATAATAAAGTTAAAAATGTAAAATACAAAATCGAAAATTTTCACACAAAAATAGCATTCGGTAGCCTATTTCACCCTGAAGATAAAATAAAGTCAAAATTTTTTTTTTTCATGATAAATAATATTACATTAGCTTTAATTTAAGATATATATAAAAGTGTCAGACCTTATGGAACACTTTCAAAAGTTAAGTTGAAAAAATTAATTTTTTGTAAAAAAGTTGTCATTTTAAATCCCCTCTGTGGGCAGGTAAAAAGTCAGATTTATAAAAAAAATATTTCAAATGATAGGTAATGACATCATGCATCTATAAAAAAAAGAATTATATTGATATATTTATTTTTAAAAAGTTACGGATGTTTTTAGTAAAAAAAATTGAATAAATTTCGAAAATTAGCCATTTTTAAATTTGTAATTTTTTCGGAGGTTTCTCCCATTTACGGGGGACGAGGGAATTTTTTTCAATTTTTAAGGGTAATGTCTTTGGCTAGATACGATTTGTGATCTTTTGA
>NW_026099572.1:49173613-49261656 GCF_025091365.1 Daktulosphaira vitifoliae | reverse complement strand
CCCCCAAAAAAAAAAAAAAAAAAAAACACATCTTAGTAAAACCAATACCTTCTCAGCTTTGCATCGAAGCTAAAAAATTAGAAGTGATAGAAAAAGTCTAATTGCAGATTTGAATACAATGCAAAAATTTGATTTAGAAAAAGAAAAGTAAAATTTTATGAGAAATAAAACAATATTATTTTTAAGATTAATATGCAGTCAGGAAATTTTATAATTACTATTTACTATTTATAATTACTATTTATAGTATATTTATCAGAAAAACTCATTATTTTTTTGCATTTTTATCATAATAGTACATATAAATAGAAATCATAGTAATCATTTATAAGTAATTTTTGGTATTTAAAAATATTCTACAATTGAAATATCCAGTACTGAATTAATTTTAATGATTTACTTTAACTAAAAAAAAAAAAAAGTTATCATTTTGAATCCTTTTTGTGGGCAGGTAAAGGGTTAGATTTATAAAAAAACCAAATGATAGGTAAAGACATGCATCTAAATAAAAAATATTTATACTGATTTGGTCATTTTTGATAAAGTTATAACAGTTAACAAAGTTATAAGTTTTATACATTGGACTACAAGGAACTTTCATCAGAAACAAAAATGTAATTTTCTAAATCAACTTTTCGTGATGTTTTTAAATGTGCAATTAGACTTTTTCTATCACTTCTAAGTTTTAATATTATTAAAAAATAGTATTTACATATAAAAAAATAATTAAGAACAAAAAAAAATTGTTTTAAAATAATACTGATTTGGATATTAATATGTTAAAAATAAGGAAAATGACATATTTAACCTATTTTTTTAATCGTTTAAAGTTGATTTTTGTAAATGTTTATAATAAAAAAAAATAATTTATTTTACCATAACTTTTAGCTCAAATGGCAAGTTTAAAATTGACATCATTAAATAGAAAATTTTATCAGTATTAAAAAAATTGTATCGTTAAGATTGATATGCAGCAAAAAATTTTATAATTACTATTTATTGTAAATTTATCAGAAAAGCTCACTATCAATATTTTTATCGTAATAGATAATTTAAATTGAAATAATAGTAATAACTTCCTAGTAACTTTTGGTGTTTGAAAAGATTCTGCAATTGAACTTAATTATTCAGAACTTAATTAATTTTAATGATTTACTTTAACTAAATGAACCAATCAAAACAAAGTTGTTAAAAAGATTTACTCAATTGAGCGTATAGTACAATTTGATTATAATTGTAAAAATCCATTATTAATTCAGGCGAAACTAACAATCATTTTTTTTAGAAATGATGTATATAGCAACATGTTACCTACAAATTTGGAATATAATAGTCTAGCATAATAGAGTAAAAAAATTATTAAATAACAAAGTAAAATGATTTAATTTTGTAGTTGTAACCTATCATATCAAACTTGATTCGTCAATAAATACTTTGAAAAGATTAGAAATTAATGATTTTCATTGTCTGTATGGAGAATATGGGATAAGTAACTGTTTAATTGATAAATTAGAATTCTTTTCAATTTTTGAGGGTAATATCTTCAACTAGATACAAATTGTAGTCATTTGACGTATCGTTGAAAAAAATAGGTCAAATTAGAGCAGAGAAAATAAATGATAGTCACAAAAAAAATCTTCTCAGCATTGCATCGATACTAAAACTTAAAATATAGTAAAATAATTTTAATATGAATAAAAAAGTTCTCCTACCAAATAAATATTTCACAAATATTTCATAAAAATAATAAAAAATATTTATATCGAAATTTACATATAAAATAATTCTCCTTTTATAGGTTTTCTAGAAAAAAAAAAATNTTATATCGAAATTTACATATAAAATAATTCTCCTTTTATAGGTTTTCTAGAAAAAAAAAATTTTATATTATTTTAGTAAATACTTAAAAACATTCTAATATTGACCAATTAACACAATTTTTAATTAATTGTCATATTAATTTTGTTTTTATTTCATTATAGGAATGAGATTAAGTAAGTATAATTGTTTAATACATTTTCAAATTGATCATTCCACTAAATTTATTAGTTAAAGTTACCAAAATATTGTTTTAGAAATATGATTAAAAACACTAAGTAAAAATGATTTATCATATAGCATATTACTATATTAAATCGTATCACATTACTAAGTTAAAATTTTACTCATATATTGATTTAAGTGTCTCTTAGAATATAAATTTTCGAAATTCGAATGACTAAATTCTATAGCTTAACTTTATACATTCGAGAGGTATCCTTAAAATTATGTTGCAAGCTGTTGGTTTTTTACAGAGTTATGGAAAATTGTGTCCAAATTTTGAGAGTTATTTTATTAAATATTTTTTAACTTAAATTCTGACGAATTGTCGAGGAAATTGTTTTATTTCGAGTTGAACAGTTTGTAGTGATAGACACAAAATAAAGTACATATGGTAGAAATAATATTTTCTTAGCTTCGCATCAATACTAAAATAAAATATTAAACACATATCCAATAATTTTATAGTGTAGATTTTTCAAATTCAAACCAAAATAACAGTATTTTAATTTATATTTTATTTACAGTACTATGTAAATACTGTTTCAAATATACATTAAAAATAAGACAGTTTAGTGGGTGTTTACATGAGTTTTGTTTTGATTGCGGTGAAAATTACTTAAGGGGAAGAATAAAATGTCGAGTATGTGCACAAAATCAAAGAGATAATGAAAACATTGTAGCAGAAAAAAAAAATAAAATGTATAAAGAAAGGCTAACAACCACTAAAAATAATCATAAAAAGAAATAAATTGTCAACATTTTGAAAACCATCAGTGCAAAATAATAAGATATTAAATATTATATAGATAAATATTATTTATATCGACTACAACCGCAACACTTCTCTAAAACAAATAAAAAAAAAAAACCAAGAAGTCCTCAAATTCCACAAAAAAAAATTACATTCTTGTAACTAAAATATTATTTAATTTTATAAACTACCAATTATAATCTGAATGTACATTTTCTTTTAAATTTTAAGAATAATATTTTATAATTTATTATAAGTAATAGTATTGCAGAAAAAAGTTTTATATTTAAAAATATAATATATGAATAAATACTAATTATAGTATTTAAATTTAGTATGAAATTGATTATTAACAATCTATATAGAGAAAATATAAAAATAGTAAAGTAGTGTAACGCATATAAAAATGTAAATGTTGACACAATAATTTTCAATAAAAAAATGTTGTTACTTTTGGGTAAATACACTGGACTACAAAAAACTTTCATCATAAGCAAAAATATACTTCTCTTATTCAACTTTTCGTGCTGTTTTCAAATCTGAAATAAGACTTTTTCCATCACTTCTAATTTTTATATTATTATTCATTAATAAAAAAATGAGTATTATCATATAAAAAAACAACGGTAGTACAGTGGGGTTGTGGCACAAGCGTGAACGTGGCATAGTGGGGACAATTATAGATGATATCTGACAATTATTGAAATCACTATCATAAGAAACGCTTTGATGCAAATCAGTAGATAGTGATTAATATAAAAAAATATGGATTATTCAAAAAAAAAAAATAAACTATTATTTCCTTATTTATATCCTGATTAGTATTTCTTAGAATTTAAAGTGTAATTTATGAAAAAATATTTATTATAGCATTTTAATAAAGTATGAAATTGATATTTAACAATTTAGTATTGTAATTTTTAAGGAGAAATTTCAAAGTAGTTATTACTTTTATGGTAAACGTATATAAAAGATGAAGGTCTTGATGCAATACAAAAAAAAAAAATTGTTTATTACTTTTAAGTAAATGTATTGGTCTAAAAGAAATTTTCATCAGTGACCAATATATACATTTCTTAACCCATTTATGCGCCTATTTCAAATATTCAATTAAAGTTTCGCATATGGGCTCAATAATAACAAAATCCTTCTAATTAATATAACAAATATTTGTGATTATTATGTTACACATGAATAATCAATAAATATATATTAATTAAAAAAATACATAAAAAGCAAAATGTAGTATTTGCAGTATATTAATATGAATAATTATTTAATCACCAAGAGTTGCATAAAAATGCTTACTAAGACTTCTATTTACATAATTTATTACAATAAAACGTTTTCATCTAAATTTTAAGTTTTCCTTATAAATTTACTGTTTTTAAGTAAGTTAATTTAAGTTTCTGATCACATATGAATCTGAAAAATAGTATATTTTATTCCACATAAAATTTTTTATCTAATTATATTAATCCTACACTTGCAAGTTGAGCAAAAATTGTGTTTAAAAGTTCAACATTTTTAAATTATAAGTTTTTATAAAAATCAACTTTAAAGGACAAAAAAAAAATAAGTTAATAATATTTATTTATTTTTTTGTTTATTCTAAAATACCTTACAAGGGTTAGCCATAGTAATGAGTTCACCAATTTTTATAAAAGGGATATAAATCTAACTTACATTAAATATAAATTTAAAATTACTTTGATTATTTTTCCACCTAAAAAATAAAAAAAGGGACATTAAATTTTTAATTTAGTTTGAATAGTTATTTTTATCAATGCGTAAACGTAATGTACGGTGGCTGTGTCGTACACTTTATAGTCACGGGGTACAAAGTTCGAACTCCCCTAGGAGAAATAACTTTTTTGTATTTTTTTCTTAATTCTTTTTTGAAGGTGAAAAAAAATTTTAAATGAATAATAATAAATAACGTTCAATCAACATATTCAATGCATATCGAAGATCCTATCACTTTAGTCTCCCCTTGTGAGAAGGACTTTCTTATTTATATTAAAATATATTATTTTGTGGTTTATTTTTGTGTCTGTCGTTAGTTTTTCTAAGCTCTCACTTGACCAATTTTAATGACCAATACGTTAAAAGAACACAATTTTAATCTTGTTGAACTTATAAATCCGAATATTGAAAAGAATCCTTTAGAAACTTTAGAAATTCAGACAAATATTGCGTTATTATAAAAAATGGCCACTTCAAAAAAACTTTTTTAATTAAATATCTCCAAATTAATAGGAGTATAAAATTTGTTTTTGTACTGAATTACGCATTAAAATAAAATATTTTTCAATGATAATATTTCAATATATACTTAACTAAACTATATTTTTGTGGTGATTTCAAGTCTGAAATTAGATTTTTTCTATCACCTCTTTTTTGAAATTATTACTATAATAATCTATTATTTTAGAAACGCATGAAAAATGAATTTTTCATCAATTTATTATTATGTGTTATAAATAGTAATATTAGAGGTTTTTACATTCATTATACCGACGGTCGTTGGTTAAATAATGATTAATCGCATACCTGTAGCCCATGGTCAATATAGTAACCATCCAGACATTCGCACCGAATGCGCCTGTCTTTCAGTATACTACGTGAGAAGCTAGGAGGGGACCTATGTGAGTTTCTAAACAGAGTGGAGATCTACTTGGGCGACAATTAACAGGACTTTTATGGGATGAGTACTGCGGCACGATACGGTTAATTCACCCAGCGTCTTTTGCCAATCTACATAAGAAAGCACAAGACGTAGTTAAAATCGTGGCACCTCGTAACGCGCAGCCAGCGGCCTGAAAGCGGTCAGGCAACACGGGAGAGGACGCGCCGTCGTCCCTGTATAGATATTGTGGCGAAAGACACTGGCATCACCAATACCCAACCAACCAACTGTCACCCGAAACGACAATCGGCTAGGAAGGAATTAGTCCGCCCCTTAGCCTAAAACAGATCAAAACAGGATGTTTTAAACGAAGTCTCGTTTAAAGCGCACTTTGCTGTTACGCAATATTTACCTGGTAAAAATATATCAACCCAACGATCTTGGCACTCTTTCGGCACCACACCCTTCTTATCGGAATTGAGGACACCCCGCAGTAAATTCGGAAGTAATTAGCGAATCGGAGATCACTCATGTAGTCGACATGGCCGACAATAATGCGAGTCAGGTGTCCGAAGTTTTTTCGGACACAATTGGGAGGGGGGATATTAGTCGATCCGGCAAGTTCACCAATGGCAGTTAATGCTGTCTGCGAACAACTCGGTATTGCGGTTAAGAATCAGCCTCTCCCCGTTCGAACCGTAAGCCATCCGAGTAACCTTTAACGAAAATGCACGCGCAAAATTATTACTTAAGCAGTCGAGTTAGAATTGGAAACTGGCTTCGTCACAGCTTTACTCGAACAAACTGTTGTGTACTACGACAACAATCGGTACAAAGTATTTTTTGCTGTGAAAGTTTTAAAATTTTTCATGTTTTTAACGTGGAATATCCTGTAGAATGTGCGGATGAGTTGCTCATCCAGCAATATTTCTCAATAAAACCACAAAATATGATAAGACAAGTGTTCTAATGAATTATTATATGTGAACATTAATTTGTAAATATTATTTCCATCTTATCAGTTATTTTTTTGTGGATTCATTTAAGTTTGTCTTTCATATTTCTTGTTTGTTTATATGAAATTATTCCAGTAATAGTAGTGTATTTTACTAATTGGCTACTTAAGTCGATTTAAAAACATTGATTTAAATTTATATTTTGTTCATCATTCATATTTTGAACAATTATATTATCTAATTTTATGTTAGGTTTATAAAAAATAATTTTTTCAACCATAGTGCTATTAATATTTAAACAAAATTTACTATCAAAAATTAATACTTGTTAATTGTATTAGGTTTAATAATATAATATTATTTGACTTGATAATTGTGTACAATATTTTATTTTATATATTAATATATTTGTGAGAATTATTTTAAATATATTTGCTATGCCTTATTATTTTATATTTACTTTTTACGTTATACGTGTTACATACAATTTAATTTTAAATTTGTATCTAATATGAACAATATCGTGTCGTGTAACTGTAATCATGAAACACATACTAATAAAAATATACTAAAAACCAAAGTATTTATTATTGCAAAAAACAACTAAATAATAACTTTGTTTCGTACGAGGCAGCTAGACCGTAGGACGGCTAGTTGTGCACCGCACTAGAATGCCGTTTTATTTTAAGCCTGTTTAAATGGCTATTATTGAAGTGGGAGTGGGGCCACCTGGGTCGATGATGGCAAAAAACAAATAATAAGTAACGAGAGTAGACAATAATCACATAACAAATAACCACATATATTAGTAGTTCTTCAAAGAGTATCTTAAATTTAACGGGTAACGGGGGGCCCTTAAATATTAATAACCGGCGAAGCGGCATAAAACAAATTAGTTAACTTCAATTAAATAAATAATATTATAAAAAACTCAACTGAATAGATGAAGTTGTTGATAGTGATGAGTGGACTGTATGAGATCTTGTGGTAATGGTGTCAAACATCTGAGTATCACGAGTCAGAGTCTAGATCCAGGCACGTAATGGCAGATGAAAACAAACGGCGGAAAGCGACTACGGCAATGAAGTTTTTTAGCGATGGTCGGGGCCCAATCACTGGTGGCGTGCAAGGGCACGAGAACTTTGAGCACACGGGTGCAATAAACAAATAATAAGAATAACGGCGTACAATGGCCATTTACCATTCAAGCGAAGGCGCTTGCTACAAAAATAAAAAAACAATTGACACACTGACTTACGACGGCGAACTGACACGGATGACGATTGATACAAAGGCTAGGNCGCTTGCTACAAAAATAAAAAAACAATTGACACACTGACTTACGACGGCGAACTGACACGGATGACGATTGATACAAAGGCTTAAAGTCAAACCCAACACTAGGTCTTTTCTAAAGGTGTTCTCTACCAAACAAACTTAAAAAAAAGCGTTATTTTTTAGACTATAGTCTAAAACAATTCATTTGATGTAACAAAATATATTTTGTCGATTCGAAACATGATTTTTTCCGAATTATTAAGTATCACGTTTGATTCAATAAAATCATTGTTAACTTATTGACATTTTATACTATTCGGTGAAAATTTTAAAATTATCAGTCAATTATGAATTTTGTAGAATCAAAAATCGGATTTATCGAATCATTGGTTAAATCAACAAAATTTACATTTTAAAATCAATGAGAATTTTAAAGGACGTAAATAGCTTAAGATATTGTTAAATCAATCGCGATTTTTGTTAAATTTATCAGAAAGTTACGCGAGACTACCCGACAGGAACGATACACTTAGGCGCTAAGAAACGTACAACCGCTAGTTGGACACACAACATACAACCCGTCAACCGGATTTGTCACAGTCAGCACAACCGGCGCCCCTCGAACACAATTAACGCATACGAAATGTAATTACGCTGCGGTTTTTAACGACACGGTTGGGTCGCACAAAGTTAACCGAACATGATTAAGACTCGACACTCGCTAAGACCATACCACTACCCAATGCACAAGCACAAAATTATCGATGATATGGTAAACGACGTAGAGCTAATCGAACCGAGTGTATCGACTTGGTCAGCATCGTACTGACCAACAAGAACTTAGCGTTCTTAGAAGAAGGACTTTTCGCTTATGCTTAGCCTACAGACGATTAAACAATGTAGCCTTTTCGGACGCGTACGCCTTAACTAATCTAAACGACACGATTATAAATTTTTTTTTTATCATGACAGGGCGAAAATGTACACGAGTCTCGACTTAAAATCGGGTTATTGACAACACTCGTTAACATCTAATTGCATGATTCATTTTTATTTTACATTTTACATTTCTTTCGTGTATTATTTAAGATATTATTTTATATAATAATTTATACTATTAATTATATACTTAAAGTACTCAAGCAAAATAAATTTTGCCTTGTTTTAAGAGTAAAATCAATTGTTTTTTTATTTTTACACGAGCAACAAATGTAAGTAAACATGTTTTAAATATAAACTCAAAACGCGTATAATTGTATAACATTTGCAATCTTTATTATTTTGTAGTTATTAGCAAATATAACTAGTGTAAATTCTCTAAAAAATAATATCTGTTTACACGTCATATTTATTAGGCCACAAGTATTATTTTCACGATTAAAAATAATTATACTGTCAACTATCAATTTGCCCAAGTTTTGTTTAGATGACGATATCTGTTATTAATAAATATTTCGCCGATAGTTCTACTTATTTTTCATTTTATGGACTCGTTATAATATCAGTATAATAAGTCTACGTAAAATTTTCTCTAAGTTATTACTATATTGCTGAAAATTGCAAGAATGAAACTATATACTTTTAAGGGTTAAATCAAAACTGCAAGTTTACAGCGTTTAGAACTAAAAGGGGCTTGTTCGAATTCGCATTTTATCGTTTGGACTTAAAAATTGCCCCGTGACTTTCGTAAGTCTTATGAACGAAATAATTAAAGGTTATCTAAATGACTTCAAGTTTATCCGGATGATTAATTTATTCAAATTGTTTAGAAAATCATTTAGACTATTTAGGCAAAGTTTTAGAACTATTAGAATGACACGAGTTTACATGTCATACAAAATAGTTTAAAACAGTGTTATCTGAAATTTCCTTTCTGGGGCATATTATACAGTGTATAATATACACAATGGGGGCAATTTCAGACAGCTCGAACAACTTATATCTATACGCGTCCTATCCGTCCTACAAAACGCAAGGGATCTACGTAAATGTCTCTGAATATTTAATTGGTACAATTCGTTGACAACTACGCCGATATAATAGCGTCACAGACAAATCTATTAAAAAAGAGGAGCTAATTGGTTATGAACAGAAAATCATCAAAGGGCTTTTGAACACGCATACTAGGATTGACCTTAATGTATAGATGCAGAATTTTTTTTTTTTAAATTGATTGGGCTACCCCCGGAATTTGTTCAAAACTATAAATAAATAATTTGTGTCAAATTTCATTAATTTTGGTCAACCCTAAGCCGTGCCTCAAGAGGGTTGAAAATTTAATCATGAGAGTAGTTTTTCAATAATTGTAGTTTATCTCAAAATTTATGATTTTTACATAAAAGTTTATAAGAAAAAAATTGTAGATATGAATATTTTACATAAAAAAGTTATTATTAAAAAAGTATAAGTCAAATATTTTCATCGCAAAAGTTAAAAGTTCAACCAGATATATGTTTAAGAGTAAAATTCTGAAATTTTAACAATTTTAATATATACGATGAAGCGTTTGCGTTATAAAAAAAATGCTTGAGTAAAAGTTGTTTTAAATTAAATATTTCATATTTTTTATAAAAAAAAAAACAGTTATGAATTTTTTAATTTATAAGTATAAGTTAAACTTAAACTTAAATAATAAGTTTCGTTCTAAAATAATTGTAAAAAGACAACGAATCTTTTTAATCTTTTAAATAATTATAAATAATGCAATATAAAATTTACACATTATAAATGATTACAATATTTTACAATATCCAAATTCATGTATAAATTATATAAATATAAATAAAAAATGAATAAATAATAAAAATAATTTATCCCATTAGTGTAGCTTTTTTACTGTTAGGAAATTGCTTTTCATATCGTGTTACCACTTGTAANTATAAATTATAGAAATATAAATAAAAAATGAATAAATAATAAAAATAATTTATCCCATTAGTGTAGCTTTTTTACTGTTAGGAAATTGCTTTTGATATCGTGTTACCACTTGTAATATGTACTGTTTTTGTTCCTCGTTTTTAGATCCTATCTTATTAAAATCCTCCATTAATTTTACCGCACGCTCTGCAGTATCATTCACTACTTTTAAATTATTGATAATTTCTTGACCATTGCAATAACTTGAATTTTTTTCCCATATAGATGGGTCTGTTTCCATAAAACTATAATCAATATTAAATCGATCAAAAAAATTTAAAGTTTTACTTGTCACAAAATCTTCTATTTTTTTATTTTTTATAAAGTTTGATACTTCATTGAAGTATATAATATGAATAAATGAATATATGCGTTTATTTTTTATGACATAATTTTCTTCCCCATCGAAATTTTCAGTATCAATTCTTTTAATGTTAAATGCCATTTTAGTTTTTGTCTCGTGTGGAATATGTTTATCGAAAAATGCTAAAGCAATGTTGTCTGAAGTTAAATACCATAAATGGTTAACAAATTTTTAGATAATTCTCCATCTATGGTTTTGTATTGGAAAATATTTTTTAATAATTCTAAATCTTGTCGAGGCGAAAAAGCAGCAATTAGTGCATTAAACCAAACTTTGATGTATAAATTAACCAAGAAAATGCATATACTCGAGATTGAATTATATTCTTTTTGTGTCAACTTGAATTCTTCACGAAAATAAATATTTTAAGAGTATAAAGCGCTTTTGACATCCATCGAGCATGGTGAATCGCTCCTGGAGCTCTAAATAATACACCACTAGGCGGAACTCCATTTAAAAAAATTACTGTTAGCTCAAGAAATTCTCTATAATATTCTCTAAAGTGGGATAGTTTTAATTGATTTAAACAAAACTCTAAAATATGATCAATAGAACTTTGCAATTTTTCAAAAATAAATCGATCGTCGATACCGGACTTGTAATTTTCAGTATTAATTTTTGGCCAAGACTTTTGATAACGAAGAAATAAGGGGACATTCGGTCCTGAAGTTATACCAAAATTTGTGTCAAATGTACATTTTAAAATAATCTCGTAAATATGATGATGACACGGAAAGTATAAAATGTTTTTTTCTAACCATTGTTCTAACAAAACACACGTACCTTCAATCCTTTATTTTTTCAATTAAATTTTGAAGGATACAAAATTATAAATAATAGTTAATATAGTTTTAAGTAAAAGTAACAACACGAAAAACGGTGATTTTTTACACAAAAATAATAATTTTCGTTTAACTTTGACTGAATAAAATAGATAATAATAAACAATTGTTTTATTTACTTGTGTTAGTGGCTGTAGTATTAAAACACATAGCTTTTACGTGGTTTGTTAAACCCCAATCGACCAACGTTTAATATATAGCCTATGCCTGTGACTTAGAAGTTCCGTTTAACATCTTTGGTACTGCTAATAGTTGGTCATTTCCATTATTTGAAATAATTATAGGTAGTCTATCAAATATTTGTTTACTACATAAATCAGGTAATAATTTGCCGTCCCAATGTAAAAATAAGGCATTGAGATTAGTCACAAAAAATTTGTCGCGAATTTTTGTAGCTGAATTCCAACGTATTTTTTCACGATGTCGTTTAATTGATGACCTATTAACTATGATATCATTGACATCATGCCCTAATGATTCAGCCACTGCAATTATAATGTGCACTGCGTCTCGGTCGCTTATTTTGCACCTATCTAATGCTGAAGATAACTTTACAGTCATTATGTCTATTGTACCTCTTTGATTTATGGAGCTTGATATTGGCAAAACATTAGTTTTATTAGACGGGCCCGGTGAAAAATTAATATCTTCTAAATTTAATATTTGATCTTTAGTTTTTTTAACATTGCCATCAAACAAATTACTGAAGTCATCATTGTTTACAACTGTAAAACAATATAAATTAATTANCTGAAGTAATCATTGTTTACAACTATAAAACAATATAAATTAATGAATATAATGATGTATAAATCGTTGTAGATAATTTATAGATCGTAATATTTTAATCTAACTCACAATCATCAGGCAAACTTTCTTCTGTGTCGTCGCTTGTAGAACAGAATTCCACAGTTTTAGCTAAAATTTAAATAAAAATTGCATATGACTGAACAATACTATACTATTCATTGTTTATTTATAACTCAAAATACTTACTAGTTAAGTTGAATTCATCTTCATTAAGTTATCTTTTTTTCTCAAATTCTTTTAATTTTTTAAATTGCTCAAATTCTTTTTTTTGGTAAGTTACATCAACGCCAATAAGTGATCCTGTACGAACTTTTTGTTTTTAACTTATTTAAAACTGCTTGTCTATATCAATAGTCATCATGTCTAATGCAACTGCATGAGCAATATCAAATAGCTCATCAAAACATTGTACAAATTTATTTTCTTTATCTATCTGAGGATTTGTACACCGACTTGAATTTTTTTGCAAATTACGCCATGTATTGTACAATTCCTCTAATTTTGGTAAACAATTACGAACTTCTTTAGTAGGTATTCGAGCTTTTTGCCAGAATATCAATGTTTCATCGATCACTAAACGCGCACTATCACGAACACTCAAATTAACTTCTCGAATATTAAAAAATAATATCGATAAAACTTGTTTATTTTATGGTAATTTACATCCAACGAGTTGATGTGAACTATTACCAATTAAATAAATACTTATTCGTAAATTTCTTTTAGTCTCCATTAAATAAAAAAGTAATAATTAAGTTTAAAAAATCATAAAATACACAGACTACAGATTATCTCGATGAAACCTCAATGTTAAACGTTAACGTTTATTATTGATGAAAAGATATGAACTAAAATGCTGTAGTTTATGATATCGTATGTAATCAACACAGTTAATAATAATAGGTATTTTTAAGAAGGTAATGTCCAATCTGACCATACTATTTCGATAATATTTATACCTTGTAGAAATCAACAAACAAAAATAATTTATTAGTTTGTCAATATAAACGTATGATACTATAATAAAAAACTCTAGAAATGAAATTTTATTTTGTGATCGAATGAGCCGTTTTATGGAAAAAATACTAAAGACAAATCTTATTGAAAATTTAATTCAAAAAATATTTTATCATAAGATATATTTTCCTATCGTTAATACTTTAGGATATAATCGCAAAAATCTACGCAAAAATAAATACGCCCATTGTTTTCATTTTGTTACCAAATTTCATTAAGTATTGATTATTACTTTATAATAAAGATCTTTAAATTAAATAATATATCTATATATATATATTTAATTTTTTATTACTTTTTAGATTTCTTTTCTACATTAATTATGATGTAGTATAATATAATAAACAAAATATTATTTGTACAATATAAAAATAAAAACATATTTGTTCTTATTAAGTATATTTTAGCAGAATGTTATCTTATCGCTATTTATTTAAATAATTACAAATTTCAAATAAGTACAAAAATATATTAAAAAATTTAATTGAATTACATAATTGAAAAATAACAATTAAAAATATTTATACCACAAAAAATCTTTAAATAAAAAAAATATATGCATCGTGTAATCATTGAACATTCAATGACAAAAATATTCATTAGATCTTAAATAAAAAAAAAATTCAAAAAAACAATTTTTATGATTAGAACAACATAAAAAATATAATAGAAAAAATAATGTACAAAATGAATGATAGAAACGAAACTATTCATTAAATTGAAAATTGATGAACGAAAGTGCGCAAAAATTATTACCAACTTGAAAGTTGTTTATAATACAACAGTGTTGATTTTTCAACAATTATAAGTCATCAATACTCATTTGTAGAGCTATTCGTAGATAACTTTTTATTTTTCGTAGGATTTTTAGTTGGTGTATCAAAATTATTTATGCCATCAACATTGTTAGATAGTTCTATATTATTTATTANTATTTATGCCATCAACATTGTTAGATAGTTCTATGTTATTTACTAATTTTTCTAGTTCGATTGTATTAATTGTTTTATTAAACACATAGGAGTCTATAATTTCTTGCGGAATTCTTTTGAGCAACACAAAAGGATCTATAAATACCAAAATTATAAATTAATTTTTTGATAACAATTTTATACAAAATAAATTATTTTTATATTAAAAAGTAATTATATTATTATAAAATGACGAAATCTTTTTCAAACCAAACACCATTGGAACTTTAAAAAAGAATATATAAAAATAAATATTACTATGATAATTTCATAAGAATTCGTATGTGTATTTTCAAAACAAAAATGAAAAATATGTTTAAAGTAACGTGGTTTTGCTATTCACTTAATAAACTTAGTGTAGAAGAGTTTTCGAGGAACTCCTTTAGGGTTTCTTGTCATAAACGCAACTAAGAAACAAGAAGGTGCTAAGCCCCTCATTTGACAAAATTACCCCCAATATTTTTTTAATTTACGTATGTTTTGATATGACTTATAACTTATAATACAACAATAATTTTGTTGAAATTTTATTTTCTTCAAAATTTTAAAATATCCATTATTCAGCCTTATTCTACAAAAAAATTTTGTGGTTTGATGATAATTTTAAGACAAGTACATATTAAGTTATTATTTCAACGAAATTATTATTTGATCAAAAATAATAAAATATGTCTAACCTAGTTGGACATCCTGTATAATTGTTTGGGGTAATAATAAAATCCAATTAGCACCCTCCAAAATGTTAGTTAAATGTTAGATTATTTTATGGTTGTTGGGGTTGGTACTTTACCGCACTCGCGTGTAATTATAATACTAGGAAAAAAAACACAACGCTTTTTGGTTCAAAATAACAATTGTATTATTTATTGGTGTCTTGAACAAAACTATATATTGCCCTGGGGGGCGTAATATCAGAAAACAAAAACACAGTAAGTAATATTGACAGAAAATATATATATATTTATGTATGCGGAAGGCACAATGTCCAAACGGCGTGTTCGGCTCTGTGGAGCTGACGGCGAGCGATACGATCAGAACGGTGTCACGGAGATGACTTACTCGACGTATTACTTATATATACTTATCAACCTATTATTGCGGTGGGGTATTCGACGTTAGGCATTTGTTGGACTTTACACCACGACGATAACGCGTTTGTGTTACGGTCCGGTTTACAGTGGTGCGGTGGCTGAGAAGGAGCTGATACGACCGCGGGGTGTCAAACGTGTGACAACGCCGTAGCCGTGTCATGGTTTAAGTGTTACATGTGTAATTAAGTGACTTAATTAGACTAAATTTAATTATTAAAAACTAAAGCTCTATGAAATATACTTTATTAATTTATTACTTGAAACATTAAAACAAAATATAACTCTAAAATACACTAATACAAAATTTGAAAATTTATTATTTATATATTTTTAATAATAGTATAAAATGAATGATTAATTAGCTGTTACTATCAAACTATTATATATATTCTAACAATGGAATTTGATTTTTTTTTATAAGAAAAACAAAGGCGTCATTTGGGTGGAGACAACTAGGTTATTTCCCCAGTCTAAATTTTCAATACATATTGGGGCCGTATAGTGTTTTAAATCGCAATATTAGCAAGACACAAAATATCAAGAATGTGATGCAGCTGACATACTTTACCCACTCATTCTATGCACGTGTATATATTATTATAAAAAAAATGACACTTACTCATATGATTGACTTTGTCGGATGGTATTTCTACATTAATTGGATTTGATTTGTTTTCAGTAGATATCTCGACGTTTGACACGCCAGGAGTTTTATTCTTACGATTTAAATTAAGAGTATAAGAATTACTTACTTTATCTTCATGTTTATTTGTTAATCTAAGTTTTTTACGTGAATCGTTAACGTCGTCGAGATGAGGTCTCTTCTTTGATTGAAACGTCTTGGAAGTTTCAGGCTTCTGAATCCTTGAATCCTCGTCTTCATCAAATGTTAAAAGATCTTTATAAAATTTTATAATTTTACGTTTACTTGGACGTTTGCCAACATAATGAGGATTTAAACGTATGTTGATGACAGGAGTTCTATTCTTTTTTCGATACATCTTGTGGGTTTCAGAATTGTTAATTCTTACATTTTCTTGTTCACCAGAATTATTTACTATTTCGTCTGCATTAGTTTTTTTACTTGACATATAATAGTCTATAATGTCTTGTGAAATTCTTTCGATCGATACAATCGGATCTATTGATTCAAAAATTATAAATATTTTATGTAAAATATATAAATTGTATATTAAAATAAAATAAATTAATCTTACTCATATGTTTGACAGCTTCAGATGGTATTTCCACATTAATTGAATTTGATTTGTTTTTAGTAGATATCTTAGCGTTTGACTTATTGCGAGTTTGATTTTTACGTTTCAAAATTAACGCATCAGAATTTTTTACTTGACTTTTATTGACAGTTGTTTGTTTTTTAGTAATTTTCTTAACATGGCCAACATTAAGTGTCTTTTTTGATTGAAACGTCTTGGAAGTTTCAGGCTTTTGAATCGTTGTATCCTCGTCTTCATAAAATGTTAAAAGATCTTTATAAAATTTTATAATTTTACGTTTACTTGGACGTTTGCCAATATAATGAGGATTAGAACGTATGTTGACCAGAATGGAATTTGATTTTCTATGTCCAGTTTTTAGATGGCTTATAGTCTTTTTGGTTTTGATTTTCATGTTTAACTTTTTGTGCAGAGATATAAATTAAATGTCTGACTAAAAATCAAATATTAAAGAGGTTTTGGGCAACTTTTGTGGGGTTTTCGGGCTTAAGAAAATTTCCGTGTCACGCCTAAATCGCCCGTGACTGTTAAAAATTATTAACATAAACAATATAAATTTGTAGTCATGGAAACAAGAAGAAAAATTTATATAAAAACAAATAAATTTGTAATAGACAATCGCTTTTGCATTATGTAAAACGAAAAATATATTGGCCATTAAAACTTTTAGCCAGAAAAATTAAAATTATATTTATTGTTGTAAAAGTTTGTAAAATTTCCATTTTCTTCGTATACATTTTTTTTTATTGTTGCATATTATATTTTTATAATTGTATTTGAGATATTGAAATAAAAAAATGTGTAAATCGACATAAATAAGTTTCAAAAATTTTATGGTAGACAAATTAGTTAAAAACTCACGTGAAATTAACAAAATATAAAGGGATGACATATTTATTATATGAATATTTTTCTTATAAATAATGATTAATTATCAGTCTTATCAGTTATTCTAATTTGATCAGATATTGATTCTTGTTGTAAACCATTTAATTTCTTGTAAAATAAAAATTATATTAGAATTAAACATTTTTTTTAAGATGTAATATGCAATTTATCAGTCATGGAGTATTTTTTATGTTGGTATGGACCGTTAGTATTTTATAATAAAAACTATGTATTTTCTATAATTCGAGTAAAAAGATTTTAATTTTGGCAATTTAACTTTTCTTAACTCTAAATGGTCACTTGATAACTTTATTTTTATTACTAAAATAATCCGGAATAACTTTATTTTTATATAACAATATGTGTTATTCAAGGAATAATACAATTTGTCTGAGTTACATAAAGAAATTATTTTATAAATTTAATTTACATTTATACAAATTAGTAAAATTGATTTCAATTGCTACACTTTTAATAGTGTAAACATTATGATACGCTCACTGATGATTAAGTTTGAACGAATGTTTCGATGACTTATGAGTACAGGCGTTCCGTATAGGCAAGCTAACATTCAAGTCCTCGGCAAGTGACGTAGACGCGCACTGTATATACTAATCGAGGAAAATTGTGAAACGGTACTGGGGACTCAGGAGGAAAGCAAAGAAGGTGGGCAATTTGATTTCCGAGACTCGGTAATATACAAAAAAAAAAAAGTTGAAAAAATAGTACAAGGAATTCAATTTTGTTGAACTTTTAACTTTTGCGAGGTAAATATTTGACTTATGACTTTTTCAATAATAACTTTTTTATGTAAAATATTCTTATCTACAATTTTTTTCTTATAAACTTTTATGTAAGAGTCATAAATTTTGAGATAAACTTCAATCATTGAAAAACTACCCTCATGATTAAATTTTTAACCCTCTGAGGCACGGCTTAGGGTTGACCAAAATTAATGAAATGTTACACAAATTATTTTTTTATAGTTTTGAACGAATTCCGGGGGTAGCCTGTTCAAATTTAAAAAAATGAAAATTAAGAACCACCCTAACGTACACTCTGTGTACAAATATTCATCTCGGATATGTCTCAGTGATATCACTTCGAGAAGTGTGATGTTACATTCTAGTGCCTATGTTAGTTGTTAAGAAGTACTGGCGATTCTTAATAACCCCGACTTGTGAAGTTTTTGCATGCCATGTAACAAAACCGAAATCCATGTGACGTTACATTGTGACTTCTTTAGATAATTAAAAAGTACACGCATAGACGTTATAGATAAGTCTCAGCCATGTGACAAATGCGAGTATTCTAAGCACATTAAAAAAGAGTTCATATAGATGTCGCAAAGAGTAATTGGGTATGTATATACATAGTCAATTGTGTAAATATATTTATACAATTAAAATTAATTAATTATTCGATACAATTTTTTCTCAGTAAAGTTTATGTTGATAGGAAGTATAAATAACCAAAGTAGATAATTAATTTGTAGTGTGTATCAATAATTTCAGCAAAATTATAAATATATAAGGTATAAATTACGCAATAAACCTATTTATATCATTAAATATATTTAAATATACATATTTGATAATAATAGTAATTTTTAATAAATAATAATTAAAATAATGAGTTTTAAAAATATCAATACAAAGGATGTTGCTTGATAACTATACAAACTATGAACAATTTATATAGCAGTTGATAACTACTTAAGGGTTTTATGATACTGTTATTACATGTTTCAATACATAAGATTTAGATTTAAAAATATAAGATCTAAATATTAGACTTCGATTAGATTAAAAAATGTAACAACTTACTAATAGAAATTATGTAAATTATGTATTAAAGTTAAATTAATAGTAATATTATATTAATTGTATAGTAAAGTTATAAACTAAGAAAGGTAAAAATTGAATTTATTTATTAAGCAGTTTATTTTTATTGCTGCATTTCATGTAGAAGAACTACAACTAAAGACTTTTCATTTGTAGGTATATACATACATTTGTATTGTAAACAATGACACGGCACTGCCTTTTGCTCTAGGCTGGCGCTCACCCGTGTCTCTCTCGATATCAGCCGTCCAGCTATTAATATGACAATCGGTTGTCATCGGTCGTCTCCCCGCCCTTGACACTGAGATAAGGCCGCCGCCGAATATGGATTACCGATATTGCGTTCTGTTCCGTTTTCGACGTACACCTCAACTGGTGTGGTTTTTTTTGTGTGTTGTTTTTCCAACGTACGTGGTAATCGGTTTTCGCTACGCACGAGACTTATTCTATTCGTTTTGTTTTTTAACGCTGATCCATTCTTTACGGTTTCTTTGTGCGGTACAGTACCCATAAGCATAAGAATATAGATATATATATATATGCATATATAAAGATATACTTTAATCGGAAAGTGGAACTTAACTCTTTCTTTTTGTGTGGTGTTCGTCAGTTTATCTAAACGACGCGACAACAAACCGTGCGGCCAACTTCTTTTTGGATTACGCATTAACAATTATAGTTAATTTGTTTGGGTATTAAATGTTGCTCATTATAAGAATAAAATATTTTTATTAAGTAACATGATAAAGGGTTTTGAAATATTGCAGAATAATTTAATGGAGTTACAACAATAGATATCTGACCATTGAGATCTTTTATAATCTTATTAACCTCTACTAATTCTCGATTTTTTAAAATGAAATATTTGTCACTAATATTAGTTGAACTTACTATAAAATTTTTAAGAATCAATTTTTTTGAGTGTGATTAATTTGGATTTGCAGACTTCATTTCATTTTTCAACATCGGATAATTTAAGGGGTTCATTTGGTATCAGTATTAACTTGTTCGATGATTCTGTTATATATATCTTGGAGTGGATACCTCAAGTTTTTGCCATTTTTTTAAAAAAATTGAAAGTAATTCTCATATTTGAATGCACTAAAGGCATCTATTCGCCATGAAATAAAACAAAATCTGTCATATGTATTAAATTATAGACAGTGTATCCCACATACTCCTGTCCATACAAGTCAGAATATTCTTCAAGAAATTTTTTTCTTAAGAATTATGAAAATAACATACTTCAGGATTAATTAGAAGTCGAAGAGCACAGTGTAAGAGCATAAAATGATTGTAAAGATGATTTTTTAGTCTTCCTTTTAAAATTATAGGCCCAAAGTAGAAGAGAAAAGATCTGAATTCTACAGCCTTCCAGAATTCAACTTCCTCTAAAGATTTTGGTNAAAGATCTGAATTCTACAGCCTTCCAAATTCAACTTCCTCTAAAGATTTTGATAGTCTAGAAAATTCTGAAGGCATAAAAGGTTTTAAATTGATTAGTTCAGCTGAAACTTCTTCAGAATTTGATAAATGAACTGATTTATTACTTTTAGTCCAAAATGTAAGCAATTTTTTAGTTACTCCTAGGCAAATATTATGCATATAATCTAAAACAACTGTTTTAGATTTATCAATAGGTAGATCTTCTAAAGGACTGGAATCTTTATAATAAACCTCGTCTTGTTTGCTTCTGAACATTTTATCAGTGCGTAAGTTTGCATTCATGTCTAAGTATGCCATACGACTATTGGTAAATGTACCTTCTGCTGTACATGAACTACATCCATGTTTAATAATAAATTAAAATTTTTTTTTGCTAATAGTTAATCCATTTTTAATGATTTCATTAATTTCTATAATGAAAGTATTCATTAAATCAAAGCTTCAATTAGGTTTTTTGTATGCTAATAGACTTATTACACTATAATTATACTGAGATTGAGAAAAACACGGAAAAAAGAAATTAATAAAAAAATAATCAATATTATTTTTTATTTTTCAATTAATTAAATAGGTTATTATAAATGAATCACTGTGTATAGTATTGATATGATTAGTAAAACTTAATGCTTTTACAATAATTTTGAGGTAATCTCAATTATGAGGTTTACTCATGTATGAAAATATGATTTTAAAGAAGAAAAATATTTGTATTCTTTAAAGCAAAAATATTAAGATATTCAATAAAAATATTTATTATAAATATTTAGTGAAAATAGATGAACACATAATTTTTAATAACACCGAAAAATCATTTAGTATATTATCCCGAAATAAATTATTAATTATAAAAAGTATTTTTCATAATTTATTTGAACAGTACTATTAGTTTAAAATGTAGAATAATCGTCAACAACAAGATACTCAAAAATATTTACAATGAGACAAATTTTTTTGCAAAAGAACTCATAATCAATTTTTTATAACTGATAAAATATAAATATCCAAGAATACAAGTATACAAGCAATATAATAATTTTATAATTTATTAACTGTTAAAAAATTATCAAATACTAGTTTGCATTTAATTTTTCACATTAATGAAGTATATAACTAAAGAGCAAAGTAATATGCATTGATAAATTTGGTTTTAGCTTCACAGTAATAATGGTTACCGTATGCTATTTTTGTGTTAAAATTCTAGATTATATATTGTACATTTTTAACTTTAAAATGCTATAATTTTTTGAAAAATGTATGGATCAATACAATATTTTTATGAGAAATAATATTTATATACCTCTTTCATTTGACGTACTTTTTTTTAAATCGGACCATTTTCCTTAATAAGAGGGGTGTTTAAATCTTAAAAATGCATACAGAAACAAGAACTTTTTCAACTTAATTTTTGAAAATGTTCAGAAATACTGACACTTTTATATATATCATAAATTAAATGTAATGATCTTTATTATGGAAAAAAAAATTTCGGACTTTATTTTGTCTTAACGGTTAAAATGGCTACCAAATGCTATTTTTTTGTGAAAATTCTCGATTTTATTTTTTACATTATTAACTTTATAATGCTTAAAACTTATTGGAAATTGTATGGATCAACACAATTNGATTTTATTTTTTACATTATTAACTTTATAATGCTTAAAACATTTTTTGTGAGAAATAATATTTATATCCCTTTTTCATTCCACATACTTTATCATGATATAAATAAGGAAATAGCAAATCATGTAGCTTTTGGAATTAAACACTATCTAAAGATTTGCATCGAAGCGTTTTTTATGATAGTTATTTTATTCACTGCTAGATATCTTTATACTTGATCCAACTATGCCACGTCACCACTGTGCCGCGACCCCCCTGTGCTGGGTTTTATTCATTATATATGATTAATTAAATATATTTAATTTTAACACCTACGCATTATTTATTTGAAGTAATTAATAATGTAATATTATTTTCCTAAGTAGAACATATAAAAAAAAAAAACTGGCTCCCAATTCTTAAATACTCTTTGAACTTTGGCGTACTAGTTGCGCTGTAATAATTCGTTTATTTTTTATCACAGTTATGAACTTCCAACAAACATTTAAGAATGAGTAATACAATTATTTAAATTTATACTTTATGCTAATTTATTGATACAAAACATGTTTTGCTTTCGATAATACATTACAAATTTAATATGACCTTTATATTCTTACAAAAATTACAACATTTTTTACTTAAGAGGCTGATTATTCATAGAGAATCAATAATCAGAACGTCTTTTTAAATTATATATTACATTAAAAAAGCTTTAATATGAAAAAAACTTAGAATGAAACGAGTATTTTGTTACCATGTAAAAAATTACAAAATCGCAATTTTTACCGAAACATTTAAATGAAAAAATAATATATTACACGTGTGAGTAGACTCTTTTAAACTTATTCTGTACTCAGGTGTTTCATTGGATTTTAACAAAAAACATACGAATGGAAAGTTTATTGTTTCTAGTAATTTTTAATGGAAATTTAGCTATTTAAAATTTAAAAGAATTGTTAGAGATTTAAAAACTAATAAATTGCAAAATTTTTAACAACATTTTCTTCTAAGTTTTTTTTTTAAATTAACCACTTTTCATGACAAATTTATTGTCAATCATGTGTACCTAATTTTCCCTTACTATGAATCATTATCATTCAATCATTATCATTTTTTTTACGGATTCATAAATAACAATAATTTTATTTTATTGTCGTCTTATCAAAATGTACTAAAAAACATTATATTAAAGTTGCTAGATAAGTGAATAAATTACAAGTTATGGTACAAATAACATTTGTTTTATAAATAAATAATGATGCCATTATAATAATTGTAGAAACATATGACTTTTTTACATTACCTAATGCAAAAAAATTAATGTTTATAATTTTTTCTGAAATTTAAAATAGAAATTGATCCTTTTTGTAGATTAAACTATTTAAAATAATGATATTTTAAAAATCTTAAATTTTCTAATTTATTTATTTGGAAAAAATAGTTTAAGTAAAGTTGTTAATGAATTTTTCATAGTTATTTCCATAAAAATAATGCAATATCCTACTGCAGTTAGAAATCAGTCATAAAAGACGCACGTTATAATAAGAACTTTTAATAACTGTTATTAGAGTAACAGTGTTATTTTACTCTCTTCAGATAATTAGGAAACAAATTATAATAAAAATAATGGGTTGAAGGTGGATGTATTTACCCACTTCCACCCAACAAATAATCTAAAACTACACCTCTGCCTCTGTCTTAGCATAACAAATATTAATAACAATTATTTTTATTTGATGTGTCTTTTAAATTCCCGCATTATTATACAATGTGTAGATAATAATATTAAATTAAGGTGAAGACCAAAAATCGGTTCTTAAATAGAATGGCATAATAATTTGGCTTAGGCGTGAAAAAAAGCTGAATATGTTACTGTATTTAACTATGTAATATAATATCAACATTTTTATAGTAAATAACATTTATGTAAAAATGGCAATTTAAAAAATACTTACCATAGTTATTTTTCTACGTAATAATTATAATAATTCTTCATTGTAGATTTAATACGGCAGCCCATTTTTTGTGAATATAGTGATAATAATACCCATGGTGATGGGGCCTACAAAAAAATGAAAAGGTTTCCACACGAAGGTAATTACAATACTGTTAGCCGGTGACCTCTACCATTTTAAAATATTAACATACGTAAAGTATTTTTACCAACTACCTTTACAGTAAATTAACTAACTTATATATATTATTTGTTAAGTATATTATATAGACTATTCACTTTTATTATAATAGTTTATACTATATAAGTATTTCGTACTTATTTTAATTAATGAATAATATAATATTGTCAAATAAATTCAAACTATATTAGTAATATACGTAACTCGTTGTATTTAAAAAAAAATTGGATTTATTAAATGTGTGAAGGACCCAACCGAAGAGTCTCAGTCAAGGAACGGAAGCTCCGCTAGCCCCGGCCTTAAGACAGCCCTGTTAATGCTGAAACATACTGTTAGAAAAAATTACAGACTATTTTTGTTTATCAAAAAAAAAATATATATATACGGGGATGTCATTAGATTAATCACATATAAACAGAACTCGTACACACCGGCCTAATGTTTAATAACTAAAATTAAATCAATCAATCATTTGTTGTTTTTTTTTATAAAGTATAATTCTGTGAATACTTTTAACTATCATATTCGCCAATAAAATATTTCACGTCCGTCAACAATAAAATATCAGTCGTAAAATACCTATTTATATTAGTTCTAAATATTTATAATTCATTGACAATAATTGTTAATAATACAAATAGCGTTCAAAAATGGAATCATTATATAAACCTGTATAGTCATCATCTGCTTATTAAAAAGACATTTGTTGTCACGAGATTTATTTTAAATAAATTTAGAAATCATTCAATTAAACCACAATTTATAATTTTACAATTCAGTATAACTAAAATTATTGGGACTAAAACCTTGACACTTATTTTTATAGGTCTTGGTTTTTAAAAATCTATAGGTAGATTTGTTTTCTGGTAGCGTTTTTAGTTTTCCATTTTTAAAATTCCAGTTTTTGGACTAGATTTTTGATTTGCCCCTGATCCCCGATAGAAACATTCATAGTTTTCATGAATATTATTAAAAATACTGTTTGACATTATAAAATAGCATATTTTAATAATGTAAATTGAAAATTTACAAATTAGTTTAAACTCTCAAATTTATTGTTTTCATATTCACAGATTTTAAAGTATACATGGGATTAAAAATAAAAAGTTATATACGAATGCAAAGAAAATATTTTTATGTATTAATCAAAAAAAGTGAAAACAAATTAAAAAAAAATTTATACTTATAATTAATATTACTTTATTGGTAATAATTTTAAGCAAACATTGAAATATAATAAAATTAATAACAATTTATTGCAACTGAATAAATAATTCATTCTAGTCAATATAAAATAACTATAAAAACTCTTTAACTCAACTAAATACATTAAACTCTTTTCAAGTTTTTTTTTGCATTTTACAGTGTACATTTCTTCTAAAAAATCATAATGGTAAGAGGAATATTCTATAAGTTATAATACTTAAATTTGATTATTTTATTATTTTAATTAAAATTTTTGATTTTTCAGAAATTATTTTCTTTAGTCTTTTTTTCAACTGTTGTATTTATGGTTATCCATAATGGTAAAAAATTAATAATTTTTATACAAAATGATTCTTTTGTCATTGATAACTGAATTAATCGAAAAATAAAATAAATATTCAGAATTTTACTTTCGATATATTTTATTTGCATATTTATCCATCATGTAGTATTTTTCATGTTTATCTCCTATACAATATAAGGGTATTGACTTTATTTTTTTTCAAATAGTAGCATACATATTTAGCAAGCTAATAAAATAGTAAATGAACTAATTAAATAAATAACTCGTTGATAACAACTATTGGACCAGTGTTTTGGTATTTATTAATGATATAAAATAATTGCTGGAGATGAGGTTCAGGTTTTGTTATATTCATCACTAGTTATATAAGGCAGCGCTTTATATGGCCTAGATTCTTACATAGGTATACTTATCATAAAAATATCTGAAATACTAGTCTAAAAGTTGTTATCGACCTATTAGTTTCTTAATTAGATAATTATTTAATAAATTAACTAGTTAAATGTATAGAGAGTAGACCAGGATGTTTTTACAAATCTTAAGTAATTAAGACTAATCTACGCAATCTTAATTTGTGATTCCTATGTGCACGTCTGAAGAAGTTCTCTCGCAAGGCACGGTTTAAATTTTTTTCGCGCGATTACTTTTTTAGCCGCACGATCCAATACAGTTTTCTATTCACTACGGCTGATGTACCAGACCACAGTTAACAATTAAAATTTCATTTCGTAAAAAATTATTTCTATATATTTTTTTTAGGGTACTGTATTTATTAATTAAGACAAACGTTTATAGTTCTACGTTTTATTTTTTTTAACATGCCTTTTTTAAGAAAAAAAAAAAATTTATTACTAAATTTAATTATATTGGAAGATAAGAAGATGAACGAAGAAGAAGAAGATTCTTCGGGGAGAACGGACATTGACATTTAAAGGGTGACATATCAAAATAAAATTTAAACTAAACTTAAATATTCATCTGATCACGTTTATGACGTCTTCTAGGAGTAAGTCATCTTGTTCAGCTACCACCAGACGTAATTGTTGTATACCATCACAACTATCAAAAGAATTAATTTCATTGAATGCTATGCAAACCAGTACAGGCAAAATTCGAATCGCGCGGTGCGGGAGTGAGTCACCAGAAACGTATAGGAATACAAAATTTTTTTTCAGCATTTTTAAATGCACTGTAAAAAAACCTTAGTAAAATCAACAAATCTATTATTTATATAAAGCCGACAATCATTTTTTGTTGGCCTAACAAAAATTTTTGTTAGTACAATAAAATATTGATCCAGCTAACAGATATTTTGTTCCAGTGACGAAAATATGATTGATTTAACATTAAAAAATTTGTCGACCGAATTTTTTTTCAGTGTAGCCGTTTTTTAGAACTTTTTTTAAAATTTCATTGGGTTGATAAAATTTTTTAAGAAAATGACTTATTGAGTTATAAGCATGCGTTATAATTTGATATTCTCGTTCAAATCCTTATTGAACTCAAGTATTCCATTTGATTTTCATGAATAGCCTATCTAAATATAGCACGTTGTCTCGTTGAATATATGTTACAATTTTTAGTTAATAATTTACAAATCTGACTTTATGATAAAAAAATAGTTGCAATTTTTAAATTTTGAAAAAATCCTGATTTTTACTATTTTCAACGGCTTCCTAATTTTGAGATAATTTGTTAATTTCTAGTTTTAATAGAATTTCTTCCATTTTTTGTTACTGATTAACTAGATTAATATCAGATTCAAGGTGTATAGATAATTTTTTTTTTTTAATATTACCAACAAATAATAAAAATATTATTTATCGTAGTCTATGAGTGCATTAATTTAAAAATAAAAACCTTATTATTTAATACATCAAAAGTTTATAGATTTGTAAAACGTCGTTGACCAAACTATACATTTATGCATAATATACATTTTGTATAATTTGGAGTGGACAACCGGAAAATCCCAATTATGAAGATAGGAAATTTTAGTTTTTGACTTCGCGATATTTTGGTCCTACTGAATATCACCTTACTACTCTTGACATTGATTAAATAACCTGTATGTGTAATAAACATTTAAAAAATTCATTTACAATAGAATCACATTTTATAAATTATTATAGTAAAATATGTAATATTAAAATTAATAATAATATAGCATGGTTGTTTCTTTTAAAAGAAATTGTTTTGTCTAATTATTTATTATATTATACCAATATAGACCAAATATATATATATATATAAATGTATAAATAACAAAATTACAACTATTTTTGAAAGAGTATGACTAGCATTACAAAATTACTTTTATATTAAAGTTTTAAAATTATCGAAAAAAACTTTAGGAGTTAATTGTTTTTAACACATGTCTATATTTGTCTAGATCATTACATGTCGATGAGTAAAGCCACGTCAAGTAAGTTGAATGTATCTTAAAAGGCAAATAATAATAAAAAACTTTGTATTATTACACAATTTAATTGGATATAAAAAAACAGTCATAATTTAAAAATTAAATTTTCTACAGAATTATGATTCAAACAATTATTCAAACTATGTAATATCCACTATAACCACCTTATATTTCTCTCGTAGTGTTTATATTATTTCGGATTAGTCTAAGTTTTGCAAGTACCTAAATTTATTTTATAGGCTTTTATTTTATATCCGGTCAAAATTGACTAACAAGGTAATATAGTTCACTAAAAACAAACCACACAGTGACCTAAATCTACTTGGAGATAAATCGGATATGTATATAAAAAAAAAAATTTTAGACACAATTAACTTGTTGAATGGAAAGATGTCAAAATAATATTTAATTACTGTTTAAACAAAAGTATTAGAACAATTTAAATTGAGTAAAGAACAATTCAGTAAAAGTAAAATAGACTACTACTAAAATATGACATAGCGTGAGATTATAATATAAGACGATTGAACGACGATGACAATACAACCAACAGTGACGTGTGAAACGTTTCTACTCTTTTGTTTTATATTACTTAACTGAATTTTATCAATAATACGAAATCACAACACAAATTTGTTCAAATAATCAACTTATTGTGTTTTATTTTAGAAAGGACGAACATATCTATTCTAAACAACTACCTATCATATCAGTCTTATTTTAAGAACTACTTAAATTTGATAAAGAGGGAAGTATAACTCTTTAGATCACGGTTGGTAACGCGTTGTTAAGAGCACCGTTGCAAAGAGTTAAGGGGACTTTTTAGGAATAGTCAGTAATCTTGATCACGATTGATAATACGAAGGTTATGATCACCTTTGTAGATTAAACTAACTTTTTAAAAGGAATTTTAATATATTAAATTTTGATTACGGTGGATAACGCGTTGTTATGAGCACCGTTGAAAACTTAATATACTAATAACATAAGATTTTAGAAATGAAATAATGAATATTGCGATCACTAGATTATTATAATTGATTTAACAGGGAGAAAGAAAGTAAATGATACTTGAATAGGCAGTGAGAGTGTACCTTATACTACCCGCCACCACTTGGTTAGTATAGATTAATTGTTTACTGATCATTTTTTTTTTAATATTTTGTAATTGAATAAGCGGCAATAAAGCTGTAGCGTAACGTTACACGTGAAAAAAAATTCACATAACAGCCTATTTTATAATACTACATCAAAATTAGCTATATAGAGTGGAACAGATCTAACTGACAATTCAAAGAACTTATGATCTACATAAAATTTTATACTTTTTTTTTTAATCAATATAGAACTCTATTTAAAATATGTTTTATGTTATTTTTCGCAATTACAAAAAATATTTTAAAAATTAATTTTTTTATTAAAAGATATTTTTTATAGATAAATTATAGTGAAAAATTTTGATACCAAAAACTCTTATTTTAATTCAGTAGTAACGTTTACACAGTATTTTGAAGTTT
Source organism: Daktulosphaira vitifoliae (assembly GCF_025091365.1). Classification (NCBI taxonomy): domain Eukaryota; kingdom Metazoa; phylum Arthropoda; class Insecta; order Hemiptera; family Phylloxeridae; genus Daktulosphaira; species Daktulosphaira vitifoliae. The sequence continues at coordinate 49,231,386 of NW_026099572.1, read as the reverse complement.
GTTAAATTTTGATTTTTTTTTACAATTTTTCTTTATTAATTTAAAATTTTAACATTTTACTAATGTTAGTCCATATTTTGTAAAGTACAGGAGTAAATACTTATTAACGTTATTTACTAGTAACAGTACGCGATTTCTTTTCGATGGATAATAATAACGTTTAACACGCTTTTTACAAAAATGATTATCTCTAATCTTTATTACAAAAGTTAGAAACATTATCGTATGTCAACTACGAGTGTTCCATGATTAGCCAAGTCAAAAGTGATAAGAATTATTAATTTTAATTTAACACTTCAGGTCATTACACCTGTAACCATCTGGAGATAAACCATATTTTTATCCCGTATGTAAAAATTTTGTGTACAAGCGTATATTTAATAATATGCTTCACAATAGATAATGCACATTCCTGCAGACAAAAATGAAAAATGTGTTTAATTTCTGAGTTAGATACATAGTTTTTACAATTATATACACATTTAAAGTAGGATGTCCACGCTAGCATGAAAGCATAGCTTAAGCTTTTATTATTACACAATTAAATTGCCCAAGAGCTATTTTTTTAACATCACCTTCAGGTATTTTTTAAAAATACGAGTACAACATAATTAAATGTATACAGTTATAATGAATTTTTTTTCTTCGAAACACTTTTTATATTTTCAATTATGTTATACCACTTGAAGCTTCCTTTTCATAAGATACCATTGAAATCACATGTCATGTTGATTTTAGTGGCTCTTATAATACAAATATTTAAAATTCGAAATTTTACCTTCTGAAAATGTTGTACTACATATAAAAATAAGCTGATTACATTTGACATGTGTATGAAAAGATTAACACGTGCCTCTAGACCAGGGGTCATCAACTAATTTCATTGGAGTTTTGAAACTTACCAAACTGGCTGCGGTCCTTAACAGTTTTAATGACTTTTACATACGTTAATAAATACATTTTTCTTTTTAATTAGTATTCATTTATTAATTTATTCATACGTTTACCAAATAACAATAACAAAAAAAATAAAATAAAATGATCAAAACAAGAAAATATTAAATATGATTTAATAAGAAAAATTACATTTTTTATTTTTAACGAGCTTTTTAATGTTTGGTGTGAAGTTTGTACAACTGATCTGCATTAACTCGTTAAGATGATCATTCATTAAACGAGATCTGAAATTGTTTTTGATAAAGTTCATTTTCGAAAAAGCTGCTTCACAAGCATATGTCGAACCAAACATAAAACATAATTTTGAAGCCAAACTTTTTAACTCTGGATATTTATTTGAACATACGTGTTTCATCCAGAATTGATCGCACTGTAAATTGTTCGGGACTTGGATAAATTTTTCTTTTAATCCCAAGTCTTCCTGGAAATCTATTATTTCTATTTGCAGGGCAGCTTTATTAGAGCCAAAAACGCTTGTGGCTTCAGTACTCCTATCGTCGTTGGGATGTAAAGAAAAACAATTGTTCAAAATTTGTACTACATTCTCAATTTTTTTGAAATCAGTAAATCTAACTTCAAATTCAGATTTAAGCTTCTTTAAAAATTTAATGAACTGACTGACGTCAATACTTTCATTATCATCAAAAACGGTCTGTAAGTTAGGAAAGTGCAAACGTTCGTTTCCAACATCATCACAAAAGAGATCTATTTTCCTTGAAAAACAATTGATTTCCGATAGTAGATGGCACACTAATTTCCCTTTACCTTGTAATTTGAAATTAAATCGTTGATATGTTTGAATATATCAGTTAAGAAAGCAGTAGATACGATATGTTCTTTTTCATCAAGGTAATCTACATAGCCTTTTGCGCATAATTGATCTCTACTGGAAAGAAATAACTTAACTTCATCTAATATTGTAAAAAATCGTTGAAGTACAAAACCTTTTCTCAACCATCTTACATTGTTGTAGAGTTGTAAATCACCATACTCAGATTTAAATTCATCGAGAAATGATTTGAACTGATGGTGCTTCAGCGATGATTTAGCTCGAATAAAGTTTAATATTTTGATCACTTCTTCCATTGTAGCATCGAGATTTAAATTTAATTTGCAACATAACACACTTTGATGGATAATGCAGTGATAAAATATCATTTTATTGCATTCTGTGCTATTCATTAGTCTCTGAACAGAACCTTTTTTTACTTCCAATCATTGATGGTGCACCATTTGTTGTAACTGAAATAAGTTTTTTCATATCTAATCTATATTTTTTGAAATATTCTATTTCAGCTTTGTATATTTCTTCACCACATGTGGTTCCTAACAGTGGTAAAATAGTTAATATTTCTTCAACAAACTGTTTACTGGTAATATCAAAATACCGTATAAAAATACACAACTGAGCTTTATCTTTATTGTCACACGATTCGTCCATAGCTAGAGCATAACAGTCCGTAGTCGATAAATCGTGTATTAAATTAAAATGATTTTCCTTTGCTAATATTTTGTGTTTCGTGTGTTAGAAGACGTAGATAACGGAATATTTTGAATAGTCTCAATAATATTTTTATTATCAAAAAACGCATTTCCCGCTTCAACCATACATTTTTTGACTATATCTGCATCAGTAAACGGTTTCATATGTTTGGCAAGAACCCATGAAATATGCATAGAAGTCTCTGTACATTTTTCATGTTCACTCATTGCCTTGTTAATAATTTGAGTCGATATTGAATAAGATAAACATAAATTCTCAATTTTAGATTTACGTAAATTACTTCCTACCTGATATTTTTCACTAAATAATTTGTATTTGGTCTCAAAATGTCTTTTCATATTAGAATTTTTAATGATAGCTACTGTTTGTTGACAAATCAAACAAACAGGTAGAACTCCGACTCGGTCTGGTAATGTAAAGCAATATAAATCAGTCCATTCTGGAAGAAACTGTCTATTTTCAGCTTCTACTTTTCTCTTTTTTAACACGCTTATATTAGTTTCACTTGTATGTGGGATGTTTGTAACTTTCCACGCGGCACGTGTCTACGGCCTTGAGACTAGACGGTCATAACGCATTCACCCCACCCTGCTCACCACTCGTAGACAACAATATTTTCCATCCCGTAGACGCGCGCGTGTCATCAATTATATATATATATGTATAACAAATTTTTATTGTGATTGACACGGCCCCGCGTCGTTTCGTTATACACGATGCCCCACGACTCGTGCCACCTTTATCAGCCGTCGTCCTATTTTATGAGTATTTAACTGACCAACACCGCGCGTTATACGCCGCGGTGCAAAGTCCAGCAAGTTCCGCACGGCCGCACGTAATCTTCTTCCCGTTGTCAAAGTGACAACGTCAACAAACCGATCCGCACTCGCGCACCGTCTTCATCTACGCTGCTAACCTTTTGACGCCCGAGGATCACGCCGGACATCACGTCGTCGACTCTAGCGAAAGTGCCGCGATATTATGTGAAGATTATATATTCTTACCGCCGCTGCTAATATTAATATATATATATTAATATTTATATATACGTATATGTNATATATATATTCTAATTACTATTAAAACTTATATATTAATACACTTTATTCTCATTAAGTGATATGTAGTGTATTCATTCCGATTACGGGGAATGATTCCCGTATCGTCATTTTTCATCACTACCTCATCACTACGTTGTGCGCCTGCTGCTTTCCTTGGATGTGGTAACCGTTTCTCAGACTCCCTCTCCGAAATCGAACCCTGATTCCCCTTTACCCGTTATAACCATGATATTGATATTAACTACTACCATAACATGAAACTAAAAAGTGAAAAATAAATATAGTTTAAAAAAACTAAAAAACACGCTTTTAAAGCACATCGAACTAAAAAGTTAAAAATAATTTTTAAAATAAGCTTAAAACAATAATGAACGAAAAGTACTAGTATTATTGTGAAAAAAAGCGTGGGTGCTTTATGCCATATTTTTTGTATATTGAGCACCTGACGCTTTTTTCACAATAATACTAGTATTTTTCGTTCATTATTGTTTCAAGTTAATTTTAAAAATTATTTTGAACATTTTAGTTCAATGTGCTTTAAAAGCGTGATTTTTAGTTTTTTTAAACTATATTTATTTTGTTGTCCATACTCACTTCGTACTAGAAAAACGAACAATAACTAAAAATATTAGGTACCTAGGTGTACAAAATACGAACGGAAAGTCAACAGACACTGCGCAGTAAACAATTTTTATTTTGTCTAATATATATACTTGAAAATTATCGGTCACGACTCGTCCGGCGTTTAACAGCACACACCATACTTTCTACACATGAAGACGTTCGGCGGTACGTTCTTATCTTAATATTTACTATCGGATTTAAAATTAACAACCCAACATTGGCTTCCCCCTTTATGATTATAGAAATAAAGATTATTTCCCCTAAAAAAACTTAAAAACTACTACACGGATAAGGGTCCATAAAAAAAATGTTCGCGGTCCGCCAGTTAGTGACCCCTGCTCTAGACCATTAAAAATCAGTAATCTCGTTATTTAAAAAATAAAAAGCTGAACATTTTCTCTTTAATTTTTGTTATGTCTGACTTTAAAATAAGGCTGTTCAACCTACAAATATAAAGAGTTACACGAATTCCAAAAATTAATTTTTGCATAGTTTCAATAATCAAAGATCATTAAAATTGCCTTTTGCCTAAAATTGCCTAAAACAGGCACAAAAAAATAAATAAATAAATAAACACATCTTAGTAAAACCAATACCTTCTCAGCTTCGCATCGAAGCTAAAATATTTTTACGAAAAATTTTTTTAAAACTGAATCTAATCTGATTATATTAAAAAAATAGGGTTACCATTTAAAAATTGAAAGTTGATACTGATTTAAAGCATAAGGGATGATCATGAAAATGTAATTTTATTCATTATCAGCCCAAGATAGAAATATAATATTTCATAAAGAAAAAAAAAGGAAAACTCTTATATTTTCAGAGATAATTTGTGAGGCATAGTTAATCAATCACCCTGTATACAGCATTAATGAAGGGAGTACAAAAGAGAGGTTTTATTTGATACTTGTTGATTGATTAAATTCTTGAGGAGACACGGTAACAAGTTTAACAATCCACTGCAGAACACAACTGATTGCTCAGCCCACCAAGTCTCAAAGTTTTTGTTAAAAAAAAAAAAACGAATAACAAAATATAAACAATTGATCAACTCAACATTTTATTTTTAAGAAAAAAACGGAGGACAAAAAAACTAAAACAAAACGTGGTTTTCACCATAGAAAAAATGTACACACAAATCAACTTGTCGCCCCGGTAGTCTAGCTGAGAAGAAAAAATATATATATTTGCAGTTAAGGAGCAGTATAGTAGTGATGCCACCGGATGGTGGTAATGCCAACTTTGAACGAGTTCACTGGGGTAAATTACAATATAGTATAGGTGCACAATATACAGTCAGATAATGAAAATAGACCGGGTGATAGGTATCGGTCCGGTTGACTGGTGAAGGTTATCACGTATACAACTACTAAGAAATATTTGACAACTAATGCACACACCACTAACTGATAAGGTTTATTAAAATAAGTAGTACAAATTCTGCAACATTACAATAGATAAAAAAACACACGGTAAAATACATTTTTTTTCAACTTTGCATCGAAGCTAAAATAAAATATTAGATTTATACCCATTAATTTTACCATGTAAATTTAAAATAACATTAATTTATAAAAATGTTTATAGGTAATTGTAATAATTGTAAAAGACCAAATATAGCAATTGAAAAATTAGAAAATTGTGATCATGAAGTTTGTGCATATTGTATTTATAACATTAACAATTGGGGCCATCATTGTATTCGTTGTTGGGCTGAAAAAATTAATAGTAAGTATACATATTAAAGAAAATTTTCAAATTACGTCATGTTAGTTGAATGTTTTATACATATACATAAAAATTAAATAATAATAGAAGCTTTGTTTATTAACCCAGAGAGTTCTTTACTAATCTTTTGGTGCTTTGGTTATCCGAATACATAATAGGTATAGTTCCCTATGTTTCTAGGAGGTCACTTATTAGTAACGACAACCATTTAAGTTGGACTCTGTTTCTATGGATGTTACACAATACGGTATTATATGGTAATAGGCCGCGCCATGCCGGGTCCGCGGGATTGTCGACTGTGTTGATATAAAACCATTTACACTCCGGTATTAATTGCTGTATTTTAGCAATTCTGTTCGTTACAAATACTTTAAAAGATTTTTGGCTAACGGTGAACCATGATAATACGACGGTGGAGTCGGTCCACTCATAGATCTTTGAAATATTAATGTCTAAACAGTGTTTTACGCGGTTTAACGTTGTAGTGAGTACTAAAGCAGCACATAATTTAAGGCGTGGCACTATAATTTGACATTTATGGTTTTTTATTGGCGCTACCTTGGTCTTACATGTGACAAAATTTATCGTAGAATGACTGGAGATGTCTATTACCCGTAAATAAACAATGGCCGCGTAACCACGTAATGAGGCGTCGGAGAATCTTACTAATTCTATTTTTGAATATACACGTATGTCAATATGTCGAGGTAACATTATTTTATCGATGGATGGCAATTCTGTTACAAATTAATTCCATAACTTGTCTAAATTCTCTGGTAGTCCCATTTAAGACCTGATTGCCATAATCTTTGCATAAATGATTTTGCCTATAAGTGTAGGTCCGAGAATACCTATAGGATCGAAAAGTCTGGTAATTGTAGAAAGTACCTTGTGTTTCATATAAGGATGATCGGGTTAAATAATACATACATAACACTTTCACAGACATATTATTTTTCGCAGACATTATTCTTTGGGTCTAAAGATAATAGTGCTGAACCTTCAGCACAATTTACTTCCCGAAGTACTTAAGGCGAATTACTTTTCCACTTTTTTAGAGAGCAGCTGCACGTCTTTAATAGTCCAATCAAATCGCTCTGAATTCTAAATAATTCATCAACAGTGTCAGCGCCTGTGCAATGCCGGCTATATTTTCTTTAGTATCGGCAATTTGCGATTTTGTAACCCTTTTGTTTGTTTAATAAATACGATTGACCATACGTATTTTTGGGCATGCCTTAGCGGAAGGAAAGGAAAATATAAAATTGTGGAAATTGAGCCTTACAATATACTATAGATAGAAAGAAAAACAACATATATATATAATCACAATCTGATATTTCCGTTATGATAGAAAAATAATAATAAACAACAGGAACCAATCATAAAATGACAGGGACCGGTCTAAACAGCAGCGCCGCCGTACCGTTACGAAGGTGGTGGTTTTTTAGTGGGAAAAAACACATTGAAGATAGCGGCGTATATTAAAAAGAAACGCGGAATCTCCGGAATACTAGACGGCTACAGAACAAAAAAAGATAAAAACAAATTGCGTTGTGTCAGCGGCATACCCGTTGTGACAAACACGAACGTGTATGATGTGATCGACTGACCTGCTCTCCCTCACTTACCGTGTTTTCATATTAAATTAAATGTATCGCATCACCTCACATTAATGTGTATCTAACAGCGCCAATCACAATATCGTCGACGTACGTTAGTCAATACACTATTTGCGGCAGAAAAACAAGACCCATTTTGAGCGTCTAGCTCATGTAAGTATTTTATGGCGAGATAAGGAGCTGACTTAATACCATACATAACTGTGCATAACTCCTATTCAATAATCTCGGACTCAACCGAGTCCCACCACAAAATATGCTGATACCAGCGGGCTGTGTCTCTCACTAACAACTGGCCATACATTTTTGTAATATCAGCGGTCAGCATATAATGTCATAAATCCATTTTATAATTTGATATTTATTATGTAACTTTATTAGAAAGCGTATTACACTAATATTTAGAATTACTGTAATTGGTATATTAATTATATCCTTAATTGTTAATGACATTATTCCCAACAAAAAGAGACCTGACTACTGACTTTGTGGTTAGTGTTCTATTGGCGAATCATAGTTATTATTTTGACTCTTCCCGAAGACACTTGTAAACATGGTCAAATTGGAATTAGTAGACCTAGTTTACCACTATAACGCTTAAACCTACTCTTTTGAATAATATCGAATATATTGTTTTGATATTTAGGACCACCTAATAATACGTCATTCAAGTAATATCCGGTTGATGTGGCGGCACTCGCATCAAACATCACACGTAATTTGTCGTTATTTTCGCACCGCGTTTCACTACGTTATGATGCAGTATGTAATAATAACCAACTTCGGTGGCTGATCTCATATGACCAAGATCGTCATACGCAGCCATAAATGCGTGGTACTCGGCATATAGCATTGGATCTTTGATTGAGGGCATTTCTAAGTTATAAAAGCGTTTTAGCGCTAACGCGCGTGAATTACCAAGACCATGATACGGCGGCACCGTATCAGGGGGCTGATTAACACTATTCGAACTACATTCGGGATCGCAAAATGAAAGTGCTACACAAAATCGACCAACTTTTTTTTGCGTGGATGTTTTTGAAAACCATTCTTCACATCGTTTTTATTCAGTTATCCACTCAATTAATGTTGCAACTTTCCTATAGCCCAAAAGAAACGCATTAGATTATCCAATTTTACTAATGTCATTAATAATAAATGTACAGGTAACGTGATTTTTTCGTGCAATGCACCAAACCGAAATGTGTAATTATCGCTAAAAGCAAACCGTTGTGGTGAATAATATTACCTCAAGGTTGTATTACATGCGGGAATAAGTACGAACTCGAGATTCGCTAATAATAAATGTTTATAGGTCTCGTAAACGGCGTACGGTAGTGATTAAGTAGACATTATCATTGTCATTGGCTACTGTAGTATTATGTCATCGTTACAACAAAAAACCGGGTCTGATTGTTGTCACGGTACGAAATAACAACTGGTTTTTCCACTTAATTCGTTTACTGGCTTTTTTCCAAATCTGCGTAAATTCTTGCATCTAGGTAGACCAAGCAGAAATGCATAGCACGTTATTATTGCGGACACCGGTGAAACACTATCTAATAAAACACGATTTGTTTAACAATCACCTCGACTACTACACGCACGATTAATTGCAGTACCTAAAATAACGGTAGTATTTGAGTGCGACAAACCGCAAAATTCTTGAACCTTAACTATGAGGTACTGGGAGTTTCACTATTTAAGCTATTTGAGCTAACTGGCACTGAGTTTTGAGTATTAAGGTGTTACAATGAAGTAAAGTATGATGACGTTTCTAGCATTTTGAGCATGGCAGCTTAGATTTGCGCGATGCATATCACTCAAGCACGATAAACATAGCTTCTCTTTGATAGCGGCTTCACGTCGTTTTTCAATAGTATATGATCGAAAAACATTACAACGATACACTGGACAGTAGTTTGAACAAAATGAGCATTTTTTAAAGTTTTTCGATGATCCTGTAGTTCCGGTTAATACAGTTCTGTGTATACGATTTGTTAATAAAGTTATTTTTGTTTGCGCGTTCTTTCTTATCGTTATTATAGTTCTTGATAATTTTAAAATTCGACAACGCTGCCAAACAAAGGAAAACAGATCTTCTATATTTGGAATAGTAGACTGCGACATTGTAGCTTCTAACAAACAGCGCGTATCTACATCTAATGCATTAGAACCCATATAAAAAAGGAAAAACCCAGATAAATTTTCCACACCGAGAATTTTTTATCATTGTTTCATCATTTTTAACATTGTCATTGAAAACATTAATAAAAATATTTAAATCTGATAGTGACTTTGTAATAGTCATTGATTTTCGTAACACTTTATGAGAGGGCTCCATACGTCATCATAGTTGGCAGCAGAGAGTCGGCAAGATTTTATCGTGTTTAACGCCGGACTAGATAAACATGATAATAATAGATAAAATCGGTCGATTTTATTAATATTTCTGGCGGAAACAAAATAATTAAATCTTACATAAAAAGAACTCCATTTTTTGTGTCCATTTACCATCAAATTTAGGCAAATCGAAATTCGGTAAATAATAAACGCCTTGTTCCTCCTCTCCACGGTTTCAGTTTATGCACTTTTTCTCGGCATACGATATCCCGGTTCGAAGGGCCAAATGTTTGAACGCAATGTACGGTGATAATTGTGTGGGTTAGTTAACGTTTGTTCTTTTATCTTTAATCATGCAGGATAATCATTTAGGGGAATGGGCTGTATATGAAATTGAGGATGGTACTTACACTGGAAGAAATTAAAAGAATTGTGAAACAAGGTTTATATATTAAATTAACAATAAATATAAAATATCATAGAATAGGTGAAATAATTAAACAAATACAATCTACAAATAATGTATAATATCTGCCTATCGACTTTATGGCAGGTAGTTTACACAATGACAGAATGAATTATAGTTTCAAGATTGATCTTGAATGACACTGATTTGACTAATGTAGTGCGGTGAATCGTACAGACAATTTAACACGATATGCACAAGGGCATAGACTGTTATTGCAATTCAATAAGCCACAATGAATCACAGGGGTGATTAATCAATTAAACAACTTAAAGCTAGGTACACCATAGAACCATAGCGTCATAGCGATAACGTCTCTCGCACAATTGGTGGTAGTGCAAGCGGCGTTGTCAGTCACAACATAATACGTAAGAAGAAAAACGCCCTCTCGTAACTACATATCCAACAGTATTTGTCTTTTAGCCAAGGTCTGACTATGAGTTATATATCCTGGCTCAGTCGTTGATAGTCCTACTGATTTTTGCCTTTGCGAGCCCCCAGCAATTGTTTGATTACCCATCATGAATATAGCACCTGATGTTGATTTTCTCCAACGTAATCAGCATCCTGTAAGTTCAAGTTTAGCACTGAAATAATTAAATGGACCATAATAAATAAATAATAATACTGTAGCTCATAAATACTTAAATATACGTTTAACCGCATTCCAATGTATATTCTGTACGTCTGGTTTATGTTCGATCTCAATACCAAGGAATTGGTCTATCTAACTTTCTTTCTTCTTGAAATTATCATTTAAGTATGTCATCAATTTGTTCACAAAGTCGTTACTTATTGCTGCCATTAGTCCTTCAACTACAATAATAGCCACAATTAGTAAAACGTTATTTATATTATTTACAAATACACATGAATCCGGCTATTGTTTACAATTGTTAATAAAAATCGTACCGAATTATACTTAACTACTGGGCTAAGTAACTCTTGAAAATTAATCCCCTAAACTTGTGCACAACCTTTTACAACTAGTCTAGCTTTATACCTGTCGATTTAACCATTTGCCTGGTACTTAATACGGTAAATCTATCAATAATTACTATTTTGTTCACTGGTCAATAGGGTGGCCCTCAAAAATCGAATGTGTTTTTTTTTTTACGCTACCCCTTAATTTTTTTTTTTAATGGTCAAAAAAATGAGCTATGCAAAATTTGGGACCGATCCATTAAGGTTAACCCGTGCCCCCGTTAAGTTGAGTCGAAGAGTCAAATTTAATAGAAATAACTGATCTATGTCTCATAACTTTTTTTTCTCTTAACTTAGAATAATAAAAGTAAAACTCAAGTAAAGGAAATTTTACAAGAAATTCAAAAATAATAACTTCAATGTTGTTTTCTCAATAAATAGCCCACAAAAACACTACATACAGTAAAAAACATGTAAAAGTCTTAAAATACATTATAACTGATTTTGTTGATTTTTAATCATTTATTTTCATTTTATTTTTTGGAAAATGCATATTCGTTTAAAAGAATATTCTAGAAGTTTAATTTTTATGCCAAGTACGATAATTATATTAGATTTATTATAAATAAAAAATAAAATAATAGAAATTTTATCAAGGGTTTATGATAATGTTTTATTAATACGAACAAAATAACTATTCTATAAATAATTATTGTTCAAGACAAGAAAAAAAATTATCATATTGATAAATATATCATAGATTCAATAGTAATGATATATTTATCAAATTGAACAATGAATTTATTATATAGATCGAGGTTTTTCTCTGGGTGCAGAAATGTGACGTCACTATCATAATATGAAATAACAGTGGACTGCTCTGTTTGTGTCCACAATAATGATCGTTCATTTAAGATTATTAATATTTTTATTTATAACTTATATTCATAAGAATAACATGATTGTTTTTCTTTAAGAAATTCATAAACTATACTTGTCAGCTCTTTTTAATCTTATCTTAATAATAAAACACAATGTGTAAAATCCTAAACGTCTTATAAAATATCAAAGTGAATTGTATATTATTTGAATGTATTAATTTATATATTTGATGATATTTTATATATTAATTTCTATATTTTATGATTACTTGTCAATAAAATAATTAGCTATATATATAAAAACAAACTAAAGGGATTTTCTCCTACCGATTATCACCTTCATACGTGTAAAAAAAAAATCAATTTTGCTATATAAGTGGAGAAACAGCATATATACGTTTAATAATTCGTTTTCATGTGTTCTACTAGTTTCTTTATGTTCATCAGTCTTATTTTTTAATACAGAAGATCGAAAATCATTAATAATGTAAGTAATATATAGTTACTTTTTTCAAAGTAAAATAACTTTGACAATAATATTTTTTTAATTTTCAGTAAAATTATTTCAGTATATTCCTTGAGTTACATTTCAAATTGGGGAGAAATAATTCAAAAATCGAGTTAAAGTATGCTATATTTTACATATTTATATTATTTTTTTTCTGAAGCAATGTTTGTAAAAATAATTTTTAATCTTTAGGAATATATTTTCACTGTGTTCATTTGCAAATATTGAAAATAAATTTTTCATCGAGGTTTAAATTGCTCTTTTTTTTAAAGAATAAAAATCACAGTAAGTTATTAAAATTTTTGTTACTAAACTCTACTATTCAGTTCGAAGTGTACATATTTCTTTTTATTAATTTTAGTCGTAAAAATTTTATACAATGCATCTTCCATTAAGCCTAAATGATGTCGAAGACATCGTAAAGTACTTGAAAGCGCAAAATGTTTGCCAATTTAATATATGAGCAGACATTTTGTACGAATCCAGAAATTTTACGGTGTCTGAGAAAGGCATTAAATATGAAGATGCATTAAAAACTCCCGTGACGCTTGATATGATTAGAAGTGACTGTCAAATTTATAAATCTGAAATCCGTTCAGGCGTATACAATTTATTGTTTGGGGAAAAAAATTATTTGAAGTTCAATTTTTTTTCTATATTATCACATAATGTAAATAATGAAATTATGTACTCCATATGCACAACTGATGATTGCATACGTGATATGGCGTATGATCAAGATAGCTTTACAATAAAATATATTAAAGATCAAATATGTATTAATCAGAATAGCATGTACTATTTAATTTTCCATCGCAATACAAATGTCATTATTGTGATGATCAATTATTTAAATGGTTCATTTAAAAAAGATTATGTATATAGGGTCAAGTGGGGTAAATGGAAATTGGGGCAAAAGGAAAAAAATATTATTTAAAATAAATTATTAGTGATTATAGAATTCGGTATCATTATAACCACAGTACATATAAGGTATAATAGTGTGCAATGATAAAAATATGGAAAATTTGAGGATATGTATAAATTGTTATCACTCGAAAAAGTGTTTATGATTATTTTAGATTATATTTTCTGCTCAACGGCTTTTGAGAAGGGCATCTTCATCAAAAATATAAGTAGAACAGTACAGTTTGAACTAAATTGTCATTTCATATTTACTTATTTACTATACGGCCCTAAAACTAGTTTAATATCACTTTTTCTATGGAATTATATATTTTTTGTAAAATACAAAATAAAAATCAATTGGGGTAAATGGAAATTTGGTTTTGGGGTAAATGGAAATATTAATAACAAATATAATTTGAAATATTACGATCTTTATCATTTTTTTTTCAACTTCAGAGTGCGTAATTATATCAAAAAAAACATATTAACAGTTGTAGAAAATAAAATTTCATTAGAACCTTAAACGTCAAACACTTTTATAGACTAAATTTTTCCAACATCAAGTAATAATATCTCAGTAAGCCCAAAATATATAATATCTATTTTTTCAATTCAATTAATACAATATAAAACTAACAATACAATTTGTGTTACAAAAGACCGAGTTCCTCGTTTTAGAGTAACAAAGTATGGTGAAGTTTTAACAAATAAAAATGTGTTAAAATAATTGGAGGAAGCACCTCAAAGAAAAAGCTAATCAAATATCCTAGTAAACTTGGGAGACCTAAGAAAGCTACTAAAGATGTACACAATATTGTGTTGGAACAATCATATAACAATCATATTGATAATATTGATGATGTAGTTTATCATTCATCAGAAGATGATTGTAATGACAATTCATTAGATTTAAGTATTGAAGAAGTTTTATACAATACACCAATTTGGTCTCAAATAAAACCTGAAGTATTTCTTTTAAGAGATTTTATTGGAGGGATCCGTAAGAAACAACATTTTAAGTATGTATGTTTAATTAAACGTGTAGATGAAGATGATGGGGATATTTTAGTCCGAGGATTAAAAAAAAATAATGAAATTGGAACTGATTTTTATATTGTTGAAAATGACTTGTCAGATATTACAATAGAGATGATTCTTGTAATATTACCAATACCAACTGAACATAAGAAGAACAGAAATACGACATACACATTTCCTGGATACATAAATGTCGATGAAAAATAATCAGGCACTACNACGCTTGATATGATTAGAAGTGACTGTCAAATTTATAAATCTGAAATCCGTTCAGGCGTATACAATTTATTGTTTGGGGAAAAAAATTATTTGAAGTTCAATTTTTTTTCTATATTATCACATAATGTAAATAATGAAATTATGTACTCCATATGCACAACTGACGATTGCATACGTGATATGGCGTATGATCAAGATAGCTTTACAATAAAATATATTAAAGATCAAATATGTATTAATCAGAATAGCATGTACTATTTAATTTTCAATTTTCCATCGCAATTCAAATGTCATTATTGTGATGATCAATTATTTAAATGGTTCATTTAAAAAAGATTATGTATATAGTATTTCCTTTTTTTAATTTTTGAAAATGTTGAAATAATTATTGATTAATAAATGTAATTTTTTTTTTATAACTTTGTAATAAAATATTGATGAATACCTAAATGTTTTTTTTCTTTACTTTATTTAACTTTAATTTTTTTCTGATTACTCTAATAATAATTAATCATATGGTATTAAATGATGAAAAGAAAAAGTTAATATTATGTTTTAGTAGATGACTTATAAAGGTATAACTTTCAGAATAGTATTTATACTATTATTTGTGTAGTTTTTAGAAAATGATAATATAAAATAACTGTTTTCATACATATAATACAAATAATATTATATTTATGTATATATGTATATTAAGGTAGCTATGGACAGCTTGAAAAATAAATTGAACCAACAAGCTGAAGTTAAAGGTTATTTAAAACTCAGCGATCTCAAAGAAAAAGAAAAATATGAAGTAATAGCTATGAAAAATGTTAATACAAGAAATGGTACGGTGGTGGTTGCCCAACTCATAGACAACAACCATGTGTTTATACCAAGAATAAAATTAACAGATGAAGAAATTAACGAATACAATAATAATAATAAAAAAATATTCTTAAAATATAATGGCAAAATCGGAAATGCTTACATATTTGATTTTCAATAAAATAAATATTACTCTATATTTTACTCATGTTTTTATTTAAATTTTTATTATTAGTATATTATATAAAGAATTTTTACACAGTCTTAAATAAATAATAATAATATTGACTGTTGATTAATTTAATTATTTAAATAAAAAATAATCATTCTATAAACAATTTTATTGTGTGTTTATATATATAATTATTACACATCTGTAGTTAAAGACTAACTATTCAAAATGTATTGATTCTAAGAGAATCAATCTAAAAAGAGAAATTACATTTAACGTAATTAAAATTTCAATTTTCAAACTATACTATAGTATAGTATATTTCAAACTATACAAACAAACTTTATTAATTTTTTAAATAATTTATCACTGTGTTATATTGAAAGATATAGCATTTTTTTCATATCAAATAATACCTAACACAATATTGAAATGTTACTATTCAATTAAAAAAAAAAAAAATTTTAAATGAATATTACACATTGAACTGAATAGTTGTATAGTAATGTATGGTTTGTGAAATATATATATATATTTTGTTAAATAAGAACTTATTTACTAATCTTAGTTGTCAATATGTCGAGTTCATATGAATATGTTTGCGGTTGCGGTCGATCGTTTATCGATAATGACGGATTAAGATTGCATTATAAATTGAACCTGGATCATCGACAAACGGTTATTGCTACTGTTGGTTGTCTACAAAAACGACTCTTGTCGACACGTACAATGAATGGTAAGGTGACCAAACGTAATTGTATGCATACAGTAGGTTCGGGTTTTATGCCGATAGAAACAGCTCTCGGAGGACGTGTAAAACATTTTTTTTTTAAAAACAAAACGGAAATTGACGAAATTGAAAATTTTATTCATTACATCGGTGCTGATTTGTTTAATGTATTGAAAGATTCGAGCGAAGTTGGTTTAATAAAATTTAACGTTGTTTTGCACACAACTTATTTACATCAAGTTATGGGTGAACTGAGGGACGTCTCATTTAAAACACGCAACAAAACCATCGATTCAGGCACTGATTACACCGGTGTTTTGAATAAAATCAATAAAAAACTTGCCCAGAAACAAGAAACAATAGAAACCAGACGGACTACTTTTGAGGGTGACAAAATTTTCACCGTTGCGTGGTAGTTCGTTCATTGATCTTCCATCGTGTATTAAACACAAACACGCTATTATAAATGTTCAAAATAAAACCGACAATCAATGTTTTAAATGGGCGATTCTATCGAGATATAATACAAAAAAAAAAAACAAAGATCAGTGGAATGCGGGTTATCTCGATTTAGAAAAAAATTCAAATATTAATTTCATCGGTATTGATTATCCTACTCCAATTAAACAAATAAATAAGTTTGAACGTAACAACCCGTTTTTGTCCATAAACGTGTTTGCATTGGACGATAAAAATAATGTTTATCCATTGCGTATTACCAAATTACGTTCGAACACCGAACACATCGATGTACTTTACATCACAGAGGGTGGCAATAGCCATTATTTCTACATACAAAATTTCTCTAGATTAGTCTCCAAACAACGAAGTGCCGGTCATTATCATGAAATCTATTGTAAGCGCTGCCTCAGCGTGTTTACGGACCGAACGCTATCGTCCCGTCCGAGTGGACAAGCGGGTCTGGATGAACATTTGAAAATGTGTGGTAAGTTTAAGGAAGCGCGAGCTGTCCTACCCCCAGTCGATTCGGACCAGTCAATATTGCGCTTCAAAAATACGAGACGGGAGGAACCGGTACCGTTAATAGTTTACGCCGACTTGGAAAGCTTACTTCACCGTGCAGACAAACGAATATCGAAAAACTGTGTTGTTATCCAAAACCACGAGACAATGAGCAGTTGCTTTTTCGTTGTACACGATTCCGATATATTACCGGATAATATGTGTGCTGATTTGCCGAACTATCCGGTCTTGTATCGTGGACCGGATGCAGCAAAAAAATTCGTCATGTCATTGGTAACTATAGCTAAACGAGTATCTGATATTATGAAAATTAACATTGAAATGGTGCGGTTGACGGTGGAGGAACAAAACCGTTTCGATAATGCTAAAAATTGTGAATCGTGTTCGATAATGTTTTCGGATAAGGTCTATAAAGTCAAAGACCACAACCATTGGACGGCAAAATTCCGTGCCGCTTTATGCAACAACTGCAATTTACAACGACGTACTCCGGCTTTCATGCCGGTTATCTTACACGGTCTTTCCAACTACGACGCACACATGATTATACAAGAAATGACATACGACAAAGAAGATATAAGTGTAATAGCTCAGTCCGAAGAAAAATATATTTCATTCAGTAAAACTATTAGTGAATACTTTCAAATAAGATTTATAGATTCGTACCGGTTCCTACAAGCTAGTCTGTCTAAAATAACATCAACATTGTCGCGTCCGGATTTCGTGCACACGTTGAACGTGTTTCAATCGTTGGACTTGGTGACAAGGAAATCGGTTTTTCCATATGAGTACGTGGACTGTTGGGAACGACTTAATGAAAAACAGCTTCCACCACGCAGTGAGTTTTACAGTTCGATAACACGGTCTACGGTGTCCGAGGATGATTATGAGCATGCAAAAAATATGTGGCGACATTTTGGATGCAAGACCCTTGGCGAATACAGTGACAAGTATTTACTTGTCGACGTTATGGTATACAGAAAAAAATTATATATATATATATATATATAATTATTATTATTATTATTACAGGTTCTAGCTGATGTATTTGAAAATTTCCGTAAGGAAAGCTTGAAAAATTATAAACTAGACCCTGCACACTACTTTTCATCTCCGGCCCTTTCGTTTGACGCCATGTTAAAGTACACAAACGCACACATTCAGTTGTTATCGGATCCAGATATGCTGTTAATGTTTGAACTGGGTATACGTGGGGGTCTAACACAAGTAAGCATAATTATTGAATAAAAAAATTAATAAAATTTATCAAACTAAAAGCAATTATTAAATATAGGTTAATCAGCAATATGCACGTGCGAACCACCCGAGCTTAGTCGATTACAAACCCAATGAAGCACACAAGTATCTTCAATATTTAGACNAACCACCCGGGCTTAGTCGATTACAAACCCAATGAAGCACACAAGTATCTTCAATATTTAGACGCTACTAATTTATATGGCACGGGTAAGAATTGTACTTATATATTTTTATACACGTATACAATAATATTTGTTTATTTTTACAGCAATGATGGAACCCATTCCGTTTGGCTATTTTGAGTGGTCGACTGTTACATTGGAAGAGATACTCAACACACCCGACGACGGTGAATACGGTTATCTTGCAGAGGTCGATGTAGATTATCCCCGAGAACTACACGACTTACACAACGATTTACCGTTTTTTCCTGTTAACGAAAAACCGCCATTAACGTCTTCTAAATGTAGTAAACTGATGACTACATTAGATCCCAAACGTGGTTACATTGTACATTACCGAGCTCTAAAACAAGCTGTAAAACATGGTGTGGTAGTTACCAAATTGCATAAATGTATCAGATTTATGCAATCTCGTTGGTTGGCTCCTTACATTCAGCTTAATACGGATTTGCGCAAAAAAGCGATCACCACGTTTGGACAAAACTTACCCAAAACGATGATCAACTCAAACTACGGTAAGAATATATATATATATATACAAATATTTTTTTAAATTATTTTTGATTTTATAGGAAAAACTTTGGAGAATGTTAGAAAACACCAAAATATCAAACTCGTATGTAACCCGGAGAAATTGTCAAAGTTGACTGCAAAACCGTCGTATAGCCACAGCACCATATTCAATGAAGATTTAGTTGCTGTTCACATGTACAAGGAAAGGATTAATTTTTATAAACCAATTTTTATCGGGCAGGCAATATTGGATATCAGTAAAACTATAATGTACAAATTCCATTATGAAGTTATGTTACCGTTATATGGACCGGAAAGGCTCATGTTATGTTACATGGACACCGATTCTTTTATCTACCTAATTTTGACTAATAGTTTTCACGATGATTTGAAAAATTACCTGCTCGAATATTTCAATACATCCAATTATCCCACCGACCACCCATGTTACACCGATAAACGTAAAAAAACAACCGGGTACGTTTACTGACGAATGCAAGGGCATGCACATGCAAGAAATCATCGCATTATTGCCCAAAGTCTATGCATATTTGACAACTCTGCAAAACTACAGTGATCAAGTGTTTACGAGAGACGTCGATGAAGTGAAACGATTGAAAGGTGTGGGTCAAGGTGTAGTCAAACACGAAATCAAGATGGTTGATTATTTAAATTGTTTGCGGGACAGGCTCAAACAAATACGAAAGAAAATGTCGTTAATACGTTCTAAACATCACCGCGTTTCAACGGTAGAAATTGATAAGCTCGCATTGTCCAACAACTATGACAAGCGTGCGATGGTCGGTGACGAATGTGAATACAAAGATGTGTACACAAAAGCGTGGGGACATTATTCCCTACAAAACTCGAATGTCAACGAATAATATTTATTTATATATCAATGTATGATAACGCATAATAGAGTAGTCATATAAATAATATGCATTTAAATTTTATTGAATTAAACGTATGCAAATGTTTAATAAAATAAATTATAAAAATGTTCTATTATTATATATATATATATGTGTATAAGCTCACAAACTGACAGAATAAACAAACAGCATATAATTAGTTAAATTTATTTTATTGAACAAAGTAATACATCAAGTATATGTAAAAAATAATTATAATAATAATAAATGTATTATGAACTATCAGTTAACCACTGTTTCAAACACATTACTTTGTATAAACTACACATTTTGTGGTTGTTCATATGTCTGATACAACGTGGTTGGAATTCTTCACATAATTTTCGTAAAANAATTCTTCACATAATTTTCGTAGTGGTGGGCACTCTTCTTCGATTTCGTAAACATTTTGCCCGGGTAAATAATTTTGCAATATTTGTTTTTTCTGCACGCCTTTCACGTAGATACTTTCACACCGTAGCAGTGCCATTATTCTTGGCAACTCGGAATATTCGACGTCACCGATATTTGCGTCCAAACCTTGATGATGTTTTTTTACCCAGTAGTTGATCATCATTTCGTCTTCGGCGGCGAACAATTTTAACATTTTGAATGTCCAGTGAGCGAGAGACATTGAGTTCAAATCTATAGCGGACATTTCGTTGATCACAAACGAACGATTGGTCGCCACCACCCCTTGTATATCGACAATCATTGTCGTGAGAAATCTGTTATCGGTATCCATGAGTTGTGTTCCGGTCCAAAACCCAACCATTTAACGTAACACTTATTTCCGCGTGTACGCAACACTCGTTCTACAAGATACGTCTCCGGATACTGTGTGCGAGTCAACTCTTCGGTGTAAAACGTACCCTGAATGGGATTTCCCTGGTAATCTTCCAAATAATATGTTGGCGGCAATGTACGTTTGACCTTGATTACAGTGAACAGTTCACTGCTCCAGTTGGGCAAATAGCCCTTGTCAAACACGGATTTCGTTTTGCTAATTCTCACTTTGTCGCCTACTCGGAATTTAATTGGTAAATTATCGGGTATTTTTCGTAATTTAATACGTACTGCACTGGGATTCCGAATAGCTTGTGCCGGTGTCATACCAATATTTCTGTGTACGTGTTTGTTGTTATAATCGTTGACCAGATTTGGTAACATACCCAACCATTTGTATGATCCTCGAGCTGTAAAATCACGCCACATTAACGTCTTCAGCGTGCGATTGAAACGTTCCACGAGACATGCTTGTGACGTTGTAAACGTTGAATAATGATGAATCCCATACCGTACCATTAACGCCTGGAATTGTTTGTTGTAGAACTTGGTACCACGATCGGTTTGCAAAAGTTTTGGTTGGTATCCAAGTTTCAGGATGTCTGCCATTGCGGTTGTTACATCTCGTGCTGTTTTACTTTTCAGTGGTACGGCCCACGCGTATTTTGTAAAACCGTCCACACATGTTAAAATGTACCGGTAACCACGATCTGCGTACGTAGTCATCTCCACTAAGTCGGCATGCCATAAATCATTGATTCCCTTAATATTAATACGCCGTCGTATATACGTTTTCCGAGCCGGACGGTGTAGTTCGTGTGCAATTTTCGTTTTCATAATGTAGACGGTATGTCCGCAATGTATCCAGCTTCGTGTAGTTCTTCTAGTATGGAAATAATCTCGGGCGACACTCCACTGTTGCCGGCAGACTGAGCCGATACAAGCAACTTCAAACGTTGCACAAGTTCATTGGGGTCGTCCCAATATAAGTACTCTTTCTTGTCGTTTCCACTGTCGTTGACTTTCAATTGTAAACCCGACCCCTTGATATTATCGAACATTGGTTCGATAATTTCCACATACTTAGCGCCGCCTTTTTTCAACGTCAAATTTCTATTTAAATGAGCTCCGGTTTCCTCCAATATTGTCTTGTACGTTTCCAAATCACTATCGTTGTATGTGATAGGATTTTTCGAAAATAATAAATTAACGAGGCCCATCGACAATGGATATTTTATTCCGTAAACACGAACACTATCTCCATTTACGGTTATATCATTCGTATCGCCCATACTTAACGTACCATCCGGTTGGATTTTCGGGCCATACACTTTATCTCTATTTGGATTTTTAGTCCATTGTTCTATTAGATGCGTAAAAGATAACTCTGAAAAACTGTTACCTTCAGAGTCAAATTGTTGTTGTTGTTTCTGTGTATTAGCATTAATGGCGGTTGCATTAGAAATTTTATTCAATGGTTCGATTATAGGTGCTAGTTTTTGTTGAACGCTAGTCATCGTCTCCGATTCATTACGACGCAACTCTGTGTATTTTCTTCTAATATTCTCTCGGGCTTGATCCAATAACTTCATCGTGGATTCTTTTTTCTTTTTCTCATTATTATTGTTATCATTATTATTATTATTATTTTCAGCATTCATATTGTTACATACGTATCAAACTTATACCTGTATCGACCACTGTCACGTGCGAAATCCGTACATATTACTGCGAAGCCATATTTATCATTTTCCCAACAATGTCTGCAAAATTCTTTGAATTCATTAAATTTCATATCACAACACACGTATTCATCGTACGCGTGTCGCAAATTGACTTCGTCTTGTCGAAACAACACCACCACATTTGCATTATCTCGCAACATTTGTTTTTGTATGCGAGACAGGGTCTGTGAGAGGAAAAAGACATCAACCCTTTTATGTCGACCGCGTGCGAAATAATCGCACATTACATTCTGTTTTTCCATGACCACATCGTCAAAAATAAACACCGAATTGGGTAGAACTAAATCCACGTGTGGTACATCATCGCCATTTTCAAATGTGAACAACTGAATTCCTTCGATTCCTTTCAATACTTGAATTAAAAATTGATATTTGTATTGACCCAAAGACTTGGAATATATATATACGTTTTCAAATCTCAAACCATTCGAATCGCACAAAAGTGTAAAAATTAAATTGGTTTTTCCACAATTTGACGGTCCGCATATGATAGCTCGTATAGTGTTTGGCAATAACTTTCCATGTTTATATTGTTGATGTAGTTGTTGCAAATCTGCTTGATCGTCAAAATTGACAACGGCTAGCGTTTCGTTCTGTTTTTCAAAACGCATCGAAAATAATTTATTTATTTTTCTAGTATAATTATTATTAATTATATTAATATTTAAACAGTAACATATCTTCTTGTGCTATTGAAAATGTTATGGTTTATTAACTTTTGTAATCTTTTGTTTTCCTTTTATACTTTTTTCACTATCACCAGAGAGCTCTTTTGTTTGTTTATTTTATACTTTTTTGTTTTTACTATAAATATAATAGAAATTTGTATTTTCACATTAAAAGTGAAAATGAAAGAGCAACGGTCGCAACGACGTCGTGGTGTACGACGGAAACGAGGTTCCGGTATTGTAAACTCAGTAATTAACAGTCTTCCGTTCGAAGCTGACGTGCCAGGATATCAGTTCGCGGGCCCTGGAACTAAATTACAAAAACGTTTGATTTGTGGTGACCGTGGTATCAATCCATTGGATGCAGCATGTCGTGAACACGATATAGCATATGCAAAGAGTAATTCTCTTAAGGACCGTCATCAGGCCGATAAAATTTTAGAACACCAAGCGTGGGAACGAGTGCGTTCCAAGGACGCGAATTTATCAGAACGTGCAGTGACTTGGGGTGTGACAAATGCGATGAAGTTGTAACGCGAACTTGGTATGGGATTCAAAATAAAAAAAAAATAAAAAAGTTGTGCCAAATTTACAAATTACAGCACAAAAAGCACTGCTTGCAGCCAAACGCAAGATCAAGACGAGTCGCATGCACGTACCTCGCATAATAAATATCCCGAAAAGCGGAGGAGTGTTACCATTAATTCCTATTTTTGCCGGGCTGTCGGCACTAGGAGCATTGGCCGGTGGTGCTGCAAATGTTGTAAAGGTTGCCAGTGAGTTCAACCGTAGGGGTATTAAAGTAGGAAATGGAATGTATATTCGACCATACGGTACCGGATACAAGATAGATAAAAGAAAGCAAACAAGCAAAAAAATAGAATAAAAAAAACGAACAAAAAGTGTAAATACAAAACAAAAAACTAATATTTCAGCTACCCAATCGTGTGTTATTTGACGATGAAATAAAAAATTTCGCATGTCACGTGCTCGATTCTCATGTATTTCGCGGTGTATTTTGTCGTGATACGCTGCCTCGTACACCACCTCGTATAAACGAGATGGGCGTAATCAATTTGGATTTATCGAGCAATCGTGGCACTAATTGGGTGGCTTACAGTAAACGTGGTAATCACGTAAAGTACTTTGATAGTTTTGGCAATTTACCTCCTCTATTGGAAGTAATACGGTATTTTAAAAGATGTACTATCACGTATAACTACAGAAGCTATCAGACATTTGACCAGATCAATTGCGGACACTTGTGTTTAAAATTTCTCATGAAAAATGTCGTCAAGCGTAAAAGCATCGTCGCTGACAGTTAGCGGTAAAGGATCAATAATCGAATGTAATTTTAATCCACACATCGATGTTTCCGATAATTGTGAAATCGGACTGTTAAGCTTACACACTTGGAACACGATGCCAAACATTGATGAAAGTAATAATGTAATTGTTTTTTCTAAGCCCGGTCATGAACCCATACTTACGGTAACACTGCCCGTCGGAACGTACGAAGTGGAAGATTTAAATAATTATATTGCCGAACGGTACAAAAAAATTTCATTTCAATACACAATTATTGAAAAAAATGAAGATATAAGAGTGACTTCGTCGTTTAAACTCGTAGTGAACCACGTGACAATGCATTGTGAAATATCGTGTGGACATCCAATTGATTTCACTCGACCAAGATCTTTTTGTCGTTTATTGGGTTTCAATCCTCGACATTTGGACACTAATAGTATAAACATATCGGATTATCCAGTATCCATAACAAGTATTACATCTATTCGCGTAGACTGTAATGTTATTGTAGGTTCATTCCACAATGGATCACAATCACATACGTTACATGAATTTTCTCCCAACGTGGCACCAGGCTACCGCATTATAGAGATACCCAGACAAATTGTTTACTACCCGTTAAATACAAACGTGTTGGATACAATACGGATCGCTTTACGAAATCAAGAAGGATGTCCAATAAATCTCAAAAACGAAGAATTATCAGTACGGTTGCACATTAAACATAAATAACAACAGAGAAGAGAAAATTTTCCATTCAATTTCCATCCACATTCGTTCACGAATGGTTTTTCGTTACATGTGTACAAGTGAATTTCACTATTAACCATTTGTTTGTCAATAACACACAATTACATTTCATATGACGGTACCGCTGAAAACAGAGTAAAACATGCCTCTGATTTTTACTAACCGTACGCACACTTCAAACGTATCTACTGCGGTAACAGTGAAAAATAAGAAAAAATCACCACACTTAGTGATTGACGACGGTGTACACAAACATCAGCATCGTGGCGGTGCTTTCATCAAACGGTCTTGGACTGTGCAACGAGTAAACCGTGTGCCGTCGTATTCGAAAAAACTGTCAAGAAAAAATATTGCATATCTAAAATTGTTGGGTTGTCGTGTTATCGTCTAAACGAAAAAACAATGTCGGACTATCTACAAGTTTTAGAAAAATACCAGCAGGATGATAACGTGAAGCGAGAATACTACTTGGAACATCAAAGCTACAACAATTCGTATGGAAACAACGATGAGATACGCATTGAATTGCGTAATAAGGAAAAATTCACTATACCATGCGAAAGTTACTTGCAGATCGAGGGAAAAGTTGAAAAACCGGTTGCAGCCGTCGGTACAGTAGTAATGAATCAAAATTCTATGATGAATCTTTTTGATGAAATTAGATTTGAAATAAACAATCAGACAATTGATAAAACAAAAAATGTTGGTGTAACTACGACTATGAAAGGATACTGTTCGTTCACGCCTAACGATATCGTACGGTTACAACCAGCTGGATGGAAAAACGAAAATAAATTATACAAAGACGAAGACTTCATGGATGACAACGAATTCGTAGCACAATGTCCGCTGTACATGTGTATGGGATTTTTCGAACGATACCGGCGTGCATTAGTGAACTGCAATCAAACACTTATTTTGATACGATCGGGCACCGACAGTTCCGCTATAATGCTCGTACCACCAACAGAAGCGCAAAAAGAACAAGTTATGTCCAAAAGTAATATTGCGTTAATTAAACAGACGAAAGTGAATATTACAAAAATTAAATGGGTCGTGAAGTATTTCGAACCGAATGTAAAAACGGAATTGGGTCTAATGCGTATATTGGATAATAAAAAATGGTTACCGTTAGAGTTTCAACACTGGGACACTGCAGTATACCCACTGGTTCCGCAAACAACCGCTCATACGTGGCCGGTGCGTGCGTACTCAGGTGTTGAAAAACCTAGGTATCTACTCATAGCCATGGTGACGGAATCCGATGGGGTACACGGAAATTTCAACCATTGTTCTCTGCGCAACATTAAAGCGTATTTGAACGCGGACGAGTACCCGTACGAAAACCAAAATGCAGATTTTGACAAAGGCAAGTATGCGATATTTTATAACTCGTACGCACAATTTCAATCAATGTACTACGGTCGGCTGAACCCTTACCCTTATTTGGATCGGGTCAACTACAAAAAAATCGGACCCATATTCGTCATAGATTGTTCGAAACAAAACGAAACCGTCAAATCGTCCACAGTGGATCTACGTTTGGATTTCGAATGTGTAAATCAATTTCCCGCTAAAACTACACTGTACTGTGTTATCATACACGACTGTCAAATGGAATACAACGCATTTACCGGAGAAGTGCGCAAATTGTAAATTATATATAAATATAATATCAAATAGGTTTATTTTATATTATATTCATTTTAAACAATATATTGTTTAATAATTATTTTGTATAAGATAAATTTATTATAATTATACTTTAATTACTATTATTAATAAAAATAATAAAAGATGTCGACAATTTGATTATGATTTTTATTTATTTATATGTAGATAACAAATGCAAACACATCCACCACTACAAAAACAACCCATAAGCAGCGTCCGTATAGTATAGTAAAATAATGTATACATGTAAAACCGTGTGTAAGGATGTTTAAACGGTGGAGATAAAAGTAATAATAATAATACGCGAATTTTGGAACGGACCCGTGGTGGTCATGAAAATAGTAAAAAATATAGAGGGGCCATCGAAATTGATCTCATACGAAAGACAGATGGGAGATTGGATGAGGGTGACGAACAAAATTTTCAGACCTCTAGGACCAGCCGTTTCTTAGTTACAGGCGATTTATGTGAATTTTCCGAAAATTCACATTTATCGTAAACGCTACAACAACATTAAAGGATAAGAGGGTCCCTGAATTCGCCGTGACATCATATTAACGTCAGAACTACGCCTGAGTCAAGGTTCACGCACCGTACACAACGTTATTTTGACGAAGTACGGGAGCATACACCGCTGTAATATATACACAGCAGGGGACACATACGTCACACTTAGGACACCACACAGTAGGGATTCCGGTAACTACACCACTTGTGTTTGTGACGTAGACACTGTCATATGGTCGGCTAGGGCTAGGTTCTAGNTAGACACTGTCATATGGTCGGCTAGGGCTAGGTTCTAGCGTACATAGTATGCGATGTCAACACTTTCACTGGGGCCCCGACGGCATGACAATCGTCACCCGAAGGGGACTCCCATAGGAAACGTCATTTTGACATCATCACTAATGGCACCCTCACGCTAACTTGGCTTACACCGTCGTATACGACGTCATTTTGACGTCATCGCCACTGGTTTTCCTTGGGTTGTCACACAATCAGTGTGACGTCACTTGCGCGGAGTGCATCTCAGCTGTGTACCCATTGTTCTCCGAGAACAATAGCCCATTGTTACGAAAACAATAGGTGACGTCATTGTCGGCACCTTTGAGAGCCAAAACGCATCATACCATTACTACTGGAATGATTCCCGTATCGTCATTTTTCATCACTACCTCATCACTACGTTGCGCGCCTGCTGCTATCCTTGGATGTGGTAACCGTTTCTCAGACTCCCTCTCCGAAATCGAACCCTGATTCCCCTTTACCCGTTACAACCATGATATTGATAGTAACTACTATCATAACATGTAACTAAAAAGTGAAAAATAAATATAGTTTAAAAAAATCATAGTCATTTTTTTTATTTAAAGCTGAACTTTTGATTATAACTTTTTATTTATTTAACTTACAATTATGAAACATTAACCAACAAATAGATAATTTACTATTTTTTTTTTCAATTTTAGTTATTTGTTAGCTTAAAAATTAACAGAGCTTACTTAAAAAATGCTGGATATTTTACTATGAAAATTTTAATAAAATAACTGTGTATTATTTATTAAATATAACACGTTCAATATTTTAATTTAATTTTTTGTTTCTTTTAAAGACTTAAGTCAAGTGCTGATAACTTCATAGGAAATTATTATTTCACTTATCGTAAACTGTATATAAAAATAGATGTAAGGGTTACTGAATAATTAAACATTTTTTTTCAAGTCTTCTGAAAAAACACTAATTTTCTAAAAATTTTGGAAATTATATTACAAAAATCTTTAAACCTGATTGTTAGGAAATTAAAAAACTTCATACAACCCATTGCAATACCTATTTCAATCTAAGCTCCTCAATTACAAACATATTTAGTTTAAATTCAACTTTACTTAGGTTTTGTTTGAATTAGAATATTTCTAATATAATTTAATAAGTTAATCCGTATCTTGATTTATTAAGTTTGAAAACATACTTTTGTTATTTATTATAAAGGAATTCTTTTATAATTTTTGGCACTCATGTTAAATAACTCATAAAAAAAATATTGTGGTAACGTTCTTATTTTTTTCATCAAAAATTGCTCTTAAAAAACTTTAATTGAGTAAAGGTTATGTAAAAACATTTATTACTATGTTCTTACCACTTATATTACACACGTTTTATTTCTATTTATTTCATTTGTAATACATATTAATTAGCCTAGAAGGAGATGCTAATGTGACAATTCTACGTCGAACTAACAAATGGCAGTCGTGTTTGAGTGGCCGTTATAGACATAGTTTTCAATACTATTACTTTCGTCCTATTTATATTATTTATAACTTAACTTGTTTTATTCAACGACCCGTCTATCGCCAATTGTAATCATAGCCAACCAACTCCATCTCACTTGAATATACCTACTATCCAACTGTACTAGGATTTAGGTCAGACGTATTATAACATCACATATAACTTATATTTACTGAATATCCAAAATATTACTTTACTTTGTTGTTGACATAAAACAATAGTCTAATTTTATTTAATAATCTATCCCCTGTAACTAAAGTACACGATTGCCTGTGTCTCCTTCAGGTAATTAAAACTCATTTAAGGAGATAGGAACGATATTTGGGCAGACGTTGGATAGCTTCCGATTCTTGGTTTTGATCAAGATCCTCAACTATTAAACAAGCCCCTAACATATAGTGGAGGCGCCGGTCTTTGTATTTTAATCGAGTTCCGAAATATACTTTCTATTTTTTAAGGAACTCAAGTGTACACGAGTTACAGTTAGATTATTTAAGTAAAATTTTTTATTATTAATATCATAATTTGTTCTGGAATGTCAATTGCTGTTTGGGCGTAATAATAATTTCTATCATTTTGGTTTTGTTAATAAGTGTATAATTTATAAAAATTTGCAACATTTTATCGAACCGTTATCATATTAGGGAGATGTGGAAACAGATATAGATACTATATGATATATAAAACTTTCTATGTTACCCTTATATCTACAGGATTATGCACTTAAAATATTTGAATTTATAGTATATTGATCGACAAATTTAACTTGAGAAGATGTTAAACTGTCATTAATTAATTTTAACTCTTACAATAATCTAAATTAAAAAAAAAAATTTAATAATGAATTAACTACTATTCATGACATATTTATTGTCAATCCTGTGTACCTAATTTTCCTTTACTATAGATCGTTATCATTCAATCATCATCATAATTTTTTACGGATTCATAAATAAGAATAATTTTTTTTATTGCCGTATTATCAAAATGTACTAAAATGATTTATATTAAAGTAGCTAGATAAGTGAAAAAATTACTTGTTATAATACAAATAACATGTATTTTATAGATAAATAATGATGTCATTACAATAATTGTAGAAACATATCTTTTTTACATTACTTAATGAAAAAAAATTTATGTTTAACTAAATGAATATTTAAACATTTTTTCACTTTGTTCAACAATTTGTTGAATTATAAATTTTTTTTATACATTTTATCTCAATTTATATTTAATAAATAATATAGTTTGTTATAAATTTTTCTGTAATTTAAAATAGAAATTGTTCCTTTTTGTAGATTAAATTATTTTAAATAATGATGATTTAAAAATCTTAAATTTTCTAATTTATTTATTTGGAAAAAATAGTTTAGGTAAAGTTGTTAATGAATTTTTTATAGTTATTTCCATAAAAATAATGCAATATCCTACTGCAGTTAGAAATCAGTCATAAAAGACACACGTTATTATAAGAACTAATAATAACTATTATTAGAGTAACAGTGTTATTTTACTCTCTTCAGATAATTAGAAAACAAATTATAATAAAAATAATGGGTTGAAGGTGGATGTATTTACCCACTTCCACCCAACAAATAATCTAAACATACACCTCTGCCTCTGGCTTAGCATAACAAATATTAAAAATAATTATTTTTATTTGATGTGTCTTTTAAATTCCCGTATTATTATACAATACGTAGATAATAATATTAAATTAAGATTAAGACCAAAAATTGGTTTTTAAATAGAATGACAATATAATTTAGCTTATGCGTGAAAAAAATCTAAATATGTTACTGTATTTAACTATGTAATACAACATAAACATTTTTACAGTTAATAACATTTATGTAAAAATGGCAATTTAAATGGAGGCCCCGCTAGCCTCGGCCCTAAGACATCCCTAGTAATGCCGAAATATAAAAAAACATACTATCAGAAAAAATTATTGTAAAAATTAATTCTTACGAACAAAAAAATTACTGAAAAGAACATAACAGACTATTTTTATCTTATAAAAAAAATACGGAGGATGTCATTTGATTAATCACATATAAACAGAACTCGTACACACCTGTTTAATGTTTAATAAGTAAAATTAAATCATTCATTCATTTGTTGTTTTAGCTTCGATGCGAAGCTGAGAAGGTATTGGTTTTACTAAGATGTGTTTTTTTTTGTCTGTTTGTATACGCTCAATCTCAGCTCTCGCTGGACCGATTTTGATGAAAAATATGTCCAAAGATCACAAATTGTATCTAGTCGAAGACATTACCCTTAAAATTAAAAAAAAAATCCCTCGTTCCCCGTAAATGGGGGAAACCTCCGAAAAAATTACAAATTTAAAAATGGCTAATTTTAGAAATTTTTTCAATTTTTTTTACTAAAAACTGCCGTATCTTTTTTAAAAATAAACATATCAATATAATTCTTTTTTTTATAAATGCATGATGTTATTACCTATCATTTGATATATTTTTTTTATAAATCTGACTTTTTACCTGCCCACAGGAGGTGATTTAAAATGACAACTTTTTTACAAAAAATTAATTTTTTCAACTTAACTTTTGAAAGTGTTCCAGAAGGTCTCACACTTTTATATATATCTTAAATTAAAGCTAATGTAATATACTTTATAATGGTAAAAAAAAATTTCGGACTTTATTTTATCTTCATGGTGAAAACAGACATTAAACTTAATAAAAGAAATACGATTTTTGTAAAAAAATTCTTTTTTATAATTTTACTTTATATTGTTATAACTTTTTGAAAGATGTATGGATCAATATAATGCTTTTTTTGTAGATGCATGATGTCTTTACCTATCATTTGGTATATTTTTTTTATAAATCTGACTTTTTACCTGCCTACAGGGGGGGATTCAAAATGACAACTTTTTCACAAAAAATTGACTTTTTCAACTTAAATTTTGAAAGTTTTCCGGAAAGTCTGACACTTTTATATACATCTTAAATTAAAGCTAATGTAATATACTTAATCATGGAAAAAAAAAATTTCGGACTTTATTTTATCTTCACGGTGAAAATGGCTACCAAATGCTATTATTGTGTGAAAATTCTCAATTTTATTTTTTACATTTTTAACTTTATAATGCTATAACTTATTGAAAAGTGTATTGATCAATATAATTTTTTTATGGGAAATACTATTTTTTAATAATCCCTATTTCATTCGACATACTTTATCTTAATCAGGATATTAATAAGGAACTAGCAGTTTATGAAGCTTTTGGAATAATACACCAATTTTTTAAAATTAAACACTATCTAAAGATTTGCATCGAAGCGTTTTTTTTTTATAGTGATTTTAATCACTGTCAGATATCATTATACTTGATCCCACTATGCCACGTCACCACTGTGCCGCGACCCCCCTATGCTGGGTTTTTTTTTATTAAGTCAATTTTTGTGAATCACTAAAAATAATTTTAAGTATCATTTTCGCCAATGAGATATTTCATGCTCGTCAACAATAAAATATCAGTTGTATAATACCTATTTATATTAGTTCTAAATATGTATAATTCATCGACAATAATTGTTAATAATGCAAATAGCGTTCAAAAATGGAATCATTATTTAGACCTATGTATTCATCACCTGCTTACTTAAACGACATTTATCGCCACGGATTTATTTTATATAAATTTAGAACTCATTAATTTATACAACTGTTTATAATTTTGGAATTCAGTATAACTAAAATTATTGGGACTGAAACCTTGACACTTATATTTATAGATTTTGGTTTTTAAAATTCTTTAGGGTATATTTGTGTTCTGGTAGAGTTTTCGGTTTTTCCATTTTTAAGAGTTCCAGTTTTTGGACTAGATTTTTGATTCGGTCCTGATCCCTGATTGAAACATTCATAGTTTTTATGAATATCATTAATAATTTGTTTGAATTAATAAAATTACATGTTTTAAAAACGTAAATTGAAAATTTACGAATTAGTTTAAATACTCAAATTTATTATTTTCATATTCGCAGATTTTAAAGTATACATTGGATTAAAAATAAAAAGTTATATAGGAATGCAAAGAAAATATGTTTATATATTAATCAAAAAAAGTGAAAACAAATTTACAAAAAATTTATACTTATAATTAATATTACTTTATTAGTAATAATATTAAGCACACATTGAAATTTAAAATAATAGTAGAATGAATAACAATTCATTACAACTGAATAAACAATTCATTCTAGTCAATATAAAACTATTTAAAACTCTTTAACACAACTAAATACATTAGACTCTTCTCTAGATTTTTTTTTTTTGCATTTTACACTGCACATTTCTTCTTTCAAAAAATCATAATGGTAAGTGGAATATTCTATAAATTATAATATTTAAATTTGAATATTTTATTATTTTAATTAAAATTTTTGATTTTTCAGAAATTATTTTCTTTAGTCTTTTTTTCAACTGTTGTATTTATGGTTATCCATAATGGTAAAAAATTCATAATTTTTATACAGAATGATTCTTTTGTCATTGACAACTGAATTAATCGAAAAATAAAATTAATATTAAGAATTTTACTTTCGATTTCTTTTATTTCTATATTTATCCATCATGTAGTATTTTTCATGTTTATCTCCTATACATTATAAGGGTATTAACTTTATTTTTTTCAAATATTAGCATACATATTTAGCAAGTTAATAAAATAGTAAATGAACTAATTAAAAAAATAACTCGTTGATAATAACTATTGGACCAGTGTTTCGGTATTTATTAATGATATTAAGTAATTGCTGGAGGTGAGGTTCAGGTTTTGTTATATTCATCACTAGTTATATAAGGCAGCGCTTTATATGGCCTAGGTTCTTACATAGGTATAATAATAGTATACTTATCATAAAAATATCTGAAATTCTAGTCTAAAAGTTGTGTATCGACCTATTATTTTCTTAATTAGACCATTACTTAATAAATTAACTAGTTAAATATATATATAGTGTAGTCCACGATGGTTTTACAAATCTTAAGTAATTATTAAGTCTAATTTATGCATTTTTAAGGTATGTTTAAATGTGTGCATATCTGAAGACGCGCTCTCGCACGATGCAATTCAAATTTTTGCCATGTGATTAATTTTTTAGTCGCGCGATCTAATATAAATTGCTATTCACTACGCCAGACCGCGGTACATAATAATTTTTTTTTTTCATACAAAATCGTTTTCAACTTCTTATTTAAGGATTCTGCAAGTATTACTTAGGTAATAAACATGTGTAGTTATATATTTTATTTTTCAAACATACATTTAAGTAAAAACAAAACTTATTACTAAATTAATATTTAACAATAGCCACATTACACATTAGTAATTAAGACTAATTTATGCATTCTTAAGGTGTGATTCCTATGTGCACGTCTAAAAAAGTACTTTCGCACGGCACGATTTTAATTTTTTTCTTTCCAGAAACTTTTAGTTATGTTTTTTAAACCCATATCATATTCGAATCGATTTATAATTTTTTTTGTATCGTTTTATGGTCTTAAACACACATGGTTTGCTGAAAAAAGCCAACTTTATCATCTCATTACACAAAAGTGACTGAACGAATTTTTTTCAAATTTAAATAGTACTTACCTTTAAGCAATTAAATCGTCTGGTGAAAATAAATTGATAAATACATAAAGTAATAAATTTTGTTTTTTTTTTCTTAAAGGCATGTTACAAAAATAAAATGTAGAACTATAAACGTTTCTGGGTTAATCCATGTGAAATCACCTAATGTGTGTGCTGGTATAGTTCAGAAATTTATATCATAGACTTCTTAAAGGTCATTGACAACAAAAATAATATCCTTTTTTTAGCTTCGATGCGAAGCTGAGAAGGTATTGGTTTTACTATGATGTGTTTATTTTTTTTTTTTTTTTTTGTGTCTGTTACCACTTTTTCTCAGCTCTCACCGAACGGATTTCTTTCAACGATACGTCAAAAGATCACAAATCGTATCTAGTCGAAGACATTACCCTTCAAAATTGAAAAAATTTCCCTCGTTCCCCGTAAATGGGGGAAACCTCCAAAAAAATTACAAATTTAAAAATCGCTAATTTTCGAAATTTTTTCAATTTTTTTTACTAAAAACTGCCGTAACTTTTTCAAAAATGAACATATCAATATAATTTTTTTTTATATAGATGCTTGATGTCTTTACCTATCATTTGATATATTTTTTTTGTAAATTTGACCCTTTATCTGCCCACAGGGGGGGATTTAAAATGACAACTTTTTCACAAAAAATTAACTTTTTCAACTTAACTTTTGAAAATGTTCCGGAAGGTCTGACACTTTTATATATATCTTAAATTAAAGCTAATGTAATATACTTTAATTTGAAAAAAAAAAATTTGACCTCTGGACTTTTCTTCACGGCGAAAATGGCTACCGAATGCTATTTTCGTGTGAAAATTCTCGATTTTATTATTCATATTATATTTAACTTTATAATGCTATAACTTATTGAAAAGTTTATGGATCCACACAATTTTTTTATGAGAAATAATATTTTTTAATAAACCCTTTTTCATTCGACATACTTTATCTTAATCGAGATATTAAGGAACCAGCAGATCAAGTAGCTTTTGGAATAAAACACCAATTTTTTTAAAATTAAACACTATCTAAAGATTTGCATCGAAGCGTTTATTTTTGATAGTGATTTTAATCACTGTCAGATATCATTATACTTGATCTAACTATACCACGTCTCAACTGTGCCGCGACCCCCCTGTGCTGGGTTTTAGCTTCGATGCGAAGCTGAGAAGGTATTGGTTTTACTTTGTGTTTTTTTTTTTTTTTTTTCAATTGTTTTTTTACCAGATAGCCCATTTTTTATAATTAAAAACATGAAAAAATACCCTATGTTCTAGATCCTATAACTTCATATCCATATAAGCTATCACAGTGGAACTAGCACTGTTTTAGTCATATTGAATAGTAGTTCAATTTCATTCATAAGTTTATGAATGTTGAATTTTTTTTTTACATCCCAATATAGATTTTAATTTTTTTAATTTTGTAGTATTTTAATAGCAAAAATTTAAGGTCAATACATTTTTTAATAAATTTTTTTTTTTTTTTTAATTATAAATTTTGAAACTCTATAAGTGATAGAGTTTATAGCACAGTGATAGCTTATTTGGATGTGAAGTGTTAGGCTCTAGAACATAGGGTGTTTTTTCACGTCTTTAATTATAAAAAATGTGCTATCTGGTAAAAAAACAATAAATAAAAAAATATATGATATAAATTTCAAAAATTTCTGAACTATACCAGCACACACCTTAGGTGATTACACATGGAATGACCCATAAACGTTTATAGTTCTACATTTTATTTTTGTAACATGCCTTTAAGAAAAAAAAACAAAATTTATTACTAAATTTAATTATATTGGAAAATTAGAAGATGAATGATTATATCTTCTTCAGGAAAGAACGGACATTGACATTTAAAGGGTGACATATTGAAATAAAATTTAAACTAAACTTAAATATTCATCTGACACCACGCGACCGCGTTTATGACGTCTTCTAGGAGTAAATCATCTTGTTCAGCCACCACCAGACGTAATTGTTGTATACCATCATAACTATCAAAAGAATTAATTTAATTGAATGCTATGCAAACCAGTACAGGCAAAATTCGAATCGCGCGGCGTGGGAGCGAGTCACCAGATACGTATAGGAATACAACATTTTTTTTCAGCATTTTTAAGTGCACTGAAAAAAAACCTTAATAAAATCAACAAATCTATTATTTATATAAGCCGACAATAATTTTTTGTTGGCCTAACAAAAATTTTTGTTAGTACAACAAAATATTGATCCAGCTAACAAATATTTTGTTCCACTGACGAAAATATGATTGATTTCACAATAAAAATATTGTTGACCGAATTTTTTTTCAGTGTAGCCGTTTTTTAGAACTTTTTTTAAAATTTCATTGGGTTGATAACATTTTTTAAGAAAAGGACTTATTGAGTTATAAGCATGCGTTATAATTTGATTGTCTCGTTCAAATCCTTATTGAACTCAAGTATTCCATTTGATTTTCATGAATAGCCTATCTAAATATAGCACGTTGTCTCGTTGAATATTATGTTACAATTTTTAGTTAATAATTTATAAATCTGACTATATGATAAAAAAAATAGTAGCAATTTTAAAATTTTGAAAATANTGATAAAAAAAATAGTAGCAATTTTAAAATTTTGAAAATATCCTGATTTTTACTATTTTCAACGGCTTCCTAATTTTGAGATAATTTGTTAATTTCTAGTTTTAATGGAATTTCTTCCATTTTTTGTTACTGTTTAACTAGATTAATATCAGATTCAAGGTGTATAGAAAATTTTTTTTTCTTTAATATTAAAAACAAATAATACAAATATTATTTATCGTAGTTTATGAGTGCATTAATTTAAAAATAAAAGCCTTATTATTTAATACATCAAAAATTTATAGATTTGTAAAACGTCGTTGACTAAATTATACTTTTATGCATAATATACATTTTGTATAATTTGGAGTGGACAACCGGAAAATCCCAATTATGGAGATAGGAAATTTTAGTTTTTGACTTCGCGATATTTTGGTCCTACTGAATATCACCTTACTACTCTTGACATTGATTAAATAACCTGCATGTGTAATAAACATTTAAAAATTTCATTTACAATAGAATCACATTTTATAAAGTATTATAGTAAAATATGTAATATTAAAATTAATAATAATATAGCATGGTTGTTTCTTTTAAAAGCAATTGTTTTGTCTAATTATTTATTATATTATACCAATATAGACCAAATGTATATACAGGGTGGCCCACCACTCACTGACAACTTCAATAACTTTTAATCCAGTTAATATTTTTAGTTGATTTTTTTTTTTAATAATAGTTATACGTTAGGTCTATAGCTATATCTCAATTATTAATTTTTTTACATTTTATTAAAAATATAAATTATTTTTAAATTTTAAATAAAATGTAAAAAAAAAATCTAAGATAGCTATTTTGTAGAATAGAATTTAAGAAAAATTTTAGTAAAAAAATATCTTATTAATATTCAGTAGTAAATATTCTGTAGCGTTTTGAAGTTTGTGAAAATTTGAATTTTCATGTACTATTTTACGGTATTAAACATTGAAATACGTATTGAGAAAAGGACAGAAGAAAACGCTATCTTTTCATGATTACTGTGTATACATATGATGATAGTGTGTATACATTACAAACTTGGCATTAATACCATGATAAGAAATTAGATAAGGCAATTATTACTTATCACTCTCATTCAAAAGTATATTGAAAAGATAGCGTTTTCTTCTGTCCTTTTCTCAATACGTATTTCAATGTTTAATACCGTAAAATAGTACATGAAAATTCAAATTTTCACAAACTTCAAAACGCTACAGAATATTTACTACTGAATATTAATAAGATATTTTTTTACTAAAATTTTTCTTAAATTCTACTCTACAAAATAGCTATCTTAGATTTTTTTTTTACATTTTATTTAAAATTTAAAAATAATTAATATTTTTAATAAAATGTAAAAAAATTAATAATTGAGATATAGCTATAGACCTAACGTATAACTATTATTTAAAAAAAAAATCAACTGAAAATATTAACTGGATTAAAAGTTATTTAAGCTGTCAGTGAGGGGTGGGCCACCCTGTATATAAATGTNGTGAGGGGTGGGCCACCCTGTATATAAATGTATAAATAACAAAATTACAACTATTTTTGAAAGAGTATGACTAGCATTACAAAATTACTTATATATTAAAGTTTTAAAATTGTCGACTAAAACTTTAGGAGTTAATTGTTTTTAATAGATGTCTATATTTTTCTAGATCATTACATGTCGATGAGTAAAGCCACGTCAAGTAAGTTGAATGTATCTTAAAAGGCAAATAATAAAAGAAACTTTGTATTATTACACAATTTAATTGGATATAAAAAAACAGTCACAATTTAAAAATTAAATTTTTTACAGAATTATGATTCAAACAATTATTCAAACTATGTAATATCCACTATAACCACCTTATATTTCTCTCGTTGTGTTTATATTATTTTGGATTAGTCTAAGTTTGCAAGTACCTAAATTTATTTTATAGGCTTTTATTTTATATCCGGTCAAATTTGACTAACAAGGTAATATAGTTCATTCAAAAGAAACCTCGCAGTAACCTGATACCTCTTGGAGATAAACCGGATATGTATTAAAAAATATTCTGTTTAGACACCAATAAATGGGCCAATAAATTGTTGAAAGGAAAGACTTCAAAATTATATTAAATTACTGTTTAAACAAAAGTATTAGAACAAAATCATTCAGTAAAAGTAAAATAGACAACTACTATGAAAATAGAATATAGCCTGAGATTATAATATAAGACGATTGAACGACAATGACATGAATACAACCAACAGTGACTTAAAAATAAAAATTCATAAAGCAGCCTATTTTATAATACTGTATCAACATGAACTAAAAATGTTTTACTTAACAATAAAATAAATGATTACACTAAATTTTAAATTTTAATTTAAATTTCAACCAAACAGTTTTTGAATTCTAATAACATTCACTCTTACAACATAATATCTCCCCGGAGTAATTTTATTTTTTCCAGATTTATCAAAGTTATACGTTTTTATAAGCAAATATTCTGTCTAGATGTTTACTATCCTAAAAACAAAATAACTCATATTTATTTAATAAAATTAAAACTTTCTTTTTAATGAATATAATGATACAGTACAAAATAATTTACATTTTTTAACGACTAAATGTATTATTATTTAACATAATATAAGTTAATTATTTTTATTACATGAATGTATTATTTTAGTTAAGAACAAATCGAAGGAGAAGGTCATATTAGGTAAGTAGTACATATATCGTAAATTCACTTAAAACAACTTTCTATAATTAAAAAATTAAATTAGGTATAAAAAATTAAACGTAATTTTTAAATATAATTTTCCACTAAAATATAATTTTAATTGAATAAAGATTTTCATTTTTTTTATTTTTGACGACTTCCTAATTTTGAGATACTTTCTTAATTAGCTCCCTTGGTGTGTTTTTAAATAAAAACACACCAATAAAAATCATTTACATTTTTCTTACATGTATATAATTATCTTGAAGAGGAAACATCGATGGAGAATGTCACGTTAGGTAAGTTGAATCTATTTTACATTCACATAATAATTTAATACTAAAACAAACATTGTATAATTACAAAATTTATTAGGTATAAAATATCAATCATAAAATAAAATTTTCTACGGAAATATGATTCACAAGTTTTTTAAATTTAGTAATATCCACTCTAATAATGTTAGATCTCCTTGTTATGTTTTTATTACATAAGAATTCATTAAAGTTTTGTAAACACCGATTATTTGTTAATAAACTAAAATTTATTTTCAGTTGACATTATTTTTCAAAGATGAATTTTAATAAAATTAATTTCAATTGTAAAATGAAGTAAAATATTTTTTTTTCCAATTTATGACGGCTTCCTAAATTTAAAGTACTTTTTTTTAATTTCTCATATTGAGTGATTTTCTTTCAATTTTTGTCACTGTTATTTTTAAATAAATAAACATTATATTCTTTTAACGTATAGATAATTAAATCACTCTTTTCATTTATGCTTCGAATTTTTAAATATAAATATTCATAAATTTTTTTATTATTAAAAACAAATGATAGAAATATTAATTAATTGTAGTCTGTGAATGAATTAATTAAACTAACTATATATTATAATTATTTTTATTACATGTGTATACTTTTCTAGAAGATTTTTTGAAGGGTAAGTTAAATGTGTCGTATCT
This sequence comes from Daktulosphaira vitifoliae, assembly GCF_025091365.1. Classification (NCBI taxonomy): domain Eukaryota; kingdom Metazoa; phylum Arthropoda; class Insecta; order Hemiptera; family Phylloxeridae; genus Daktulosphaira; species Daktulosphaira vitifoliae. The sequence goes on along the minus strand of NW_026099572.1, from coordinate 49,189,906 downwards.
TCACATAACAGCCTATTTTATAGTACTGTATCAACATGAACTACATATGTATTAATAATCAATAAAATGAATCCTTATATTAAATTTTCATTTTCATTTCAACAAAACAATTTTTGAAATTCTAGTATCACCTCTTTAACAACATTAGCTCCCTTGGTGTGTTTTTAAATAAAAACACACCAATAAAAATCATTTACATTTTTCTTACATGTATATAATTATCTTGAAGAGGAAACATCGATGGAGAATGTCACGTTAGGTAAGTTGAATCTATTTTACATTCACATAATAATTTAATACTAAAACAAACATTGTATAATTACAAAATTTATTAGGTATAAAATATCAATCATAAAATAAAATTTTCTACGGAAATATGATTCACAAGTTTTTTAAATTTAGTAATATCCACTCTAATAATGTTAGATCTCCTTGTTATGTTTTTATTACATAAGAATTCATTAAAGTTTTGTAAACACCGATTATTTGTTAATAAACTAAAATTTATTTTCAGTTGACATTATTTTTCAAAGATGACTTTTAATAAAATTAATTTCAATTGTAAAATAAAGTAAAATATTTTATTTTTCTAATTTTTGACGGCTTCCTAAATTTAAAGTACTTTTTTTAAATTTCTCATATTGAGTGATTTTCTTTCAATTTTTGTCACTGGTATTTTTAAATAAATAAACATTAGCTTCTTTTAACGTATAGATCATTAAATCACTCTTTTCATTTATGCTTCGAATATTTAAATATAAATATTGATAAATTTTTTTATTATTAAAAACTAATGATAGAAATATGAATTAATTGTAGTCTGTGAATAAATTAATTAAACTAACTATATATTATAATTATTTTTATTACATGTGTATACTTTTCTAGAAGATTTTTTGAAGGGTAAGTTAAACGTGTCGTATCTTCACATAACAGCCTATTTTATAGTACTGTATCAACATGAAGTACATATGTATTAATAATCAATAAAATGAATCCTTATATTAAATTTTCATTTTCATTTCAACAAAATGATTTTTGAAATTATAGTATCACCTATTTAACAACATTAGCTCTCTTGGTGTGTTTTTAAATAAAAACACACCAATAAAAATCATTTACATTTTTCTTACATGTATATAATTATCTTGAAGAGGAAACATCGATGGAGAATGTCACGTTAGGTAAGTTGAATCTATTTTACATTCACATAATAATTTAATACTAAAACAAACATTGTATAATTACAAAATTTATTAGGTATAAAATATCAATCATAAAATAAAATTTTTACGGAAATATGATTCACAAGTTTTTTAAATTTAGTAATATCCACTCTAATAATGTTAGATCTCCTTGTTATGTTTTTATTACATAAGAATTCATTAAAGTTTTGTAAACACCGATTATTTGTTAATAAACTAAAATTTATTTTCAGTTGACATTATTTTTCAAAGATGACTTTTAATAAAATTAATTTCAATTGTAAAATGAAGTAAAATATTTTATCTTTCCAATTTTTGACGGCTTCCTAAATTTAAAGTACTGTTTTTAGCTTCGATGCAAATCTGAGAAGGTATTAATTTTACTATGATGTTTTTTTTTCTTTTTTTTTTGTGTCTGTGAACGCTCAATCTTAGCTCTCGCTAGACTGATTTTGATGAACAATATGTCAAAAGATCGAAAATCGTATCTAGTCGAAGACATTACTCTCAAAAATTGAAAAAAATTCCCTCGTTCCTCGTAAACGGGGGAAATCCCCCAAAATATTACAAATTAAAATAACGCTAATTTTCGAAATTTTTTCAATTTTTTTTACTAAAAACTGCCGTAACTTTTTCAAAAATAAACATATTAATATAATTTTTTTTTTTTTATAAATACCTTAGATATTTACCTATCATTTTATGTATTTTTGTGAACATTTGACCCTTTAACAGCCCATAGGAAGAGTTTCAAAATGGTAACTTTTTCAACTTAACTTTTGAAAATGTTCCGGAAAGACTAACACTTTTATATATATATCTTAAATTAAAGCTAATGTAATATTCTTTAATTTGAAAAAAAAAATTTGACTTCTGAACTTGTCTTCATGGTGAAAATGACTACCGTATGCAAAATATGCTATTTTTTTGAAAAAATTCTTGATATTATATTTTACATATTTTAACATTATGTTGCTATAACTTTTTAAAAAATGGATGAATCAATTCTCTTTTTTAATAATAAATACTTTATATATACTTCATTTGACATTACATTTCATTTGACATACTTTTTTTTTAAATCGGACCTGTTCCCTTTATACAGGAGGGGTGCAAACCTTTTAAAATGCGTATAGAAAGTAAAACATTTTTAACTTAACTTTTGAAAATGTTCCGTAAAGACTGACACTTTTATATATATCTTAAATTAAAGCTTATGTAATATACTTTAATTTGAAAAAAAAATTTGACCTTTGGATAATATAAATATTCATATATTTTTTATTATTAAAAACAAATAATAGAAATATGAATTAATTGTAGTCTGTGAATGAATTAATTAAACTAACTATATATTATAATTATTTTTATTACATGTGTATACTTTTCTAGAAGATTTTTTGAAGGGTAAGTTAAACGTGTCTTATCTTCACATAACAGCCTATTTTATAGTACTGTATCAACATGAACTACATATGTATTAATAATCAATAAAATGAATCCTTATATTAAATTTTCATTTTCATTTCAACAAAACAATTTTTGAAATTCTAGTATCACCTCTTTAACAACATTATCTCCCTTGCTGTGTTTTTATTACTTACAAATTTATCAGTTTTACATTTTTATAAGCAATTATTGTGTCTAGTTATTAATAGTCCGAAAACAATATAAACCAAATTAAAACTTATTTTTAAGAGTAATACAGTAAAAAATGATTCACATTTTTCTTACATGTATATAATTATCTAGATAAAGACACATCGATGGAGAATGTCACGTTACGTAAGTTGAATCTATTTTACATTCACATAATAATTTAATAATAAAAAAAACATTGTATAATTACAATATTTAATTAGGTATAAAAAATAAATCATAAAATAAAATTTTCTACTGAAATATGATTCAAAATTGTTTTTAAATTTAGTAGTATCCGCTCTAACAACGTTATATCTCCTTGTTATGTTTTTATTACATAAGAATTCATTAAAGTTTTGTAAACACCGATTATTTGTTAATAAACTAAAATTCATTCTCAGTTGACATTATTTTTCAAAGATGACTTTTAATAAAATTAATTTCAATTGTAAAATGAAGTGAAATATTTTATTTTTCTAATTTTTGACGGCTTCCTAAATTTAAAGTACTTTTTTTAAATTTCTCATATTGAGTGATTTTCTTTCAATTTTTGTCACTGGTATTTTTAAATAAATAAACATTAGCTTCTTTTAACGTATAGATCATNTTTAAATAAATAAACAATAGCTTCTTTTAACGTATAGATCACTAAATCATTCTTTTCATTTATGTTTCGAAGTTTTAAATATAAATTTTCATAAATTTTTTTTATTATTAAAAACAAAGGATTTTATTATAGTTTATGAATGAATTAATTATACTAACTATATATTATAATTATTTTTATTACATGTGTATACTTTTCTAGAAGATTTATTAAAGGGTAAGTTAAATGTGTCGTATCTTCACATAACAGCCTATTTTATAATACTGTATCAACATGAACTACATATGTATTAATAATCAATAAAATGAATCCTTATATTAAATTTTCATTTTCATTTCAACAATACAATATTGAAATTTTTTGTTATCTCTCTTGATGTTTTTTTAATGCTTACGAATTTATCAGTTTTACGTTTTTATAAGCAATTATTGTGTCTAGTTTTTAATATTCCAAAAACAATATATACCAAATTTATTTATCAAAATTAAAAATTTTTAAAGAGCATAAAGATACAGTAAAAAATTATTTACATTTTTATTACATGTATATGTTTTTCTAGAAGAGAACACATCAATGGACAGAGCTCAGGTAAGTTGAATAAATTTTATATTCAAATAAAAGTAGAATATTAAAAAAAACATTGTATAATTATAAAATTTAATTAGGTATAAAAATCAATCATAACTTTAAAATAAAATTTTCTACTGAAATATGATACAAAATTTTTTTTAAATTTAGTAATATCCACTCTAATAATGTTATATTAGAGAAACTGGATAAGCTTAAATTGTTTTTCTACCTTACTTTTTAATAAAAATCATACGGAATCATATTTAACTACTGGACTCTTGAAAATCAATCCTCTAGACTTGTGCACAACCTTTTACAACTAGTCTAGCATTACACCTGTCGATTTAACAATTTGCCTGGTACTTAATACGGTAAATCTATCAGCAATTACTATTTTGTTCACTGGTAAATTAACTAATTTCCAATTATTATTATTTTTTCAACGATGACATTTCTTCGTCCATTAATTTTCTGAACTTTCCTTTGACTTTATTATTATGACATTAGATCTCAAATAAAATAAAATATTCTGTACTTGAGTGTTTTTTTTTGTATTTTATCTATTTTTCAGTTTTTTTTTGTATATTTTTCGTATTTCTTCTATTAATTGGTTTTCTCCATCAATATCACTTTGTTTTCAAAAACTTTTTTCATCAAAATTATGTTCCTCTTAAATATTTTATTTGGCATCGATTTATATTTCAGTAAACTTCTTGTTTGGTAATTCTATCTTCTTTAAACACTATGTCTCTTCTAACGGATACTTATCTGTAATGATATCATTTAAGATAACCTTTTTTCTCGTTGAAGCATCCAACACATATACCATATATGCCCGTTTTATCCCACTTTCGTCATTTCTCCTTTGTACATTATCTTCACTGCCAAATATTTTAAAATTGTTGAATAGTAGAGTTTTATTGAACCATTATTTGTAAGGCGTTTTACCCTCAAGGATCGTTTTACCTGTGTGTTTTAATACTTACACTACTGTATTAATCTCTTCAGTCCTCAAAAATTTGGCAAATTTTTTCTAGAAATTAATGTTCTCGCTGCTTTAACTATACTGTATATATCCGCTCAATTGAATTTTGTATATTTGAAAGAATTGATAACGAAATTCACAAATATATATTCTTTTTTTATAGGTTTTATAGGAAATATTAAGTTAATATCATTTTTTTGAACACTTATAGATATTCTAAAACATTGACTACTTAACACAATCTTGAATTTTTTTAAAAAGTAATTATCAAAATGTGATTTATGTTTCGTTATAGATAATATGTGAACATCAGGTAATTATAAATGTCAAATTGGTCATTAACCTAACTTTATACCATTTGAAGTATCCAAAAAAAAAATTTGGTATTATGAACATAAACATTATTTATATATGAATATAAAAATATTCAATTACGCATGTCAACATACTTCTCATAAAATACTACTGAAATCAACATTTCTTATTGATTTTAATGGTTCTTAGAATACAAATATTTGAAATTCGAATTTTTACCTCCATAAGTTGATGTACTACATATAAAAAAAACCTGATTACATTTAACACTTGTATGAAAAGATTAAAACGTGCCTCTAAACCATTAAAATTGAGTAAATTTTTTATTAAAAAAAAAAAAAAAACTGAACTTTTGCCTTTAATTTCTGTTATGTTTGACTTTTAGTTTCAGTTGTTCAACCTACAAAGATAAAATGTTATACGAATTTTAAAAATTTCAAAATATAATAATCAGTGGTTGAATAAATCTCTTCTGGACTTTGCATCGAACCTAAAATGAATTAATAAATATATTACCTATTGATTTTACCATGTAAAATTTAATAATTCAATCTAAAATAACATTATAATACATTAATTTAATTTGAATTGTTATGTTTCTGTGGCAGATTCATAGTTTTCTCAAGGAACACCACGAGTAGGAAAAGGAAATTAAATATTCACATAATATATCAAATATATTTTTATAAAATTTATTAAAAATAAATAACACCACTATTAAGTACATAAATATTTAATCATCAAAAACTTAAGTTTATGTTTATTTAAACTCACTTAAATAAATTAAACATTAGAGCAAAATTATTTGTTCCCAATATTAAAAAAAATAAACACACGGATATTAATTGTAAAAATGCCTACTATCATAAATTTTATATACATAATTACACATTAACTATATCTTTTTTTAATTGCCTTCTTTTAAATCATTTAAAATAAAAAACAATAATGTAACATAAAAGTTTACAACTTTCAGTAATCTTATTATATCCAGAGCGTACATTTAAAACAAGTATTGGACACTTCAGTATTGAAGATTAATATTTGAACTGTTCATTAAGTTTTTTAGCTTAATAAGGTTATTAGTTATGACTTTACCGTTTTACCTAAAATATAGCCATTAATAATTGAAAACTATTTTATTTAAATAACTAAAAAAAAAAATTGAAAAACAAAATTATAACAACACAAAAAACAGTGGTTTTTTACAACAAAATAACATTTTTTATTTATATATTGAATATATAATTATCGTAAGTGTGGGAACGAATTTTTTTTTAACTTATATGTAATTTAAAAAAATATATACTATATAACATACTATAGTATCTTACAGTTCAATAATACGGTCGAACCATGTCTTATGTTAATAGTTATTTTAATACCTTATTATTTTTAACTCTGAGAAAATGGCCCCGAGAAAATAAAAGATATCTATTCGTAATAATTCACTTATGCTCTGGAATACCCCAAATATATTAAGTCGCAAAGAATTAGAAATTTTAACAACACAGTGCACATTTAAAACTTAATTATTTTTAGTTTTTTAATTAATATATTAACAAAAAAAAAAAATTAGGGGTAGTATTCTTAATAAATTACATTGCCTAATAGGAAAAGTAAATAAATAAAAATGCTTTGTTACGGACAGTTATTCGTCCTTCACCAACATTAACAATTAACAACTATATTAGTGCCTGATCAGCACAAACGACCCTCAACTCAACTATGAGTATGCGGCGTACGGGTGTAAACAAACCGATTACACACTGTTCTTAAATTAATTACAACAATAATGAAGTCAGTTGACATTTTACCACGCAACTTACCTTTATTGATCTGATAACTTAACTCGCACAGTATTATTGCGATTACTAAATTAAATACTATTATTATTACTTATTATTATTATTATTTCGGGTTGTGATCACTCGCCGCCGTCGCTCTCCTAAATTGAATATCACCAACATCTCTAAACATCTAGTCAGGTTATATTTAATTAATATTAAATAGAAATAAACGCTTGTTATCGTTGTAACGCGTAAACCAATAATAAAAATACATTGTATGTGTTGTTATATAACAACACATACAATTTAAAAAAAAATGTCTGGAGGGCAATGGTAAATTTTGAGAAGTTTAAAGTTTTTCAGTTCCTTTTAAATATGACCCTATATTCAAAATAAACAACTGAAATGTATTTTTATTTTTAAAGGGCTCAAAATTCAATAATGTCAAAGTGGCGATAAAAAAAGTTAAAAAGAGAATTTCATAACTTATTGAGTTTATAATATATAAACTTTAAAGGAAATTTATGGTGGATTCAATAATTATCAATTTTTTAATAAATAACATGTTATATATTTCAGTAAATTTTAATATTTCAATTAATGAAAAATAAATATTATATTTATTTCATTAAGTAAATATGAAAGAAAAACAACGTATTATCAATACTACTATATATAATAATAGTTTATACAACTATATTAATTTTTTTTATATTTTTTTTAACTATAAAATAATATGTTTATAATATAAAATTAATATCCTAAAGTGTACAAGTAAAAAAACATTAAAACAATTAGAATTAAATACACAAAAACAATAAATATATAATATTAACGTCCATATTTATTGTTTTTTTTTTGTTTTGTCTTTATATAAATACAAAACTATTTTCTATCAGCCTACTAATTAAAAGACCATTTTTAAACATAATGAAATATGCTATGACACATCCTTTAGTTGCTACATATTGTTGTTCAAAACAATTTTTTTCTGTTCTTAATATTTTTTTCTCGTGTCGGTAAATTTGTAATTTGAATCAACTAATTTGCTCCATTTATTCATATTATTTAATGCTCCTTTCTACATCACATTAAATTTGGAATTAATTTAACCCAAAGCCTATATTAAAATTTAAATATTTCTAAATTTCAGTTTCTCGATATTTTAATTGTATTAGTTACCAAAAAAAAAAAAATCATCGGTATTATAAGTAAATGTTATTTACTTAATTTAATGATAAGCATTTATCAACTATCCATTTCATTTGTAATTGTTGGAGCTGATATTGTCTCTCCCTATCCATAAGCGCTTGTGGTTGAATTTTTAATTCAAACTTTTCTTTGTCCTGTTCAATAAATTCGTCTGTTACTTATCTGACTGCCCTTTGTTGAACGTGCCATTGTTTTGTTGATGTAGCTAAATCCGACCATATCATTAGCATTGCCATCAATAAAAAACGCTATGAATCTTCATCCCAGCTATATTCTTTTAATTTGATCAGCCGGAAAAATTCATTTATTAACCTATTTGAAAAGTTTTCAATTATTTTTATACTAATCATTTATAATAAATATAAATATATTTTATAGTATTGAAATACGAACTACTTTTAAATATAATAAACATGGTTAATTGTTTCAACGACTCCTACCGTAGTTAGGTAACTAACAATATGTTTTTGAATTAAAACCATTAATAAGTAATATAATTTAAAAAGAAACTTATTCATCATTATCAATGTCAACTTTTCCAATTACATCGTAAGTTATAAAATAATTTCGTTTGTAGGCAATTTTTCTTCTATCTAGTAAATTAATTCATCTATATAGAAATTTTTATCAAAAAAATATTATGAGACCACTTTGGAAACGTTAATCAAAATTAAAATTTTACTTTAAAAAGTTTAATTTTGGTTAAGGTTTTAAAAGTAATTTGAATATTCTTTCAGTTTCTACAATTATTAATCTTTTAAAATTCTCGAATAAAATTGTTATAGGTCAACTAACTTACGATATAAGTTAAAAACATTTAAAAACCGAAATCATTTCGGTTCCTAGCTCTATCTCAACCTGATTTTAGAGTCTATTATGAAAATAATTCGCAAAAATTGGAAGGTATAACAAAACTAGGTAATATTTAAATATTATATGAATTTAGTGAATATTTTAATAAGTTCATAGCTCGGAGTAAAATTATTATTCATAAGACTTTATTGTAGTATAAATAAGTAACTATTTTTAAGTTTTGCATTGTTATTTAAAACTATAGGAAGTAACACAAAATGTTCATAAGAACTTTTTAATTTTCAAATAAATTGATAGATTTTGTTTTATATACTCGATAATATTTTCCGGTTTCAATTGTTATAGTTGATTAAATTATAGTTATTCTATTGGTATGAGATGATAAATAACTGATAAATGTGTATAAAGTTTATACAAAACATTTTCCTAAGATTTATAACAAACATATAAAAACATATTTCAAAAAGCATATCGTACGTTGAGAGCAAAAACAATTGACACGGCCCCGCGTCGCTTCTTTATACACGACTCGTGCCATCTTTATCAGCCGTCGCCTTACTACGAGTGTTTGACTGATCAACATTGCGTGCCATACGCCACTGAACAAGTCAAACAAGTGCCGAACGGCCGACGATGACCCGCCGCAAACGAGACAGCAGTCTTCTTCCCGTTGTGAAAGTGACAATGTCGACGAACCGATGCGCACCCACGCACCGTCGCCATCAACGCTGATAACCTTTTGACACCCGAGGATCACGCCGGACATCGCATCGTCGACGCCAGCGAAAGTGCCGCGATATTGTTCGAAGATTATTAATAATGTGTTCATCTTTTCGTTTCGTTTTATTTCTTTTGTTAAAATAACCTGTTGTTACTTATTAATAAACGGCCCACGTGTCTCTACCATCAACACCAGTGTCGACCATATTTTTGCGACGTAAGTCGTGTCAACTGGCTCCCCGGTAACGATCTCAACCGGTCCTTAATTGGATTAAGGTATGAAAACCAGTTTCTGACTTGATTTTTATTTTTTAAATAAGACAGCTAGGTTTCCTTTACGTTCACTTTTTTCCAAATTATTTCAATCACATAGTTCACTGGTGACTGCAGTGAATTTCCACCCGGTCATACAGATACTATCCACTGCGCGAATAATAGATATCCACCTTCTGTGTATTTTGTAACACGGTACAAGTGGATTTCTGGCGATAATCAAATTTTATAATACGTTCAATTGAGTAGATCTTTTTAATAATTTTTTTTTTTATTGGTTCTTTTAGTTAAAGTAAATTATTAAAATTAATTCAGTTCTGCATATTTTAATTGTAGAATCTTTTTAACCATCAAAAGTTAATTAGAAATTATTACTATAATTTTTATTTAAGTGATCTATTACGATAAAAATGTAAATAAAAATCGAGCTTTTCTGATATATTTACTGTAAATAGTATTTATAAAATTTTCTGACTGCATATTAATCTTAACAATTTCATTTTTTTCTATTTAATAATGTCAATGTCAACTATCAGATAAAATCTATACTAGACCAAATATGCCACGTCCCCACTGTGCTAGGATTTTTTTAAATACCTTTAGTTACATACTATTCTTGAATTATTAACTATGTAGTATTTTTTAAGTTCATCCATTATGCATTGTAAAGATGTCAACTATGTTTATTTAAATAGAAACACATATTTTGAGTTCAATAAAATGTTTGAGTTTTTATTTTAGTAGTAAATGACACTTGAGTTTTCAATATAACTTTATTCGTTTACTAGATATAAAACTTTAAAGTTTCAAATTTTTGAGTTAATATACATGTATAATACATAAAATATTATGAAAAATGTAGCTAATGTTATTTTATAACGTCGCCATCACAGAAACGGAGCGTTTATTTTCAATTATGACTTTATTAATGGATATACTTTCTTTATTACCTATTGGTGTATTTTTATTATAAACTTTCTCTTTAAAGAACGAAATAAAAGAAGTTAAAAATGATTACTTTTAACATATTAAAAATCAAAAGCAATAATTTATTTTATTTATTAATTTATTTATAAGATAACACCTTCGAAGGGCAATGTAGTACAGGTAGTAATATAATAATATAAATACAATTTTAAAAAAATAAACAATATACAGTGATACATTTATAAAATTAAGGTGAACAATAATTAGATATTAAGTATAAAAATAATATAAATTAGAAGTAATGAATTATTATGAATATAACATTAAATATTTGTGTTAGAATGAGTATTATTAGTTATTACACATTTTAATTTGTTAGGACAATCATAAAAAAAATCAAATTTGGAAATATTATTACAAGATATTAACATACGGTTTAATGGGCTATATTTAATGAAATTATTTTTCCCTAGAATAGTAAAAAATAATTGTTGAGATCGGGTATTATAAGCTGGTATTTTAAAACAAATTTGTTCCAGTAGCTCTGGGCAGATAATTTTATTATTTAATAGTTTGTATATAAATGTTAAATCAATAAATAGACGTCTTGATTCTAAGGTTGGGATTTGACATTTGATTGCAACATCATTGATTGATTTACCTACCATACCTATTTTGTGAGCTATCATTCGAAAGAAGCGTCTTTGAATTTTTTTTATTTTATTTTTGTGTGGCCGGCTTGAGTTGGGTTCCAAATAATAGAGCCGAATTCAAGTGTAGATCTAACAAGAGCTGTGTATAAGGTAATTAAACAATAGGGGTCGTTAAATTCAGAGCAATTTCTCTTTATAAATCCTAAATTCCGAATAGCTTTATTATATATTATGTAAATGTGTTCAGAAAAATTTAGATCATCTGACAGTATTACATCTAAATCTCGAATATGGGAAACTTTTTGTAGTTTGTAGTCACCAATATTATAGTCAGAAGATATTCTTACTTTGTAACGAAAAAATAAAATAAATGAGCATTTAGAACTATTTATCTCTAAGCCATTTAATGAACACCATTGAAATAGACTATTCAAGTCAATTTGTAAATGATTTATGTCATCTATAGAATTAATAGTGGTATATAATTTTAAATCATCTGCAAATAATAAGAACTTACAATATTTAAATATTGGGAAAATATCGTTTATAAAAATCAAAAATAGCAAGGGAGACAAATGACCCTCTTGGAGTACTCCAGATGATATAATAAATTCATTGGAAATTTTATTATTAATTTTTACCATTTGAGTTCGATCAGTAAGATAAGAAGATAGCCATGATAAAATTGGATCACCAAAGCCAAAGTCGGATAGTTTTTTGATAAGAATTGAGTGGTCAACCGTATCAAATGCTTTTTTTATATCTGTATATATTACGTCTACTTGACCACCAGAGCCAACTGTGTTAGCTAAAAAGTTGAAAAATGTTAATAAATTTGTATCAATTGATTTATTTTTGCGAAATCCATGTTGTTCATTTATTAAAGTGTTTTTCAATATATCTGATAGTTTGGGCTCAATGAGTTTTTCAAAAAGTTTAGGTAGAACACTTAACTTAGAAATAGGTCTATAGTTATTGATAATGGATCGATCTCCGGTTTTCCAAATTGGTAATACATAACTAGATTTCCATGAATTTGGGAAAACGCCTGTTTTTAGAGATAAAGAGAATAGTTTGTGTACTGGGTAAGCTAAGGAATAACGACATAAATTTAAAAACAAAGCAGGGATAGAATCAGGGCCAGATGTTGCGTCTAGTTTTAGTTGTGATAATCCATCAAACACATCACAAATGGAAACTGTGTGGTGAACTTGGTTTCTAAGTCCAGTTTCAGCCAGTCGGAAGAGTACCAATAGGAAGAGTCAAAGTAAAAATACAGTGTAACATTCACTATGAGTACTGATCATTTTATTTGTGTTCATGTCCCTTTTTATATTTTAAGATACATGATTAATTACGAATTAATACAAGGTTAAGACAACATTTAAAGTAAACAAAACACCATTAAAATATAATCTTTAAAATCTAATTTAAAAGACTATTAAGTATTGCTACATATTTCAAGATGCCGTTCACGACACCTTTTCCCTTAAAGTGAAATAATATACAAAATATATNTTCCCTTAAAGTGAAATAATATACAAAATATATTATTTCTTACAATATGTTTTAATTATACATTTTATGTAACAATAGTTTAATAGTACAAATAAAATTTAATTTAAAATAGTATAATTATTATTCATTGTACAAATTTTCTAATAGCCTTCGTCTAAATCTAGTACGATAAATTCTACGTTCTGGTTCAGGGTTATTTACAATATGATTTGATTCTATAGCTAATGGTATTTGTTCAGATTGTACTGTATGTATATTCTTTTTACAATACTTAACATAAATATATATTATAAATATTGTTATAGCTAATCCGATTATTTTAATAAGTATATTAAATATAAAACTATTATTATTATAAAATTCATATATGTGTTTATGTGTAAGCAAATCACTAATACGTTCTTGGTAGGTTAATTGAGATTCCAGATTATTTAGGGCTGCTTGATCTAATTTTATATTTTCCATTTTTTCGAGATGCAAGGGCTTTTGAATTGTTTTGTTGTATAAATTGTTGCAATAAGTTGAATTCAGCAAACTAAATTCTAGGGGGATTGCATTGAAGTTTGACTCTAGATTAGTTTGTGTGGCTTCTAGAGTCACCGATGGTGTAATGGCTCTACAGTTTTGTTTTAAAGATAGCCTCCCGGTTTTCTTCACTACAATTTTCTCTACTTCTGTGTTTGAGTCACATGAAATTGTGACTATTGTATCTTTAATAATTACAAAATACCAATTATTTGGAAAATAAGAGCTGTATCATCTCTCTGATTGTATTTCTGAAACAAATACATCACATATGGACGGCAAGGAGTATTTATTGTTTAACAGTTCCGTTTCGCAAGTTGGAACCTTTTCTGTACCAGATATGAAGTCGCTATTCTTACACACATATATATTATTAAGTATTTTACAATTATCTAGGTTATCTAATATTATATAATGAGACACTAAATTATCAGTTAAAAGACATTTTATATTTTTAGTTAAGTGTATAAATTGGTTATTATTGTTAAAGGGTATGAATATTGGTAAAATATGATATAATATATAATTATTTATACTACTTAATGGTAATTTAATAAGAGTAATTAACTTTTTATTATTATAATATATTTTAATTTCTAATATTTTAAATATTTTANATATATAATTATTTACACTACTTAATGGTAATTTAATAAGAGTAATTAATTTTTTATTATTATAATATATTTTAATTTCTAATATTTTAAATATTTCATTAATATTTTCAATATTAATGTTAATAGGTACTTGTAAATTATTAGGTATTTTTACTAAAATATGATTGATCTCATTAAAAAGTTGGTCAGGCTTAATAATTATTGGATGTAATTGGTTTTTTTGAGCAAATATTATGGCCAAGATTAATTTACTAAGTGTATTTTCTAATGAATTTATATTATTTTCGATTAGAGACTGAGTAATAATTATATTTTCAAAATCTACGGAGTTGGTAGAAATATTTTGTAGTCCAGATATAGCAATAGAAATTTTACTTAAGTTATTATCAAATATCAATTTGTTATCATTAAACGATGTGACGGATTCATTAAAATTAGAAATAGTGCTTTTGATTATGGATACTTGATCATGTACAATTCTAAGGATGTCCTTTTCGTCATTATCAAGCTTGTTGATCATATTATCGTAACGTTTGACGTCCTCTGCGTCAGCATTACCGAATAACCATTTGATTGCGCTACCAGCTCCTTCCCATGATCTTTTAACCTTATGGTGAAGTGTCAAATGCTTAATGTCGTTGATTTGTGTTTCAATATTTTCATTCATATTTTGAAGGAGTTTATGATTTTTTTTAGATATTATGTTTTTATTGCTTAATGGCTCGATATTTTTTAACATATTACTTATTTCAAGAGCCTTATTTTCTATGAGTTCTATATTTATATAAGACGTGAATGTCCAAAAGTTTTTGTAAACCTTAGCTTTACCTAATTTTTCGTAAACTATTCCCGGACTATTACTTAGATCTATTATATTATAATTATTGTTTTTTTTCTACATTCTGAGTTATAGTACCCTCCAGTGCCCTAAAAAAAATAATATTATTTTTAAATTAATTATATGAAGATGATAATATATGATCTTGTAAAGTTAATGTTGGTTTTGATTTATTTAATTTTATGGTGCTAATTTCTTTAGAAAAATATTTTTTTAACCTATCTGTGTGAACTTTTACGTTTTTATTACCTATTTTTATAGTTGCGTTTACATTATTATTTAATTCAACAATTTTATAAGGACCTTTAAATTTTGGACTAAGTTTACTTATTGGTGATTCATTTTTTAATAAAACTAAATCATTAACGTTAAGAATTTCTTTTTCCACTTTAATTTTTGAATCATAATGTTTTTTGTAACTTTCTTTGTTTTGAACTTGATTTTGTCGAGCGATTTGATGTGAAGTATTTAATTTTAATTTTAAGTCGTCCAAAAAATCATCATAAGAATATTTAAATTCAGGGGAGTCTTTAATAGAAGTCGGTATTCTAATAGTTCTACCGAACATAAGTGTCGCAGGTGGGTAATTAGTAGCGTTATGTACCATTGTATTATACGAAAACATTGCTGTGTCTAGAAATTCATCCCAATTAAAATTATTATCTACAAAATTTCTTAAATAGTTTCCTAAAACTTGGTGACTACGCTCTAGAGAACCAGTCGATTGTGGTCTATAGGCGGTAGTGTTTATTTTTTTTATTTTAAAAATTTTACACATATTCTTAATAATGTTGGATAAAAAATCAGCGCCTTGGTCAGAAAGAATGTATTGAGGAATGCCGAAAGTACAGATAAATTTATAAGCTAAAACTTTTGCTATCGATTCAGCAGAGTGTTCTTGTAAGGGGTAAGCGAAAAGAAATTTACTTAAATCGTCCTGAATAGTTAAAATGTATTTATTCCCATTTTCAGTCATATTAAGGGGACCAACAATATCAACAGAAATTTTTTCTAGAACTTCAGTTGATGTTGTCGTAATACACATAGGATTTTTATTTTTTTTGAAAGTTGCTTTATTTTTTTG
>NW_026099572.1:49168953-49173271 GCF_025091365.1 Daktulosphaira vitifoliae | reverse complement strand
TGATTTAGTCTAAGATTTTTATTCAAAAGATTTAGTCTGTTAGTATTGTTCGAATCAAGATAGTTAGTATTACTATTATTTTCATTTGGGAATTCGAAATTCTGAGGTAATTGATCAAATTTCATATTATCAATGCAAATTGAAACATCTTTTTCTGACGTGTTCAGAATAGGTACAATTGCGTAATTATTTCTAATTCGTGTAACACATGTTCCAATGAAAACATGGTCATTAACCTTTATTGGGTCATATATTATGCCTGTAGAATTTCCAGTATTAAACGATTTTACTTTAATTACCGATTCCGAAAGACCTTTAATTGAGTAATTATGTGTTAGTAAATAATCTGTTATTTTAATTTTTTCACCAAAGTAAAATTGTAACTCTTTTTTATTTAAATCAATATATTTAACATAATCTTTAAGAAAATCATAGCCCAGAATACCATGAGATTTTATATTGAAATCATTTGGTACAATGTAAAATACATGAGTTATTGTTTTGTTTCCAATTTTAAAATTAATCTTTGTGTAACCTAAGCTTTTTGTTTTCCCATTTATGCCTTCGAGAGTAGTACAAGAATTATCCCAATATCTATGACCTTTAGGCAACTCTCCTATTTTAATTAGACTAGCTTGGGCTCCACTGTCGATCATAAAATTAATATTTTTACCTATATCGCATGAAAATATTATACAATATGGAGTATCAGTTTTTAAAGTTGTATTTAAAATAGAAATTTGTTTTGAATCATTAAAATTTAAATTTTTACTCGTACTAGGCTCGTTTTTATGAGAATTTTTTAATTTGTAACATTCGTCTTTAGTATGAAAGTTCTTCTTGCAGTATGTACAAAATTTATTATTTTTATTATTATTGTTACTATTTTTATTAAGTGTATTGTTATTTCCGTTATTGATACTTTTATTATTTTTGAAATAGTTGTTCTTATTACTATTATCACGAAAAAAACAATTTGAAGTTTCATGGTTTTTTTTATGGCAAATATTACAAAATTTATTAGAATTACTCGTAAAAGAGTATTTAGAGAGGTTGTTTTCTGTATCAATACGAATCTCTTCTTGTCTAGCAATAGCAATTGCTTCATTTATATTTTTAGGATTATTAGATAATATTATAATTTTAATCTGATTATTGTATAGGCCTCTTTTAAATGCACCTAACGCTTGGTCTTCACACATATTTCTTATTGCTTCTTTTTGTATTTTACATTTTAATTTATTTGTATAAGCATGATATAATTTAATTTCTAATTTTTCCACTCTGTCACCGAAATCACTAACTTTTTCGTTTTTATATTGCCTAATGGTTTGCAATTCTACGGATAGTTGATCTGGACGAATTTCTTCCCCGAAATATTCAATAAACAATTCCCTAAGTTCTGACCAGTCTTTTAATTCTACAGAATTAACAATTTCCTTTGCTTTTACTTTTATTTTTAATTTAATAGCCAAAAAGAGTTGTTTAATTTTCTCTTCGGTTGCAAGTAAAAATATATCATCTACAGCGCTTANGCAAGTAAAAATATATCATCTACAGCGCTTAAAATTGGTTTAATTTACTAGAATGACCCTCGAAAGGTTCACCTACTAGTTGGGTTAGTTCGAAAATAGAGAATGTTTTATCAGCCATATTAAAAAGACAATTAAATTTTTATGCGAACAAAAAATTTTTTTTTTTTTTAAATTATTTAAAATTGATTTTATAATATATCTTATAATACCAATATTTTACAAAGGGAAACTTAATTAATTTAAAGCTTATAGTTTAACTTAAGTCTAAGTACAAAATAAAATGTTACCAGAAAAGTGTTAAGAACGCCAAATATTTCATGATTTCCTCGAGGTTGTTTTAAGTTTTTCTTCAAAACGCCGATATGAGGTTTTCCAGAGATTTTCTAATTGTGTGAGATGACCAAATGAATCAAATTAACCAAGGATGCCAAATTCTGTGGTGAACTGGGTTTCTAAGTCCAGTTTCAGCCAGTCGGAAGAGTACCAATAGGAAGAGTCAAAGTAAAAATACAGTGTAACATTCACTATGAGTACTGATCATTTTAAGTAAACAAAATACCATTAAAATATAATCTTTAAAATCTAATTTAAAAGACTATTAAGTATTGCTACATATTTCAAGATGCCGTTCACGACAAGTGAACAATAATTAATATCTACTAAATTAATTCTGTTCGATGAGATGTTTTGATAAATAACAGAATTGTTTTTATTATAAACTGATGAGAAGTAAGATCTAAACATGTTTTCGATTGATAAGCTATTATCAGACACTGTATTATTATAATGCATCACGTTAGGAATAGTGTTGTCAGATTTGAATTTTTTTATATAGCTCCAAAAATATTTCGGATTGAGAGATAATTGATTTTGTGTGTAGATTAGATGATTACGGTAACATTCTTTCATTAGTAATTTACATTTCTTTCTGGCATCGGAAAATAATCGATAGTCATTTGGATCATTTGAAATTTGAAATTTTACGTGAAGAGATTTTTTTGAAAAAATACATTGTTTTAGTTCGGTATTAAACCATATAGGAAATTTTGGTTTTTTTTTATTTGTAAATTTAGGTACATGTTTATTTATAATTTCATATAGTATATTGTAAAATGAATTTATATTTTTATTTATGCATTTTTTGTTTAATAGGTAATCCCAGTTAATTTTGTTTAATTCATAACAAATTAACGAATAGTTAGCTATCTTAAAATTAAAGCCAGTGGTATGGGTAGAATTAATATTTACATTAGAACTGTTTAATTCGAAGACTGTTTTTAAAGCTGGATGGTAATTATCAATTACCATAATAATAATTTAAAATCAATTAATTATCAAAATTATATATTATATATTTAAATCTAAGAATTACTAATCAAGATATAATTAAGGAAATAAGAGTTCATGTTACTTTTGTAATTATCCATCATTTTCTTAGAATTAAACACTATCTACAGATTTGCATCGAAGCGTTTCTTACAATAGTGTTTTTATCATCTATACTAGACCCAACAATGCCACGACTTCACTTTACCACCGTTTTTATCATGACTTTTTGCTCGCGCAGTTAACAGCAATAAACGATAACGGTAATAAACTAATAGTAAGTATTATTATAATTTATATTTACTACTCATGTTGATTGCGATTCATAATCTATGGACTACACTGTGCTACCATTTTTTAATTTATAATAATGAGGATTCAATAAATAGAGATAAATTTGAAGATTGATAAAAAATAATTAAACAATGTAAAACTAACATGGAAAAGTTAGCAATATAATTATTAATTATGATGATAAAATAATATAACAATTATTAAGTTTATTTATCAATTAAACATAATATTAAGGATTATCATCTTCTGTCAATTTTGGTTCGATTAATTTACTTAATTTTTGCTCAATGTTTTCATCTTCATAGATATCTTTCAACAAGTTTTGCCGTTTTTTATATTCGCTTTTTATAGTGGCGTCTAAAAATAAATATGTCAAATAATAGTTTTGTTATCTTAAATATAATGTATATTGAAATGTGTATATAAATAATAATGCAGTTATTTTAAACTATTATTTGCTAATTTCGTTTTATGATTTACTTTACTAATAATTTAACTGTTGTCGTTACTCTTACAACTAGCCTTGACTAAATTTCCGTTAATAATTTACTTAATTATTGGAATACCATTTTTTTTTAAAGTCTCGCTGAGTTTTATCTTCTTCAAGAGGCAATTAATTTATGACAAATACTTTTATTTATATGAATGGATCTTTCTAAATAATTTAAGTTATTTTATACTCGCAAGACAATTTACAGTTATAATCTGTCTAGATTTAATAATTATTTAAAGAAATGAAAATCAAATTTTTTTATCTAACCTATATATTATGTTTTATTGTAGAAAATAAATTATACGAAAAAAATAAATAATTTCAACACGAGAATTAATTTTTGAAGTTAAATAGATAGAACTTACTGTTAATAGATATGTAGTCATTAGGTGGGTCGGGTTTACGATTCATATTAGCTGGAATCAATTTTTACTAGAATTAATAAAGACTATTTTTTTATAATCAAACCAATTATAATATAAAAAAAACCCAGCACAGGGGGGTCGCGGCACAGTTGTGACGTGGTATAGTTGGATCAAGTATAATGATATCTGACAGTGATTAAAATCACTATCAAAAATAAACGCTTCGATGCAAATCTTTAGATAGTGTTTAATTTTAAAAAAATTGGTGTTTTATTCCAAAAGCTACTTGATCTGCTGGTTCCTTA
>NW_026099572.1:49160362-49168189 GCF_025091365.1 Daktulosphaira vitifoliae | reverse complement strand
AAAAAAAAAAAAAAAAAAAAAAAAAAAAAAAAAACACATCATAGTAAAACCAATACCTTCTCAGCTTCGCATCGAAGCTAAAAATTAATTATATTTCAGCACGATTAGTATTTGTAAATAATTCCATAAAAACATGCGTTAAGTATGTATTATTTAAATAATGAATCTTATTTCTACGAATAATTTTTTTGTATTCTATCCAGTCATGAATTAATTGTGAGAAATGATTTAGCTTCGATGCGAAGCGGAGAAGGTATTTATTTTACTATGATGTGTTTTTTTTTTTTTTTATGTCTGTTGCCACTTTTTCTCAGCTCTCACTGGACCGATTTCTTTCAAAAATACGTCAAAAGATCACAAATCGTATCTAGTTGAAGACATTACCCTTAAAAATTGAAAAAAATTCCCTCGTTCCCCGCAAATGGGGGAAATATCCAAAAAAATTACAAATTTAAAAATCGCTAATTTTCGAAATTTTTTCACTTTTTTTTCTTAAAACTTCAATAACTTTTTGAAAAATAAACAAATTAATATATTTTTTTTTTATACTAAAACCTTTGATATTTACTTTCATTTGATATAATTTTTTTGAAAATTTATCACTTAACCTGCTCATTGGGGGGAATTAAAAATAGCAACTTTTTTACAAAATATAACTTTTTCAACTTAATTTTTGTAAATCTTCCGGAAATACTGCGTCCTTTAAACATAAATCAAATTAAAGTTTTTTATGTACTATAAAATGAAAAAAAAATAATTTGTCCTGACACTTTTTCTTCTACATTTAAACGGCTGCCGTAGTTAAAAAACACTATTTTTGTGTTAAAATTTTCGATTTTAAATTTTCAACTTAAAAATGCTATAACTTTTTGAAAAATGTATATATCAGCACAAACTTTTTTTTCTAAATACATTATAAGTACATCTTTCATTTGACATACTTTTTATTAAAATTGGACAATTTCCCCTTATATAGGGGGCGTTCAAAACTTAAAATATTGTAAAAAACATAGATCTTTTTCAACTGAACTTTTGAAAATGTTCCGGAAATACTGCGTCCTTTAAACATATATCAAATCAAAGGTTATGTTATATACTATCAAATGAAAAAAAAAATTTGTCCCGACACCTTATCTTCTATGTGCAAATGGCTGTCGAAATTAAAAAAAAAAATGTAATATTTGCGATAAAAATTACATATTTTCGGGATGTTTTTTGTACTTAAAACTGCCACAACTTTTTCAAAAATGAACAAATAAAAATAATATTTTTTGGNTTACAGACGCTTATTAGCGATATAATATTATGATACCTTTGATGTCAGACATATGCTTACCTAAGCGTCTGCTAGTCGATGATAAAATTCTTAGAAAACATTGGGTTTCATCCTCTCCCTCCCCCCGCATTAGGTTAGTTTACATAAGGTTTCGTCCTCCCATTGCATTATGTTAGTTTACGTTGGGTTTCATCGTTCTCCCCCACCATTACATTAGGTTAGTTTACGTTAGATTTAATCCCCCCGTACACTTCCTCCACCGCAAGGAAGGTGAGTGGGTGAGGCGGGGGGGGGCCCAGCTCTCTCCAAATTACCCTACTTATGCTATTTTAACAAATTTTTTTTTTTAATTAAACACTATCTACAGATTTGCATCGAAGCGTTTTTTATGATAGTGATTTGAATCACTGTCAGATATCATCTATACTGGACTCAACTATGCCACGACCACACTGTGCCGCCACCCCACTGTGCTGGGTTGTTTTTTTAAAGTGCATCTTCTTTTTTTAATATGTATCCTTAGACTACCCAAGATGGCGAGTCGTGAATTCATGATTTAAAATTACTTTTACTACTTTTTATGATAAATTTAGTTTTTATAAAATGAAAAAATACATTTTCTAAAAAAAATATTCTTACCTAAATATATATAGAAGAATTTTTGAAGGATTATTTCTTGAGACATTATAGCAGTTATGTCTTCACATAAAAAATATTACAAACAAATTAGTAAAAAAAATTATATAGCAGTTATTACTTTACGGGTTTCATGCAAGCTGTTAAAGAAATTATATGCAGGGTAATTCGTAGTTATTGAACAAAATTCAAAATTATATAACAGATTTATTATTACGAAAATTAACTTGTGATATCTAAATATAGGGTAGTGACTTGACGCTGTGGATCAATTAGTTGCCACCTTAGCGCTGATATTCATCTGCACTGTTTTTTGTTAGTTTCTAGATGGGTGTTCACAAAATTTAAATTCATTGAACTGTCACTATACGATTTGCAATACTTCTTATTAGTATATATTAGGGTGCCACTTATTTTTAACATCTGTAATTTTTATGAGCGCCGGTCAAAATTTTATTAGAAATACCTTAAATATAAATCATGTTAAGTTTCAGCCCATTTGAACTACTTTAACACGTGCCGATTTGAGTTTAAAGTTTTGTGTAAATTCGTAAAATCCGTTATTTTGACATATAGTCGTTACAATTTTCATTTTACAAAAAATTTTATAGAACAATAAATGTAGTACAAAACACGTTTTAAAAAAATGATTTCTTAATATTTTTTTGTAAAGTGAACTCATTCTCGGAAAAATAACAAAATATGTGCGATTTAGCGTATTATAGAATACTCTTTAATCATATTATTCTAACAAAAATTACAATAGACTATAATAAATTAATTTCAATTTTATAAAAAAATTAATATTTTTTAAAAAAATTGATTCTTATTTCATTACTATAAAACATACTTCATGTCTGTAAAATAACATGGACTTATGTAAAATTAAAAAAATAAAAAATAAATAATATTAAATAAAAAAAATCAGAGGTTTTTTTTAAGAACATTTAGAGATGGATTCGGACATTTTTCACGATAATCTTGTATAGTCTAAAAATTAAAAATAAATAGCTTTATTTATTATCAAAACTATTAACTAATGTTATTTACCTGCAGAAGAAATTGTTTTTGCTCTTCATTTTTTGTAATTTTATGATCAAATTCCTCAATAAGTTTAATTCCTCTTTCTGCTCCATCGTTGACAACTTTAAGTTTTTTAATTTTTTCCTCGCCATATTTATAATTAGCTGAATTATTCCACGTGTTGGGATGAGTTTTTAAAAAATCACTATTTATATTGAATCTTTTAAACATCTTTAGAGATTTTTTACTAATAAGTTTAACTAAAATAGTTTTATCGTCATCATTAAAAATAAATGGAATGTCACCTTTTTTAAAATTAGTTTTTTGGGGGTCTCAATCTCTTCTTCTATTTCATCTTCTTCATCGAAGATGTCTTCACATAATTTTTTAGCCATTTTCAATTTTGTATCATCGTCTACTCTTTGATCGAATAATGCAAAAGATAAACATTCTTCATTCAAATAATATAAATGATTTAAAAATTTTCTAATAGTAGCTTCAGAAATATCTTTATTCATTTTAGAATATTCATGCAATTTTTTTAAAAATCTGATGTCATTTAAAAGAGCTATTTCACTGTTTGAGGCAGTAAACCAGTTCACAGCGTAACATTTTATAATAAAGCAATTAAGTTCTGCGAGAGAATTTTCCTCAAGTTTAGTTAACTTAAAATGATTTCTAAATAAGAAAATTTTTAGGCCGTATATACCTTTAGCCATCCAACGTGCTAAATGGTATACTCCTGGTTTTTAAAATTTTATTCCTTCTGGAAGAACAGCCCCCAAAAAAAACCCAGCACAGGGGGGTCGCGGCACGGTGGTGACGTGGCATAGATGGATCAAGTATAATGATATCTGACAGTGATTAAAATCACTATCATAAAAAACACTTCGATGCAAATCTTTAGATAGTGTTTAATTTTAAAAAATTGGTGGATTATTCCAAAAGCTACTTGATCTGCTGGTTCCTTAATATCTCGATTAAGATAAAGTATGTCGAATGAAAAAGGGTTTATTAAAAAATAGTATTTCCCATAAAAAAATTACATTGATCAATACACTTTTCAATAAGTTATAGCTTTATAAAGTTAAAAATGTAAAAAATAAAATTGAGAATTTTCACACAATAATAGCATTCGGTAGCCATTTTCACCGTGAAGATAAGATAAAGTCCGAAATTTTTTTTTTTCATAATAAAGCATCTTACAGTAGCTTTAATTTAAGATATATATAAAAGTGTCAGACCTTCCGGAACATTCAACGATAAGTCAAAAGATCACAAATCGTATCTAGTCGAAGACATTACCCTTCAAAATTGAAAAAATTTTCCTCGTTCCCCGTAAATGGGGGAAACCTCCAAAAAAATTACAAATTTAAAAATCGCTAATTTTCGAAAATTTTTCAATTTTTTTTTACTAAAAACTGCCGTAACTTTTTCAAAAATGAACGTATGAATATAATTTTTTTTTTATAGATGCTTGATGTCTTTACCTATCATTTGGTATATTTTTTTTGTAAATTTGACACTTAACCTGCCCACAGGGGGGGATTTAAAATGACAACTTTTTCACAAAAAATTAACTTTTTCAACTTAACTTTTGAAAATGTTCCGGAAGGTCTGACACTTTTATATATATCTTAAATTAAAGCTAATGTAATATACTTTAATTTGAAAAAAAAAAATTTGACCTCTGGACTTTATTTTGTCTTCATGGTGAAAATAGCTATCGAATGCTATTTTTGTGTGAAAATTCTCGATTTTATTATTTATATAATATTTAACTTTATATTGCTATAACTTATTGAAAAGTTTATGGATCCACACAATTTTTTTATGAGAAATAATATTTTTTAATAATCCCTTTTTCATTCGATATACTTTATCTGAATCAGGATATTAATAACGAACTAGCAGATCATGTTACTTTTGGAATAATCCACCAATTTTTTAAAATTAAACACTATCTAAAGATTTGCATCGAAGCGTTTTTTTTTTATAGTGATTTTAATCACAATCAGATATCATTATACTTGATCCACCTATGCCACATCACCACTGTTCCTCGACCCCCCTGTGCTGGGTTTTTATAATGGTATCCCACTGATTTTTAAATTTTTTAAATAGCGGAATTTCAGGTCCTGACATGACACTTACTTTACAAATCGTAAAAACTGTTGATAATATTATTTCGTATATATGATGACGACAACCGAAAAATAATATATCTCGTTCAATTTTTCTTTCTAATAAGGAACAAGCACCTATAAATTTCCCAGTGTTAGATTCTGTTGTATCAAAAACAAACGCTTGAATATTATTTATCAATCACCAGCTATCAATAACTTCATAAATAGCGGAGCATATTTCTAAACCAGTTCCAGCGGGTATTTCTGGTACTCCTAAAAGTTTGTCAACTGCATGGGATGTTGCAATTACTGCTAATCTATCGACTTTTTGTCCAATAATGTTACTTAATAATTTTGTGTCCCAATGTATTGTTACAACATCTTTCTCTATACTTAAATAATTTTTTCTTACCTTTTCATAGTAAGTTCTTCGATAATCATCTCTTGCTTTACGGATAGATGTACGATTAGTTATATAATCAGCTGAATCTAATGAAACTGCATCCAAAAAAGCTGTAAGTAAATGGACCGTATCTCTCTCACTTATTTTACACTTATCAAGTACTGCAGCTAATCGTGGTGTTAAAATTTCTTTACGAGCTCGTTTAGGTATTACAACTGTATCAACTTCAGAATTTGGAATTTTTTCTTCATTTTCAAACTCCATTACTGACTCAAAATCATCAATTATACCGTCTCTAATATTTTGAATGTTTTTTTCTTCATTTAATTTTACATGAATATCGCATTCATCAAAATCTGAATAATGTATAATTCCTGTGAAATATAGTATTGATTTTTAGTTTTACTGTTTTAAGTTAAAAAATTAAAAATTGTATGTTTTATTAATTTAATTGAGTTTACCAGTTGACGTAGACGGCGTATTTAAATACTTTTCACGCCTAGTGTTAATCTCTTCTTCACGAGTAAATTTTCGTTTTTCAATCCGACTTAGTTTTCTATCTACTCCCAACATTGAACCTGGACGTCCTTTTTCTCTTTGTTTATTTAAAAATAGCCTATCTTCTTCAATTTTAATCAATTCGAGTGCGTTTTGGTGGGCTATATCAAATAAATCATTGATTTTTTCTAAAAACATATTTTCTTTTTTTCTTAAATTTTCAGAAATTTTTTTGGCATTTTTTGTTAATGATCTCCATTCTTCATTACAACTTTTTCAACTTGTCTTTACATTTATGAGGTTCTTGAGTCGGTATTCGAGCTGTCTTCCAAAAAACTAAACATTCTTCTATAACTACAGCAGCACTTTCGTTTAAATTTAATTTTGTAAATCTCCTATTATACATTAAAACTTTTAAACAATCTCCTCTAGATGGTAATTTACTTCCCGTGATTTGATGTTCCATGTGGCTGATTATAAAATTTTTTTCACGAAGTGGCATTTTAATTAATTAAATAATAAAACCCCCGCAAAAAAAACTTAAAATAAAAATACTTTTACTGATTTACAAACAACTCTTAAACCTAACTAGACAACAATAAGTATGACATCAAGAGAAATAATGTTCAATAAATGGTAATGATTCTATTTACAATTACTTTATTGGATCAAAATAGTTCCATTTAGATAACGTTAGAGGTACACGGTAAATGTAAAATAAAAGAATCCGAATATTGCACATGTATGATTATTATCGTACTTGGACAATTCAACGATTCCCGAGATTACTATTTTATGAGTCAGTATATGTGATAAAAGTGACATTTATAAATTTTAACTTAAACTTAAAATGATGTTCATAATAATAACAAAAATTTTATTGTCGTTTATAAATAAGAAACCGTATTAAAAATATAACTATACAACACATTATAATAAAGGCTATAAAAAAAAAAAAAAAAACTATACAACACTAAAGTTATGTTTATTCTATAATACGCGAAATCGCACATATTTTGTTATTTTTCTGAGAATGAGTTCACTTTATAAAAAAATATTAAGAGATCATTTTTTTTAAACGTGTTTTGTACTACATTTATTGTTCTATAAAAATTTTTGTAAAATGAAAATTGTAACGATTATATGTCAAAATAACGGATTTTACGAATTTACACAAAACTTTAAACTCAAATCGGCACGTGTTAAAGTAGTTCAAATGGGCTGAAACTTAACATGATTTATATTTATGGTATTTCTAATAAAATTTTGACCGGCGCTCATAAGAATTACAAAAAAAAAATCATCATGTATGAATAAGTAGCACCCTAGTATACAGGATGATTTTTTTATCATAACCCACTCAATAACTTGCAGAATAATAATAATTTAAACATTTTTTTTTTTTTTATTATCTTTAGTTACACATTATTCTTGAATTTTTAACTATGTTATACTTTTTAAGTTCATTCCTTATGCCTTGGAGGGGGGTCAACTTTGTTTTTTTANGTAATACTTTTTAAGTTCATCCCTTATGCCTTGGAAGGGGGTCAACTTTGTTTTTTTAAATGGTAACACATATTTTTAATTTAATAAAATGTTTGAGTTTTTAATTTAATAGTAAATGGCATTTGAATTTTTAATATAACTTTATTAGCTTATTAGATATAAACATTTAAAGTTTCAAATTTTTGAATTAATAAACATGTATAATACACATGGGATTGTAAATACAGGTAGCTAATTGGATTTTTATGACATTGCTGTCCAAGTCACGGATTGTTTATTATCAATTATAATTATCAATAGATATACTTTCTGTATTGTCAGTTAGTGTATTTATAAACTCATAACAATGTGCCTTACTA
>NW_026099572.1:49156651-49159510 GCF_025091365.1 Daktulosphaira vitifoliae | reverse complement strand
GTATATACGTATAAATATTAATATATATATATATATATATATTAATATTAGCAGTGGCGGTAGGAATATATGATCTTTGCATAATATCGCGGCACTTTTGCTGGCGTCGAAGACGCGATGTCCAGCGTGATCCTCGGGCGTCAAAAGGTTAGCAGCGTAGATGACAACAGTGCGCGAGTGCGGATCGGTTTGTTGACGTCACTTTGACAACGAGAAGAAGACTACGGTATCATTAACGGCGGGACGTCGTCGGCCGTGCGGCACTTGCTGGACTTTGCACCGCGGCGTAAAACGACGCGGGGCTGTGTCAATTACAATAAAAATTTGTTATATATATATATAATTGATGACACGCGCGCGTCTACGGGTTGGAAAATATTGATGTCTACGAGTGGTGAGCGGGGTGGGGCGAATGCGTTACGACAGTATAGTCTCAAGGTCATACACGACGGAATACGCGACATAATAACACGTGCCGCGTGGAGTTACAAACTTACAAACGACAAACAAACAACATACACGTGAAACTAATATAAGCGTGTTAATGAAAGTTGAAAATAGAAGGGTTTTATTAAACACGATATGAGGACGGCTTATATGTGCATATATAATGTCAATTGGAAGTTTAGGATAAGGGTAGAAGACCCCAACTAGTTGGAATATTTGAATACGTTAAAGATTAACTTTCGGAAAAAGCCTAAGAAACCAGAAACAAAGGTTATATAATAATAAAACTTCATTAAACTAGAAAAGTTCGAAATATAATACTAATGAATATTTGATTTATATGCTATTAGTATCAAGTGATCCTAAATATCTTGAATGAAATTTTTTTCAAGATAGGTACACTTAGGTTAAATGAGATAAAGTTTAATAATTACCAAAACGATTCAGTAATTCTCTATTTGATTAAAACGATCATTGCTTAGACATTTTTGACCTTTACTTTTAATAAAACGTAATAAAATATTTCAAGAAAAACAAGAGATCTTTTTTAAAATAACAATATTTTTATTTCAAATAACTATAATTACTGGATTAATATGTGAGCTTGAAATTTTATATGTTGTTTAAGAAAACACTTGATTATTATTTTCATAATAATTTAAATAATTAAGAGTATTTAAAATTTTAAATACCGATAGCATATTTAAATGTCATATAGTGTTTTAAATTTTGACATTAGGAATGTACATTAAAAATTAATGAAGTATAAGAGATTCCGACAGTGTTAACCTTTGGCATAAGAGGTGTTCACTAACTGGACCAGTTATCTGACTAACATAAATTACTCACCTGATGGAAATAAGTATTCACTAATATCTTCTGAAATATAAGATAAAAAAAACAAATATAAGATTAAAAAGTATTATTTTTCAAAAGATTCTATGTAATGATTACATTATTTAAAGTAATAATTATTTAAATTTTTAGTTTCATATTTATCTATTTTTTTTACTAACTTATAACTGCCATAACTTTTTCAAAAATGACCAAATCAATAAAAATTTTTTTTAGATACGTAAGGTATTTACCTATCATTTGATATATTTTTTTTATAAATTTGACCCTTTATCTGCACACTGAGAGAGATTCAAAATGACAACTTTTTCAACTATATATATCTTAAAATAAAGCGTATGTAATATACTTTGTAATGAAAAAAAAAAATTTCGGACATTATTTTGTTTTTATGGTGAAAATGACTACTGAATACTATTTTTGTGTGAAAATTCTCGATTTTATATTTTACATATTTAACTTTATATTAATATAACTTTTTGAAAAATGTATGGATTAATACAAGTTTTTCGTGAAAAATAGTATTAATATAAATCTTTCATTTGATATCCTTTTTTTCAAAATCGGACCATTTACCTATATATAGAGGCGGGGATTCAAAACTAAAGCATGCATATTAAGTGTAGACCTTTTACAACTTAATTTTTTAAGTGTTCCGGAAATACTGACACATTTATATATATATCTTAAATTAAAGCTTATGTAATATACTTTGGACATTATTTTGTTTAAATGGAGAAAATGGACTTCAAAGTTAATAAAAAAATACGATTTTTGTAAAAGAATTTTTTTTTATAATTTAATTTTATAAAGCTATAACTTTTTGAAAAATTTATGGATCATTTTATTTATTTCAAGATATGTACTAGCTATATTTATATATTATTATTATTATATAAATATATATATTTTTTTATTCATATATTACACTTATAAATCATAAAACTTGAAATCAGAATATAAATAAAGAAATAGGAGATCACTGAGATTTTGGAATAATCTATTAATTTTTTTAAATTAAACATTATCTACAGATTTGCATCGAAGCGTTTTTATCATTACACCCCGATATTGCTCTCAAAATTATCATACAAATTAAGAAATCAAACGGTTTTATTTAATTTTTTTCTTTTTAGTCGTCTTAAAAATGACCTTTACTAATATAACAATTTTACAGGGAGTTCTTTGGTAAATTTTTTTTCTAATTTTGATTTTTCAAGCTGAACAATTTGAAATATTCACCAAATATCATTATTAAATTGATTTTTTTATTAAAATTAGTACTTTTAGGAATAATGATGACGAGAATTATCAAGTATTCATTCACAGTAATAAAAAAAGACCCAGCATAGTGGGGACGTGTTATAGTCGGGTTCAGTATAGATGATATCTGACAGTGATTAAAATCACTATCATAAAAAACGCTTTGATGCAAACCTGTAGATAGTCTTTAATTTTAAGAAATTGATGATTATTCTATGTCTATCATTATTAGCTTCGATGCGAAGCTGAGAAGGTATTGGTTTTACTAAGATGTGTTTTTTTTTTTTTTTTTTT
>NW_026099572.1:49136269-49156088 GCF_025091365.1 Daktulosphaira vitifoliae | reverse complement strand
AAATTTCGGACTTTATCTTATCTTCATGGTAAAAATGGCCACCGAATGCTATTTTTGTGTGAAAATTTTCGATTTTGTATTTTCCATTTTTAACTTTATTATGCTATAACTTTTTGAAAAATGTATGAATCATTACAATTTTTTTATGAGAAGTAGTATTTATATAGATCTTTCATTCGACATACTGTTTTTTTAAATCGGACCATTTCCCTAAATACAGGGGGGATTCAAAACATAAAAATGCATATAGAAAGTAGAACTTTTTCAACGTAACTTTTGAAAGTGTTCCGGAAGGTCTGACACTTTTATATATATCTTAAATTAAAGCTAATGTAATATGCTTTATCATGGAAAAAAAAAATTTCGGACTTTATCTTATCTTCAGGGTGAAATAGGCTACCGAATACTATTTTTGTGTGAAAATTTTCGATTTTGTATTTTCCATTTTTAACTTTATTATGCTATAACTTTTTGAAAAATGTATGAATCATTACAATTTTTTTATGAGAAGTAGTATTTATATAGATCTTTCATTCGACATACTGTTTTTNCTTTATATAGATATTTCATTTGACATACTTTTTTTTTAAATCGCACCATTTCCCTTAATATAGGGGGGATTCAAAACATAAAAATGCATATAGAAAGTAGAACTTTTTCAACGTAACTTTTGAAAGTGTTCCGGAAGGTCTGACACTTTTATATATATCTTAAATTAAAGCTAATGTAATATACTTTATTATGTAAAAAAAAAATTTCGGACTTTATTTTGTCTTCACGGTGAAAATGGCTACCAAATGCTATTATTGTGTGAAAATTCTCATTTTATTTTTTACTTTTTTAACTTTATAATGCTATAACTTATTGAAAAGAGTATTGATCAATATAATTTTTTTATGGGAAATACTATTTTTTAATTACCTATCATTTGGTATATTTTTTTTATAAATCTGACTTTTTACCTGCCTACAGGGGGGGATTCAAAATGACAACTTTTTCACAAAAAATTGACTTTTTCAACTTAAATTTTGAAAGTGTTCCGGAAAGTCTGACACTTTTATATATATCTTAAATTAAAGCTAATGTAATATACTTTATCATGGAAAAAAAAAATTTCGGACTTTATTTTATCTTCAAGGTGAAAATGGCTACCAAATGCTATTATTGTGTGAAAATTCTCAATTTTATTTTTTACATTTTTAACATTATAATGCTATAACTTATTGAAAAGTGTATTGATCAATATAATTTTTTTATGGGAAATACTATTTTTTAATAATCCCTTTTTCATTCGACATACTTTATCTTAATCAGGATATTAATAAGGAACTAGCAGTTTATGAAGCTTTTGGAATAATCCACCAATTTTTTAAAATTAAACACTATCTAAAGATTTGCATCGAAGCGTTTTTTTTTTTATAGTGATTTTAATCACTGTCAATATCATTATACTTGATCCATCTATGCCACGTCACCACTGTGCCGCGACCCCCCTGTGCTGGGTTTTNATACTACGTCATCACTGTGTCGCGACCCCCCTGTGCTGGGTTTTTTTTAATTAGTAGTTGATTTATAAGTATAATTTATGAATAAATATCTATTAAGCAATTCAACGTAGTATTAAAATGATATTTAATAATTTAGTATTGTAATTTTTTCGGATAATTTATAAAAAATAATAAAGTAATTTTTACTTTCATGATAAATGTAATAAAAATTAAAGGGCTTGACATAGAAGTTTTTACATAATAAATTGTTGTTAATTATGAATAAATAATCTGCAAAAAATTTTCATCAGAGTAAAAAAAATACTTTTATTATTCAAGTTTTTTAAATTTCAAATTTCAAAAGATTCAATTTTAAATCAGCAATTAAAAGTCATTCAAATTTTCATTTTAAATTCCCCCCCTGTGGGCAGGTAAATGGTCAGATTAATAAAAAAATATATATAAAAGTACCTCACGTATCTATATAAAAAAAAAAACTAAAAAAGATCAGTAAAAAAAATAAATTAGTATTCTTGGCAGCTCGTAAAGTAACAAAAAGTTTATTATTAAAATTAAGAAATATAGTTAATAATTTAGTAAAACAAAATGCAATAATTAAGTTTGATAGCCCATTGTCTTGGATTTACAAAATTGTATTAGTAGAAAAACAAAACAGTGACATAAGACTTTATTTAGATACAAAGTATTTAACGAAAACATAATGAACGATTCGTATCCTATTTTCAATCATGAAAGATTATCTCATAAAAAAAAAAAATAAAAAAAATGTTTACTATGTTATAAAGTTCCTTTTACCAAATAAAACTTGATGAAAATTCCACAAACTTATGTTGTTTTTCAATACCTTTCGATTGGTATAAATTTATAAAAAGTTATTTTGATTTATCGGTATAATCAGAAATTTTTCAAAATAAAAAATCTGAAATTTATAACATTTTTAATTTTTAAAAATATAATTAAAAAAATTACAGGTAAAAATGTTTGATTTTATGTAAATCAAGATGATATCAAAAATGAAAAGAGATCCTGATCGTCTAAATAATAATTCTAACTTAGATGTTTTTAAACATGAAAAAACAAATTATGTGATTTGTAGACATGTAAAATACTTCACAATATTCGTATCTAGTACTAGTAAAATTAGTCCACTTCAAAGGAAGCTAACAAAAATTAAAAAAACCCAACGCAGTGGAGTCGCGGCACACTAACCTAATTTTTATTATCCTTCAAAGTGAAAGTTTATAATAAAAAAAAAAAAATGAATTTATTACCATAACTTTTAGCTCAATTTGCAAGTTTGAAATTAACATCATTAAATAGAAAAATTGGTATTGTTAAGATTTATATGCAATCAGGTAATTTTATAATTACTATTTACAGTAAATTTTTTATTTCATCCATTGTTATATTCAGGTGAAACTAAAAATCATTTATTTTTTTTATTTATGATTTATATAGCAACATGTTGCGAAAAAATTTGGAATGTTATTATATACTTAACATATACTTTATACTTATACTTTAAAAATATTAGAAATGAATGATTTTAATTGTTTGTATGGATAAAGCTGGTTAAGATACTTGTTATTTGATTAAGGGTTTTTTTTTTCAATATTTGAGAGTAATGTCTTTGACTAGATACAATTTGTGATCTTTTGACGTATCGTTGATAGAAATCGGTTTGGTGAGAGCTGAGAAAAAGTGGTAACAGGCACAAAAAAAAAATCCCTTAAATATTCAATTATACATTATTATAGTAATGCATAAATGGATTTTAATAGATTAACACTATATATAAAAAAAACGGTAGCACAGTGGGGTCGAGGCACAGTGTGGACGAGGCANTGTCTTAAACAGATAAAAAGTAGAATCTAAATCTTTGTAATAAAATAAGCTCTAAAACAAGTTAAAATACTATAATGTAATTAAGTTTAATATGAAGTAGGTATGATCTATTGTTTCTTACTATTTAATTTTTTATAATCGTTTTTAAGATTTATAATCGCATCCTGTCGTTCTGGTAAAAAAAAAATAATAAATTTTAATAAATATAAATTACTAAAATACATATATTTAAAATATGATTTTTATTTATACAAATTTTACTAATTCTCATCTTTTCGTAAAATAATGAATTTTTTCATCAAAATAAATGAATTTTATAAATTTTGAATTATAAATTATGTTGAAAAAAAGATAAATATTACATAAATTTATTTTCTATCTTTTTTTCACTTTAAAATACACTATTTCATCAAAAAATTTATGAGGCTCTAATCAAAGGATTTTTTTATCATATTAATATTAATCAAAATTATATATTATATTTACTTGACCCGTAAACTATACCGTAGATCCACTAAGTTGTGTTTTTTGTTAATTCATCAGTCAATATTTTTTCGTAGTTTTGAAATAACGAGATGTAAAATAAAGTTGAAAAATTTTTTAAAAGTAATAAATTTCATAAATTTACTAATCATTAGATAACTCATTATTTAACTATTTTACAATGTAGTATCATTTCAGTGGCAAAACAGCAAATTTTGATTTCTCAAAATTATTCAAAAGTAGAAAAAGAAAGCCATTTTTATTTTCCTAACAATATGAATAGACTTTTAAATACTCCATTATACTAAGAAAAAAAAATTTTCTTCCAATACCACTTAAAATATGTGTTAATATTGTAAGGATTTCTCGAAAAATATAAAATCTTAAAATGTTTAGTAACACGGTTATTGTCACGGAGATGATGCTTCGTTTATTAATAGTATAGTTACGATTTATATTTTAATTAGTACATTTTACCTTTATTGTTTAGTTTTTCCAATAGATAATCTAAATTATATAGAGACAATTATAGATAAAATTAAAATTAATATTAATTATTTTCTATGTATTTCAAGGGTGGGCATGAACGAGTTAATAGCCTAAAGTTAAAGTTCAGTTTAGTTATTTTTTACATTAATAAAGTAATTTTATGTTAATTTAATTTTAAAATAATTACTTTTCTGTGCATTTAAAAACTAAATAAATCTTTTTAATCAACTCTAATTTTTATAAAACATTTGTTTTTATTTAAACTAAAACAAAAACCATTTGCAAATTATATGTTCGTTATACAAAAATGTTAGGAATGGGAATTACATTGAGCCCTTAAAAAACTAACAATATAACCCTATGGTATTTTTGCAAACCTATTGGTAGTTACTTAATTCGCTAAATCAGTGTCACTTCGTTACCTGAACTTTTAACTTAAATTATAAAAAATTATTAACTGACCATCTTTAATGTCTACATCAAAGATGGTCACCCTACTACACTATGTAGTAGGGTGGTCCTAGAAAATAAATTTGTAAAAATTGATCAATACACCCCCACATATTGTCACACAATAAAATATTTCATACAAAAGTAACTTGAAATTAAATTTGTTAAATTTAAGTTTTTTTACATTTTTTGTAACTTTAATACTTTTTGTAGCAAGCTGAGTTTTATAAGAAATAATATTGATGCATTATTGGGTCTTATGATAAACGGCAAAATAAAATCGTATTTTTATAAGTAATTTTCCCTTATTTCGTATTAAAATTAAAAATGTTCAATTTTTAAAAATTTAAAGATGGTTTGGTAACTCGTTTGTTTTTTTAATGGAAGTGATATATGATAATGCGTTCTGGTATCTAATTTTGGAGTGAATATCGTTATTACTTATCAATAGAAATATCAATGTACAAATCACGTATAGTACACCATTATATGTATTAAACTGTTGGATTTATCAGAAATAATATTTTTTTTTGTGATTATCTATTAACCTATGTTATTTAACAATAACTGTGAGTTACATAATTGAACGTATATTGTTAAATTTTAACAGTACGTTTTATATATTTTTTACTTCTTTAAAAGTTACCGACACCGCAATATTTTTTTTCGTAATGGTTTCAAGATCCAGCTTACGTGAGTCTTAATATATCTATTTAATTGGATTTAGTTCTAATCAAATAATAGGTAGTATATTGCCATCTAATAGGCAACTATTATCTGTTTTATTTTATTTTATTTTTACGGGAAGTAAAATTAAATTTACGTCAAAGTGCTACTTTAGTTATACAAGAAGCAATTATATTTTGGAAGAAAGCTCGTATACCTACATAGATCGAACAAAATTGTATTTTAAAATTAGAAAAATTATACTATGATTGGAGAAACTTGCAAAAATTAGAACATAGAAAAACTGATACACAAGCTAAAAAAATCAAATTTTATTAGTAGCCTCGAAAATCTATTTGATATTGCACATGCAAATGCTTTAGATTTAATTAAAATTGAGGAAGACAAATCATTTTTAATTTCTCAGCGAGAGAAAGGACAAATCGGTTCAATGATTGGCGTTGACAATAAATTAGCAAATACTGAAAAAAATATAGAAGGAAAATGGCTGATGTTAGGAAAAATCATGTCCATAAAGAATTAGAATCTGTCAGTAAGTTAAAATTACGTGGACTAAGTAATCGTTAGAAAAGTACTACATACTTATGAGTATTTTTTATTTTAGCCGAAACTGTACAACTGTAATCACCTAGTAGTATTGAAGACGAAACCATCACAGTATTTGATGATGAACCTGGACCATCTAAAAAACACTTTCGAAGTAACAGAGGATCAACAAATTTTATTACTGAAAAATTGGTCATCGCACTTAATAAATGTAAAGTTAGTGATCGAGATGCGGCACACATTTTAATAGCAACAGCTGAAGCACTTAGTGAGAATGTAAATAAATTAATGATAAGTAGGTCATCAATTACACGTTCTCGTATGAAATTACATAAAGAACGTGCTGAAAAAATTTGTAGTAATTATAAGATAGGAGTAAAAGAAGCTCTTGTAGTACATTGGAACGGGAAAATTCTGCCTTCGCTAACTGGAAAATCAACAGTGGATAGGCTCCCTGTTATAATTTCGTTCGATGGTAAAGAGCAACTTTTAGGTGTCCGTTTCATGAATACTGGTACTGGAAATGATCAAGCTATCGCAGTATACCATAGTCTTGTTAAATGGTCCTTGACTGATAATGTTCAAGCATATTGTTGCGATACTACCGCTTCAAACATGGGTCGTTTTAACGGGGCATCTATATTGTTAGAACAATTATTGGAACGCGAAATATTATATTTACCATGCCATCATCATATTTATGAAATCTTATTAAAAAGTGTTTTTGATATTAAGTTTGATGATACGTCAAGTCCTGAAGTGTTAATTTTTAAAAGATTTCAAAAAGCATGGACTAGTATCAATACAAATAATTATAAATCGGGTATACTAGATAAAGGTGTCATTGAATTACTAAAGGACATTGGTGACGATATACTTAATTTTTGTAAAAGCCGTCTTATGATAAAACACCCAAGTGATGATCATAAGGAGTTTCTAGAACTGGCTATAATATTTTTAGGTGGTGAACTAACTGGTATTTATTACTTTAAACTTCCCGGTATAATTCATCATGCTCGATTGATGGCTAAAGTCATTTATAGTTTAAAAATATTTATTTTTCGTAAAGCGTTTGGTTTAACTGAAATAAAAGTAGCAGCATTAAAAAGTTTGTATTTTTATAGTTTCCTTTTACATTAAAGTATGGTTTGATGCGAATTCAGCCATAAAAGCACCATTGCAAGATTTAAATTTTACTAAAAATCTTTTGAAATAAATCTCAATAGACAAAGGTATATTTCAAGTCACAATTTAAAAAATGTGTAATACTTTATGGTACTTAATACCTGAGAGTAGTGCATTTTTTTTTTTTTTTTTTTTGATACTATATCAATAGAAACTAAAAGAAAAATGGTTGAAACTCTAAAAATCAGTGGACCTACATTTCATATTCCATCTTATTAACGTTTAATTATTAATTCAAAAGGAGCTAATGTGTCAATAGATAAAGAAATTGAACATTTCATTAGAATTGATTCATATCAACTGTTTAAAAGATTTAATTTAAACACAACATTTCTAAAAGAAGATCCTATTAATTGGAAAAATAATGAAGATTATCAAAGTGCCTTCAAAATAGTAATGAATATTTCAGTAACAAACGATACAGCTGAAAGAGCCGTAAAACTTATGGAAGATTTCAACAACAAAATTACCCATAATGAACTACAGAAACAATATTTATTACAAGGCATATATGAATACCGAAAACAATATCCTGACCATAAAAAAGGAACTTTAAATGCAAATACTTAAAAATAAATTAATACAATGGTTTATAGGATATTTTCGTTTTTAATATGAGTTTAATTCATAATTTTTAAATAATATACTCTTCTATCAAGAGGATATGTAAATTAATTGATAAACTTAATGTAGTTTAGTTATATTTTTAATTTAGCGGAGAAAAATTGACTTTATTTTAACTGAATTTATCTTTTGTATATTTAACGATTATATAACGTACATTTTTTGTACATTTTTGTTAAATACCTTTTCATAGATAAATATCTATGTATAAAAATTTTTTTTTAATAAAATAAAAATCTAATTGCAAAGTATGTATATTGTATAAAAAAAATAAGGAAATGGAAAACTACATTTAGCTCCCAAAAATTTTAATACCCTAAGTGTATGATATTTTGCACATCAATCAGTATTAACTGTAAGGTATTGTAATTTTTTCGTCTTAATTTTAAGGAACTTCATGTAGTGCAATGGACTGTTTGCTATTATTTATAGGATGCATGACCGTTAGTGAGTTTTAACAGTATCACACAAATTTATAAAAGTAATTTAAATGTATTTTTCAAAATTAAAAATTGATGTTGAAACATTAATATATTAACAATTTAAAATAATCGATTATAAATTAGTCAATACGATTTTCATTTAATAAATGCATGAGAATTATCAATGTTTTGTTATTAATATTTCTATGTATACATAACTCAAATATGACAATAAAATGTATATGAAATCAAACTCAAAGTTACAAAAAATTAATGAAAAAAAAAATTTTATTTTATTTATTAAATAAACGTGTATCGGAACCTCTATTATAAATTATAAAATATTAAATAAAATTCTCATAGTAGTTTTATTAAATTTAAAAAAATGTATTTAATAATTTCTTACTTGTCAAAAACATTGAATTTTTTTCGTCTGGGAAATATTATAAAATAACATTTGTTTTAAAAAGTATATAATAATACATAAAAATACTATTTTTAATTAATAAATATATAATATTAGTTGAACCAGCAAACTAATAGTGTGCCTTTATCAGTTAATAAAGGTACACTAGACTAACAAGTTACTTATGCATGCTTAAGTAACACAACCATAGTGAGTTACAATAATATGATTGGTGGCACAAACCAGCAGCTAGAACCAATCCAAATCTACTAAAAATAAGTTTTATGGTTTCGGCTTCAATAATTTTATTTACTGAATTTAAAAATTATAATTTGTGGTATAAGTGAGTTTTAAGATTATTTTAAATAAGTTTTGTGGCGACAAATATCGTAAAACCCAACCCAACCAGGCGATGATTACACAAGTTGATGTAATGATACCATTTTTTAACTTGATTTGTCACGTTAACTAATGACAATATTAATAATATTAATTCGAAAAATAATTCGTATTAATTCTAAGTTACAATTAAAATAAATAGGTATTTTAAGGCTATTATGTTATCTGTAACGGACGTAAAAAAACTCATTGAAAAGTATGATATATAACGATATTGTATTGATTCATAGAATTAGACTTAGTAAAAAACAATACAAATGGATGACTGATCTAATTTTAGTTATCAAACATTAAACAAATGTGTACGTGTTCGTTCATGTTTGATTAATCTAACAATCTAACGACATCCTTCCTTATATTTTTGATGAGGTAAAGAAAAAGAGTATATTATGTTTATCTTTTCAGCAAATTTTTTATTAGATCAATACATGACTACACTGAAAGCGGATGATCATATTTAGGCCTTAAAAATTTTCAAAAATGAGCTACTAGATCAAAAATTAAGAATTATTATTCTAATAATTTTTTTGATAAAATGATCACATAAGTTATTAATATTATGTATCACATTCGTTGTAGTATCTATAAGGCTAATTAGAATCAGGCTCTTACGTAATTAGTTTGATTATAATTGACTATATTAAAGTTTTAATTATATTACGAATTTAGCACTATTGCACTCGTATGTAATCACTAACGCGTACTCATTAAATGTCTTAGATGCGTGTTTTTTTAAGTAAAGAAGTTTTATATTAATTTTAAGACAAAGTTTTAAAATTATAAAGTTACAAATATACAAATTATTATTCTGAAATTAATCTATAAAAGTTATGTTAATCACTGTCAGATATCATTTATACTTGTTTTATATGGCTTCCCCACTCTGCTGAGTTTTCCTATTATTTGAATTTTTTTATACTCACGCAAGGATAGTTACTTTAGCCCCAAGTGGTATTGTAGTCATACACAATTGCACGTAAAATTTCACCTAGGACTATTATAGTGTTGTTTTGCATTATATTCAAGGGGTTAAAATAACACCAATTTTTTAGCGTTAATGAAACTAGAGACGTTAAGATTATTGGTTATAGTTGAACTTGGATTTAAAATATTATAAATCCGTAAGAATTTTAACCAAAAGACATGATATTTTTATTATACCTTTTTATATTTCTTATATTTAAATGTATCAATATAATGTATTCTGTGCAAAAGTTACGTGTGTAGCCCGGCCAATGCAACACGATGCTTGTCATCACCCACCTCCCTATCCGCTCGACCTACGACACTCAGGTTAGTTGTGTCCAGCACTATTGGCAGCTATACAGTATGTTCGTATACGGTAGTTAAGATGTTTCGTTGGGTCTGATGACTCGTTACCAGTGAGCTGGCGTAATTCTTGGTGGTTTTGTATCGACCTTTTTAGGCGAAAAACCAACCGTTATTGCATTGATATACTCATTTCACACTTGGGGATAGTATTCCAAGTGTATACACACCTAAGGAGTAATGGTGACACGCGGGACTATTATCGGAATTTACGTAAGTGTAAAACAGACAACGTCTGCCGAGGAGGATTTGTTGTGGGGCATTGTATGACTGGATAATGTTATTGCTTTGTGTTAATGTTTTACTGTTGTTGCGGCGAGTTATATGTGGCCGCGTTCAACTTACAACCCAAATGAAACTGGTTACATATAGTAGTGGGGATGCCGTTCGCTGTCCGGTAAGTCTTTGCCTTATCTGGTCAGTCAACCATTGTACGGTCTAATTGATTAGACCCATCGTCGCCGCCACGAGTTTTCCGCGACTTTGCGGTATCCTAACGTATATGTGAATTCGGTGGGTTTTCCGTGAGTGTGATCGATTATATAATCGAGTTCGTGTTTCTTTCATTCAAACGGTTTAAGTTGGTTGAATATACCAGTTATAATCGGATCATTGATGTTATGCCCAGGTCGGATTATCAAATTCAACGATACTTAAAAATCTTATACTTGTATTCATTTTGTTGCATTGTAATATTTAGTTGCTATTAGTAATGTAAGTGGGGACACCCAACTATAAATTTTATTATTAATTACATTAATATTGTTATTATAAACAATCTCCTTTTGAGTTTCTTTAATTAATAAGTAATAAGATTTCCTTTTATTCACTTCCTAAGTCAATCAGGCCAACCAATATTTAGGAGCCTGTAGACGAACAACTATTTTTAATTGTTTTCTTTGTATATGTATAATGGAATCATGTCCTTTGTAAAAATCTAATAAATTGTCTTTTTATTTTATTATTTACGTGTAAAGTAAAAACATCCGACCCATCATTTATAAATAGTTAATTAAGTTAACGTTTATGTAAGGTACTGAAAGATTATTTTGGGACCTATAATATCAACTTCATTATTTTTACACATCCAATTCAACGGTCCGATGTAGTTGACATAAATTCATAAATACTCAACTCGATCGGGTACTATCAAACATCATTTATTGTAGTTAAAAAAAACTTCAACTTTTTTTTGTGTGTACTGGGGATGTGTTATTTCTTTTTCTAAGATGATAGAATAATATAAATATTTTAGTTTAATAATTTCTTACTTTCCGTACTACATACTTCTTCTTTACCTGAGAATTATTTTAAAATAACAACTTTATAATAAAATTTGTTTTAAAAAATACACAAAAGTATTACTTTCAATTAAAAAATATATAATATTAATTGAAATAGCT
Organism: Daktulosphaira vitifoliae; assembly: GCF_025091365.1. NCBI lineage: Eukaryota > Metazoa > Arthropoda > Insecta > Hemiptera > Phylloxeridae > Daktulosphaira > Daktulosphaira vitifoliae. The sequence goes on along the minus strand of NW_026099572.1, from coordinate 49,144,312 downwards.
AACTGATATTGTCCTTATCAGTCAATAAAAATTCACGAAGCAAACAAGTTACTCACGCATGCTTATAAAACAATATCAAATTCATCTTCAGAAGTTTTCCTGATAGTAAAAATTAAAAACTTTCTTTCTATACATATTTTTAAGGACATTTTTTTATGGTGTCATATTTTATCATTTTTAGAATACTTATTAAGTTTATTGGTTTTCATAGCGTTTAACGTTATTAATTTTGTAAATTAGTTAACTTTATATATTTAATTATCCTAATTAGATATTTAATTGTACCAACCAAATCTAGTAGATTCAACAATTATTTGTCCAAATTAAATTTTTTTTTTAATAATTATTTGGTGTTATACGTATAAAGTTACATATCAGTCGACATTTTATTTAAACCATTCGATCCATAATTTGCAGTATTAATTTTTTCATATAAGTTATATTCAATATCTTCTAAACTAAAATAGCATTTACACTTAAGTTTTTACCAAAATTTTAGTATTTTATGAATATTGTACAAAAACGTCAAAAAAGATTTTTTAATGAAAGGTAGACCAATCGCCATTATCCATTCTTATGAAAATTCTACATATAAGTTATTAATAATTTTATTTTTTAACATTATTGGATTAATATGTAATGGGAGCACTAGAAAACTTAAATTTCAAATAATTTTATTGAAATTGTTGATATGTTTGCCCTAAAACAATCAGTAATAAAAAAATCATAGTTTTAAGATTTGAAAATTTCTTCTACAGACAATGAATATCATAAACTCATACACTCTTTAAAATTTTAAATGATCAGTGAATAAAACAAATATTATTACAAACACTCATAAGTTGGTACATTTATTTTAAAATGTTTTAATCTATTAACATAAAAATAGGCGTAAACTTTTAAAATAAAATAAATATGATAATTTCAGAACTATATACATCTTAAATTATAACAGCTTAGTATAATTTATTTATTTTATTTTATAAAATGATTGAAAATTTAATTAAAATCTAAAATTTACAACCATCACCTCAAAATGAAATTTTTAAAATTTATTTTACCATCGTTAGAAGTGGAAGTGCTGGAAATTTCAAAGACAACACAAAAAAATAAGAGAACCAAAAAACTAGTTGACATTTTTCTTCTTATTGTTTTCTAAAAAAAAAAATATACAAAACATAATATAACTATAATTATCATCAAATATTTTATAAAATGAAAAAAACATTTCATGCAAATTTCCAAATTTTTTCTCCAGTATTTAATTTTTTTATTATATTAATACTTAATGAAATATGTACTTACCAGAAAACAAGATTTTTTCTACTATAAGAAAAATGATAAATTAAGTCTATTAAATACCTAAATATTTTATTTGTTATTTAAAAAAACTAGTAGTTACTGTGTTGATTTTTATTAACAGTAAGGCAATTATCATTAAATCAAATTTATAATAATACATTATCAAAAATAGCTACTCCAAAATATATTTTGTATTTATTTTTCCTCATACTTATTTTACGAACATCAAAATTTTGTATTAAATTTTAATATGTATTTTTGAATATCGTCAAGTTTTAATTTTTTATGTTTAGATAACTTTTTATTTATGTTCATTACATATTGTTATTTAAAATAACTAGTATAAACTATGTTGTTTTTTATTAACAGTATGTTAATTATCAATAAATCAAATTTATAATAAGTAAATATCAAAACTACGTTTTGTATTTATTTTTCCTTATATTTGTTCTATAAACATCAAAATGGTGTCTCATATTTTAATATGTATAATAATTTAAATAATTTCGTATCTCTGATTTACAATATTAAATAAAATTATCATGAATAAAAATAGTTATTTAGGATCTATTAACCAAATTTTTTGTTATATAAAAAGTTTAATTTTTCTACCAAATGGATTTCTTTTACTTCTTTAATTACTATAATTTTATGTCAACAGGGAGAAGGTACGGATCTCGTAACCCTATCATGATAGTGAACGTTGATAATCCTTATTGGTATTATTTTAATAAATTTTCATTAGGAAAAATAAATTACTATCTAATGTGTCAAGGTTGCCCTCTAAAATTTATGTCCAAGGCGGCTGCCTGATATAACTAGGCTGAAATAAGGCCTAGATGAAAAACGAATATCGAAGAGCATATTTGTTATGAGACAACAAACTTGTTTACAATACCTCTTCAAAATTAAAAGAAAAATTCGATCACGCATTAAAAAAACTGTTTTCCCACTCATTTTTTGCGAATGTCCCTGAACATGTCCTCTATTTTAATATATATTAAATAAAAACTCTCAAAGTTTAAAATGTCAAATAGATTTTTGGTCCTATAATTATATTCTATTATGAAAAATTGGCTGTCAAAATAGAAAATTCGCAATTTTCACAAAAAAAAAAAAAAATTACTTTATTTTCAATATTTGCAAAAAAACAGTCTTGATACAGGGACGCAATAGTCTTATTGCGTCCCTCTAATTTATATAAAATTCAAACTTTTGAATTGTAAATTATGTTAAAAAAAAGAAAAATATTACGTCAATTTATTTTCTATCTTTTTTTTAATCTTCAAAATGCACTATTTCAACAAAAAATTTATGACATTCTAATCAAATGATTTTTTTATCATATTGATATTAATCAAAATCATACATTATATTTACTTGACCCGTAAACTATATCGTATCTCCACTAAGTTGTGTTTTTTATTTATTCACGAATATTTTTTCGTAGTTTTGAAATAACAAGATATATAAGAGTTGAAAACTTTAAAAAAAAAAATTCCATGACATTACTAATAATTAGAAAACTCATTATTAAGTATATTTTGAGAAATATAAAACATCTTTAAATGTTTAGTAATGCGGTTATTGCTACAGAGACGTACCTATGTTTATTAATAATGTAGTTATGAATTTTTTTATTTAATTACTACACATTTCGATCAGTGGGTAATTGTTTTAATCATGTGAAATTTAACTGGCCTGTCGACAATTCTTCTCAGGTCTCACTGAACAAATTTTTTTCAACGATACGTCAAACATTATCTTAATAATTTTGAATAAATAATCTAATAACTTTTACTAAATTTTTTTTGTAATCGTCTTAGTTATTGAAGCATATTATTTTTGAGAAATTGTGGTTTATTTTTAGCTTCGATGCGAAGCTGAGAAGGTATTGGTTTTACTAAGATGTGTTTTTTTTTTTTTTTTTTTTTGTGTCTGTTACCACTTTTTCTCAGCTCTCACCGAACCGATTTCTTTCAATGATACGTCAAAAGATCACAAATCGTATCTAGTCGAAGACATTACCCTTAAAAATTGAAAAAAATTCCCTCGTTCCCCGTAAAAGGGGGAAACCTCCAAAAAAATTACAAATTTAAAAATCGCTAATTTTCGAAATTTTTTCAATTTTTTTTACTTAAAAGTGCCATAACTTTTTCAAAAATAAACATATCAATATAATTCTTTTTTATATAGATGCATAATATCATTACCTTTCATTTGGTATATTTTTTTCATAAATTTAACCCTTAACCTGCCCACAAGGGGGGATTTAAAATGACAACTTTTTCACAAAAAATTAATTTTTTTAACTTAAATCCGGAAAATGTTCCGGAAGGTCTGACACTTTTATATATATCTTAAATTAAAGCTAATGAAATATGCTTTATTATGAAAAAAAAAAATTTCGGACTTTATCTTATCTTCATGGTGAAAATGGCTACCGAATGCTATTTTTGTGTGAAAATTTTCGATTTTGTATTTTCCATTTTTAACTTTATTATGCTATAACTTTTTGAAAAATGTATGAATCATTACAATTTTTTTATGAGAAGTAGTATTTATATAGATCTTTCATTCGACATACTGTTTTTTTAAATCGGACCATTTCCCTAAATACAGGGGGGATTCAAAACATAAAAATGCATATAGAAAGTAGAACTTTTTCAACTTAACTTTTGAAAGTGTTCCGGAAGGTCTGCCACTTTTATATATATTTTAAATTAAAGCTAATGTAATATACTTTATCATGGAAAAAAAAAATTTCGGACTTTATTTTATCTTCAAGGTGAAAATGGCTACCAAATGCTATTATTGTGTGAAAATTCTCAATTTTATTTTTTACATTTTTAACATTATAATGCTATAACTTATTGAAAAGTGTATTGATCAATATAATTTTTTTATGGGAAATACTATTTTCTAATAATCTCTTTTTTATTCGACATACTTTGTCTTAATCAGGATATTAATAAGGAACTAGCAGTTTATGAAGCTTTTGGAATAATCCACCAATTTTTTAAAATTAAACACTATCTAAAGATTTGCATCGAAGCGTTTTTTTTTGATAGTGATTTTAATCACTGTCAGATATCATTATACTTGATCCAACTATGCCACGTCACCACTGTGCCGCGACCCCCCTGTGCTGGGTTTTTTATTAAGTTAATGTCCACTTTTGCTTACCCACGAACTCACCTAAAAGATTAACAAAATATTTTTGTATACATTGAAATGTACATAAATAGTATTCATTTCGCTTATTAAAAAATTGACACGGTGTAAAATTAATTTGAAAATCATTTTAATTAGTTGTTTGTGAGAAATTAAATAATACACTAATGCTATTAGATATATTTGATAGGGTTTAACTAATGATAAAAAGTAAGAATTAACAAAATTTACTTTATTATAACTTTAAACTTTACACAAAAGTAGCAATATTTTCACCGTGAAAAACAAAATAAAGTCCAAATTTTTTTTTTTCAATAATATTACATAATTAGTATATTACATTATCTTTAATTTAACATATATATATATATATATATATATATATATATATATATAAGTGTCATATATTCCGCAACACTTTCAAAAGTTAAGTTGAAAAAGATCACAAATAATATTTAGTTGAAGACATTACCCTCAAAATATGAAAAAATTTCTCTCGTTTCTCATAAATGGGGAATATCTCCAAAAATATTACAATTTTAAAAATCGTTAATTTTCGACATTTTTTCAATTTTTTTTACTCAAAACTGCCCTAACTTTTTTTTTTTTACTCATAATAAACATTAAAAATTACAAACTTGTTAAGTTCAATAAACCTTATCTTTTATGCGTGAATGACCGACGAAATTGAAAAAAATATAATTTTTATGTACAAAATTTTGCTGAATATTTCTTAAAATAATAATTATCCCAGTAAAATCCTATTTGGTATACATCATTTTCGTCTTTTTCTTGATTGATCAATTATTCAGTCTTTGTTAATTCTTTTCTCATACCATATAAACAAGATTCGGAGTTTTAAGTGCCAAAAATTATGAAAATATGCATTAAACAATAGCAAAATATTCATTAAAAAATAATGAAATATGTAAAATTATAAAAAAATTTTTTTTATAAAAACAAGTTTATTTCATTTAATTTACATTAAAACAATTTTTTATGATAGTGATATTAATCCCACGACAATAATTTTTTATACTGAAACTCGAGAGTACTGTTTTTTTAAATTATTTATTTTTAACTAGATGTGTAATTATTCAATGTTTTTAATATCCTTCAATTCGTTGTTAGTACAAGATTGATTATTCTGTTTTTTAAACCTAATACTATTTTTTGTGATATTAATAATTGTATGAATATACGTAACATACTTTGTTATTTATTTTTTAAGACAAATGTTTTGTTTTTTTGTATTGTAACGTTTTAATAAATGAGTTTAAGTTTTAGAATTTTTATTTTATTAAAATAAATAACTATATATTTGTTTTAAGTTATAAGGGCTATTATTATGAATTAATCATTATTTATACCGTATTTTTTTCTTAAACATTTTTATATTTAAATTATCATCAATATTTATGACGCAAATTGTTGCGAAAATATATGGAAGTTTTATGGTAAAAAACATACACAATATTTATTTTTAAAAAATATTAATTTATAACATTTTTTATACATTTAGCTTATATTTTAGGATTTATTAAATTTATACTTGTCTATTTAATGTGTTATTTTGTCAAAATTATTACTTCTCTTTATTCCGAAATGCTCTATCTTTAATAGTAATAAATAAAAAATTTGAATTTTTTTTTAAAAACGTGAAAATAAAAAATATTATATATTTATACCCTCATATTTGGCCTTGTTAAGTAGTTCCAATAGCTAATACACAATATCTATTATATGCTTTTAATTAATAAAAATTCATTTTTAAATTTGTTGACTTGGGTTTTTCTCACTTAAAGAATTTATGAAATTACTATTAGTTATATAATTTAGCCACAGAATTTTAATCACCAAAATATATTTAATCAATTGCCTTATATTTGTGTTGAACTGAATTGCATCATTTAATAGATTAATGCGTTATTTCAAAGTCATTTTCATGTTGATGGATTGATGAAAGTGATAAAGTGTAAATTCCTTACCGTCATGTTCTACCTGCCTATCTAAGTATTAATAAATAGCTGCTATAGGCTAACAAAACTGATTACATTGGAATTATAGTCAAAATTCCATTGAAAACTATACCGAAACTTTTACATTATGGAAAAGTACAATAATTTGTGCATAAATATATTTAAAAGCGTTCCGACACTGAAGTTTCTAAAATATTTAATAAGTACTAAGTGTCGTAATATACTCAATGCTTTGCATTACGCATCTTACATTTATCAATGAAAAATTTATAATCTGTATTTTATTTTACTTGTAAACAAACAAATAACTTATCTGTCATAACATGTACACTGTTCAACACAATTTCTTATTATTTATATATATCTCAATTTATCAATTGTTAAATATGCTATCTCAATATAATAATCATGTAATTTATAATTAAATACAATAAATTAAAAAGATCACTAAAAGCGCTGACAACAATATCCCTGGATTGGGAGTACTATCATTTTACTATAAAAAACACTGAAATCCTTTCAGATTAGGGAGAAAGTGACGAGAGTTCGCTTTCACCGAATTCAAATAAGAAAACAATTGTTAGCCACAACCCGGTGGTGTTGTCGGCTATTTTTTTATGCGTCTTAATTATGTACATACCAAAAGAATTTGTTTTAATTTTCTATTTTTGTGACGAAATACGAATCGAACACTTATATGTGTATATATACATATTGAATCATCTCACAACAAATTGCAAGAAAAAAAGAAGTAAATTTATGTTATCCTAATTATTTAGAGTTAATAAGTTTGAGTAAAGGATGACAAAGAAATAGATCATTTATTAAATTAATATCTTAAAGTGTTAATTTTGACTAGTTGGTTAAAATATTATACATAATCGCGTTATATGATATGCGTGAACTGGCTCCGCCGTTTCGTTGCCTTAAAGATGTTTTTAAAAAACCTAGCGTGATTTCTATTGTATAAGTTAGGCTCTGGTTTCGTGGACTGGCTTTGCCGTTTCGTTACCTCTTAGATATGATATAAGGAACTAACCAGACAAAAGTTTATTACACCTCAATTAGAGGTACTGCGTTATAATTTTTATATCTACTTGTCTTTGTCGTTCTAAACCCTCGAACCATACGGCCCCGATAGAACCACAACATCAGGTTCTCACCATATACAGCTAAATCCCTAAAATTTCTTTATTTTTATTTTATAAATTTTTGTTATTTGAATTATAATATAAGATAGAATACATGTTACAAAATAAAATAAACGAAAATATTTAAATTAAATATACCCCAATTGAAAATATTCATTATATTTTAAGAATAATATATGTTCTTAGGGATACTTTAGTCAAGTCTATCACATTTCTTCCCCATTCAATACATTTTGCGAACTACCACTTACATTTAAACAAATTTGATATCTTGAATCATGAAAATATGTATTTTTGTTACACTAAAAGAAATAATAAATAGTATTTCTTTTATTAGTTGAACTGTTTTAGCTTCGATGCGAAGCGGAGAAGGTATTAATTTTACTATGATGTGTTTTTTTTTTTTTTTTTTTTTTTTTTTTTTTTTTTTCCCTTTT
>NW_026099572.1:49120504-49135158 GCF_025091365.1 Daktulosphaira vitifoliae | reverse complement strand
TACCATATTGAAAAATATACTATTTTTGTATGATAATTATGGGTTTTGTATTTTATTTTAATAGAAGTTGATGTTGCTTTTGCAATTATCCATCAATTTTTTAAAATTAAACACTATCTACAGATTTGCATCGAAGCGTTTCTTATGATAGTGATTTTAATCACTGTCAGATTAAATCTATACTGGACCCTACTATGCAATTTTTCTGTTGATTTAACAAAATAATTGTTAATTTGTTCAATTTTTTTAATCTTTGGGCAAAATACTGGTTAAATTAACAAAAATTATGTTTCATTTAACAAAAAGTTTATTGGACGTATTTTATTTGTTAATTTTATCGGAGAATATTTTTCAGTGTCTAGCGGTTATGAGTAACGTCTTTAAATAACTCTGTGTCAAACTCGTTTAGATCCATTTAGCTAAAAATCTAAAAACATTGACTTTTAATCATAGAATTTTAGATTTCTTATTTAATAAAAATTGATCACTTGTGGCTAACATTATTTAAAATTATAATAAAAATATAATTTAAAAATTCAAAATAAATGAAATAAATTTAAAACATTAGTATGGTGATTTTCCGAAAATTGGGTTAGGTATGTATAAGATATTTTTGCAGTATAAACTAAGATTTTAATACGGAGTTTTTCATACAACATTTAAATTATTTTTATGCTTCGATTAAATTTACATACGAACAGTAGTTGAAGGAAAATTGTTTTATTTAGATTTATTCAATACAGGTGGCTCTAATGTGAGCTTCCTCCTCACCGCCCCGTCATTGTCTCTTTTGCTTTTTGTCGCATATAAACTTATTGTACATATAACTGTATAGATTGTAAGTTTTCTAATAAACACGTTCTTAAAAAAAAAAAATTAAAATTTATCGGAAATTTATTTGTTCAGGTACATTCCGAATAATTCGAATTCGCATAAAAAATGTATTCAATAATTACTGCATTGAAATTAGAAATCCTCTTTTTTTTTTTATTTAGATATCCTAATGCAGCACAGGAAAAAAATCCAGAGTACTCTCTGAAGATGATAAGGGACATACGGTGGAAAAACCAACCTCTTGTGCTAACATCTCTGGTTAATGTGGAGGAGATTATCAGGTCTTAAGAGTGAACTGGTAGGCTCTTACTAGTTCTGGACGATAATAGTCCATTCTACCAAGTTCCTCTGATGTACCTCAATGGACAGGAAGAAATATTTGTTGGTCAAGTCCTTGCTAATATTTCTTTTTTAAGAAACTACGTCCCTTATTTGAGGACATCTAATGTGGTAGCCGTAGATGGGACATTCGTAGTGCTGTCCAAAATTCCAAGTGATATAGAAGAGCTAGTTACAATTCATATCATTATGGACAATATAGTGAGATGAAAAAAAAATCATTATTTAATTAATAACAATTACTTTTTGGAACACATTAGTAAATTATCGCTGTTATTTATTTTTCCAGTCTATTCCTGTTGTTTATGTTCTGATTAATAGCAGAACAGAAACAGCGTACATTAGGTTATGGCAATTTTCGAGGAGTGATTTGCCATTCTCTTTGATAAACTGGGAGAGTATTGTTGTAATTACAGACTTTTAAACGGCAATGAGGAATGCTGTTAAAAGAGTGGCACCAGAAAGCTCTTTAATAGGGTGCTGGTTTCACTTCAACCAGGTTGAAGTCCATATCTATCATCATGATTTAAGGATAAATTTAATAAATAATTCTTTTAATTTTAATTTAGTGTATCATAAGATACATACAAACACATAATCTGCTCGATTTGGTAAAAATCAACCATCACGCAGTAACGATAGTTAGAATGGTATTTAAATTTACTTGCTATTGATAACTATATGATTGTGAACATAATACATTTTTTTAATTCCCATCAGATCATGGCATTGCCTCATTTGCCTCCAAAACCGATTGATGACCTTCCTGAGTTTTTTCAGATAACTGGTGGGTTAGCACAACAAATAACTGTGGCAGTAGCAGTGATCCTCTTTTTTGACCTTGAGGTTCTATTGCACTATATCCAAAATTATTGGATAGACACAATTGGACCTCAAGAATTCTCAGTTTATGGCTTCAGCATACGAACAAATAATTACTTGGAAAGTTTCCACAGTACTCTCCTAACAATGTACGGGAGTCATTCACCAATGTTGTCATTTTATGGTACTTAGACATATAAATACAATAAATTACATGATTTGTTATTTTTATTGCAGATAACACTAAATAAAATAGCATCAATATATATATATATAAATATACTAATGAATATAATATTTAAATTATAAATAACATCATCATTTATTATTACACTAATTATGTAACTTACACATTTATGAATTTAAAACAGAAAAGTTACGTTGTTTTGAGAGGAGGGTCAGAAGGGAATTTTACCAAACCATTAACGGCTAACAAGTAAATAAAATTTAAAAATAAAAAAATTGGTTATGCATACTTGATATTATTACATTTTTGTTTTGAGGTTCGTAGAACCATACTTACCAGTAGAGATAGGAATAATGGTCTGATTACCAGTGCTATGCAGCAGATAGTTTTGGGTCGTTATAATGTGTCTGCCTTATTGAGAAGAGTGGCCAATGCAGCCCACGGTTACTGGGAGAGCCATGTTGGACCAATACCTATTGGTAAAAAAACAATATATTTTAATGTTATAGTTAATAATTGATTCACTAAAATCATGTGTTAAATAAGAAAATGTCTGCTTAGATATATATTTTATACCAGCAATCTTACTATAAATCCAATAAAGGTAATAAAACAGGTAAATTATAAAACAAATTAAATAATATATCTTTATAACCAAGTATATTTTATTTTTATGAAAATTTAACACTAAACAAACTAATTAGAACAAACTAAACAAATTAGCATAACCAGTATCAATTTTAAGTCAGGTAGTACCTAATTATGTCAACCTAAATTAATGTTACAGGACAATATATTAGTACAATTATTCTATTTGTTCAACAAGTAAAATCTTTACTCTAGATCAGAACTATCAGCTTGAGAAAATATCATTCGACAATGATATTTCACGCAGTCTATACATTTTAAAATATTATTTTCCTGTGACTTTAGATGAAAGTCCTGCGGAACCACTGACACTTAGACCTTTAAGTCCACCACCAATCAGTGACCAGCCGATCTGGATCATTCAAAGTAGATCTTATGTGTCTATACAAACAAGAGCAGGTAGACAAGGTGGACGGCGGGCTGGAAGAAGATATACTGGTAGCACACAGCAGAGACCAGTTGTTGTGGAAGGTATGAAAAACAACAGTGACGTTTATGATAATTTAAAATATTAATAAATAAACAGCTAAATTGATTTTTGCATATTAAGGTTGATGAGGATACACGACCTGTAAAAGTGGACATTAAAATAATAAATCTAAAGTAATATAGAAGCTTACTTTTAAAGCCTAGAATATTGAATTTTAATTTATAAATAACACAAATTTATGGTTTTCTTTTTGAATACTTAGAGAATCTGATCAAGCAGAACATACGTATTAAATCTTACTATAAGTATCTAACAAAAATAAATAATTACACACGTGGATTGACTGAGTAACTGATTTATACTTAGCCTCAAAACTCATAACTCTAAAGCGTATAGTAAATTTATATGTAAAAAAAAGCATTAATTGGTTATTAAATTATTTTTTGTATTTTATAATGAATAAACGTCAATAAGTCGAATTCTATTTATTTTAGCTTCGCATCGAAGCTGAGAAGGTATTAGTTTTGCTATAATGTGTTTTTTTTTTTTTTTGTGTCTGTTACTACTTTTTCTCAGCTCTCACCGAACCGATTTCTTTCAATGATACGTAAATGGGGGAAATCGCTCAAAAAATTACAATTTTAAAAATTGGTGATTCTAGACATTTTTTCAATTTTTTTTACAAAAAACTGCCAATCCTTTTTCAAAAATGAACATATCAATATAATTTTTTTTTTATAGATGCTTGATGTCTTTACTTATCATTCGGTATATTTTTTTTCATAAATCTGAACCTTTACCTGCCCACAGGGGGGATTTAAAATGACAACTTTTTCACAAAAAATTAATTTTTTCAACTTAACTTTTGAAAGTGTTCCGGAAAGTCTGACACTTTTATATATATCTTAAATTAAAGCTAATGTAGTATACTTTATCATGGAAAAAAAATGTCGGACTTTATTTTGTCTTCACGGTGAAAATTGCTACCGAATGCTATTATTGTGTGAATATACTCGATTTTATTTTTTACATTTTACATCAATACAATTTTTATATCCCTCTTTTATTCGACATACTTTATCTTAATCAGGATATAAATAAAGAAATAGCAGATCATGTAGCTTTTGGAATAATCAACCAATTTTTTAAAACTAAACACTATCTAAAGATTTGCATGGAAGCGTTTTTTATGATAGTGATTTTAATCACTGTCATATATCATTATACTTGACCCAACTATGTCACGTCACCACTGTGCCGCGACCCCCCTGTGCTGAGTTTTTTTTATTTTAACATTTATTCACTAGTTTTTCTAATATGGATACAAAGTATACCTGATGGGCTTGATGGGTTTTATTAATTAGCCCGATTATTAATCGGGTTAATATTATACAACTTTTGAGTGAAGGAAAAGCCATAGCTATATATATTTACAACCACTATCAATCGATCTTCTGTTGGATGGTATCTCTTTGTACCACTTTTTTGTCGACAAAATTAAATTGAAATTCAAATATAACACACTGCTACAAATTGGTATCGCCCTCGACTTTCTTTTTAAAAATTCATAGTTTAATTAATTATTTATTTACTACAAAATTATCACAAACATTAAGATTCAAAACAAAAAAAGTTAAATATAGAAGAGATCCAAAGTAGTACAATCGAAGCATTTATATAATTAGTATTGATTGATATCTGACAGTAGTTATAATCACTATTGTATAACTGTTATACAATAGTGATTATACTTATATAGTAACAAATTAAAAAAAGTCAATCATATCCACCAAAAATTACATGATAGTTGACTTTAGAGGACGATTACTCATAGAAGTCGTCGGAACGTCTGTTAATGTTATAGTACATTAAATAATCTATAATTTAATTAAGATTTAAACTACGTAGATATTCTGTTGAAATGCGAAACACTTCAAAATCAGTGATTTTTAATTCGAAAGTTATATGCTCAGTAACTCCTAAAAATCAATATAAGGGAATCTATATTAATATATAAATATATTAAAAATATTGTAATTATGAGAAATATTTTCATTGTTTTTTTTAATTAATAAGACAAACTAGTAAACGAAGAATAATAAAGAGAAATTCTGTTTTTAAAATAAATAGCGAAAAACAAGATCAATAATTAAAAAAAACCCAGCACAGTGGTGAAGTAGCATAGTTGGATCAAGTATAATGATATCTGACAGTGATTAAAATCACTATCAAAAAAAAAAATGCATCGATGCAAATCTGTAGATAGTGTTTAATTTTAAAAATTGGTGGATTATTCCAAAAGCTACATGATCTGCTAGTTTCTTTTTAATATCCTGATTAAGATAAAGTAAGTCGAATGAAAAAGGGATTATTAAAAAATATTATTTCTCATAAAAAAATTATGTTGATCCATACACTTTTCAATAAGTTATAGCATTATAAAGTTAAAAATGTAAAAAATAAAATCGAGAATTTTCAGACAATAATAGCATTCGGTAGCAATTTTCACCATGAAGACAAAATAAAGTCCCACATTTTTTTTTCCATAATAAAGTATATTACATTAGCTTTAATTTAAGATATATATAAAAGTGTCAGACCTTCCGAAACACTTTCAAAAGTTAAGTTGAAAAATGTCTACTTTCTATATGCATTTTTTAGATTTGAAGCTCCCTCGTATATAGGGAAATGGTCTGATTTAAAAAAAAAGTATGTCGAATGAAAGATGTATATAAATACTACTTTTCATGAAAAAATTGTATTGATCCATACATATTTTTGTAAAAAAAATTGAAAAAATGTCTAGAATCACCAATTTTTAAAATTGTAATTTTTTGAGCGATTTCCCCCATTTACGGAGAACGAAAGAAATATTTTCAATTTTTAAGGGTAATGCCTTCGACTAGATACAATTTGTGATCATTTGACGTATCATTGAAAGAAATCGGTTCGGTGAGAGCTGAGAAAAAGTGGTAACAGACAAAAAAAAAAACCCCCATCATAGTAAAACTAATACCTTCTCAGCTTCGCATCGAAGCTAAAAGATTCGATTGACTTTTAATGAAAAAGATAAAATGGGTTCGGACGCGTTAAATCTGATTCTCTGTTTGTACATTGACACGGCCCCGCATCGCATCGTTATGGCTTGATGCGATACAACTTGGGTCCAGCACTACTGGCACCTAAATTAGTACGTACGTGGACGTGTAGTTAAGTCGTACCGTTGAGTTTCCTAACTCGTTGGCCAGTGATCTGGCGTGTTTTTAATTATTACGTAGTACGCACGTTTTGTATACGATCGATGAGTCGTTCCGTGGAATTTTGCTGATTCGTCGCCAGTGATAAAATGGTGGTTCATTTTTTTTTTTTGTGTTATTCCACGGCCTATCGCCATTTCATTGCGAATCTTTCAACTGTCAATTGCTTAAAACAGTTATCTCATATAACATCATTACAAGATCGCATAACTTAGTCCATGATTACTTCGTTAATCAATCTGGAAACTACTCCATGTAATCAAATCCGTGGATTGGCTTGGTTGGAGTATATCATCTCATTGTATATAAAATTATTTTATTATTCAATGTCATTACATTTGTATTTTGCGGACGTCTGATTTAATTTTAATTTTAATTTTACTTAATTAATTAGCCACAAGTGATCAATTTTTATTATATAATTATGGCGTTCGGGCCTTTTGATCATAATAAAGAGTTAAAGAGTATGTGTTTAGCGTTGATAATGGTAACATAGTTTCCGAAATACGTATCCGCGACTTTTCATTAATTTTTTGTGGCTTTGAGTTTAATATTTTTTAGTTTTTTTTAAATTAATAACATTTTTAATATAGTTTTAATTTTACTTAATTAATTAGCCACAAGTGATCAATTTTTATTATTATATGAATTTATACATTTGAAAAATTTGAATATTTAATAACGTACTAATTATATAAATGGTAATCTTATTCTTCATTTTCTGTTATGGTTAAAAATTTATTATTGAAATTCCTTATTATTGTTACTATTAGTCACACGTGCCAACCCTCTTAGTAGGTTCCTGGTGGCGAACAGCGTGAGAGGAATTTTTGCAGTTCTAAAATAATTAAACGTCGCAAAAATATTAATTATATAAATAATCAGTTATATCTTCCATTAACATTATAATGAAAATTGGTATCATATCAAAAATTTCATGAATACAAAATACTTAATATTAATTATTAATACATTGTAAATAGTTGTTTTCATTTCTGATGAGTTAGATTAGAGTTGTTCTAAACGTTAAATTCAACTGGTTAAGTTATCAAATTATGTAATTAAAACAAGTTAAGTTTGTAAACTTAAATTTAACTTTAAAACTAGTTTGTACCCAGCTTTTCAACAATATAGTTTAATTATAGAACATAATGATATAAATTTTCATTTGAATTTCCTCCATGTCTCCTTACTTATTAATTATTCAATGAACTCACATCACTTAGGAACACCAGAAGATGGCAATATTATCCTGTATAGTCAAGATACGTACGAAGTTTGTTTCGTACAAGGCATCTAGACCGTAAAACAGCTAATTGTGCACCACACTAGAATGCCGTCTTACCTTAAGCCTGTTTAAATCACTATTATTGTAGCGAGATAGAGGGGTCACCTGAGTGGATACCGGTTAACCACACTTCCAATAAATGACGAGAGTAGACAACAATTAAAAAACAAATAACCACATATATTAAAGGTTCTTTAACGAATATCTTAAAATTTAAGGGATAGCGGGAAATACTAATGATCGACGAAGCGACATAAATCAAATAGTTAAACTCGACTAAAACAAAATAATAAATAACATAATAATAAAAAAATAATACAAAACTCAACTGAATAAATGAAGTTGTTGATAGTGGAGAACGGAATGTATGAGATATTTTGATAATAGTGTTATACGTCTTGGTATCACGATGAAAGCATAAAGCTAGGGAGCGATTACAGCAATATAGGTATTTAGTGATGGGCCAAATCATTGAAGGCGTGCAATAGCATGAGAACTTTAAGCACAAAGATACAACAAAACAAAAAAATAAAAATAACCGCTTACAAAACAAACACGTAGGCCATCGATTTGCCGTTCTGAGTAGGCAAGGGGGTGATTAAAGCAAAGACGCTAGATATCAGCTATCGCACAATATAATATAATCATCAACAGTGTTTGTGACAACTGGTCCACTAGGTCTTTGATAATGGCGTTCTCTACCAAACAAAGTTATTACATTATATTGGAAGTACCACAACTTCTAGCATAACCTTCAGCGAGTAGAACTTAAATCAGGGTCCTATTTTTTAAGTTTAATTGAGCTCCTAGAAAATTACCATATGCCTTTTTCTAAATATTGGTGAATATAATTTATTTGATAGTAAATGATAAATTCAAAATAATAGTTTTCTCAATTTATACTATTGTTATGAAGTTAATTTTATTGTAACATTTGAAGACTGTAAAATTTCTAAACGCCATTTATTTGATTTTCACTAATCGAGTACTAAAATATTCCCAAATACCATCGGATTATTAAAATCCCTTTTATACACAATATAAAAATACAATTTTTATATTTTTAATATAATATTTAAAACTAATAATTTTTTTCTTAAATTAAAGAAATTTCAAAATTACCACTTCTCTTAAAACGATTTGTATACTAGTGGCTCAGATCCTATTGCTATACAATGTATACAGCTCAGATCTAAGATTAAAATTTCATCTCTTTTTTTAATAAAAAAACAAAGTAGTTATTTTGTATACTTAATTCTACCAAAAAATTAGAATTTTAAACTCAATTAATATGAACTAATTTAAGTATTTTTGAAGTAAAACTTTTTTATAAAGGGTCCGATAGTATAGTATATTTTATATTATAATTTTGCACTATATTTTCAAAAATTTAAGTAATTTTATTTAAAATGTATTAGATAATTTAATTTCAAAAAATCATTTGAATCGTGCATAAAAATATTATTATTTGCCAGGCTCTGTAACTTCGATGACAATAAATATGAACAATGATGACAAGTTCAGGTTACCGAAAAAAAAATTTAAAACCGCAGATTAAATGGGCAACTGTGCTGACGAAGCTTCTGGTACACAAGAACCGAGTTAAAGTAACCAAATAGTCGTTCAAGCTGATGTTCATCGTCCTGTATCTGATACTGAACGTGCAAGACAATATCGTATACGACAACGTAAAAAAAATCGCGAGATAGCCCTGGTGGTGTATCAACGTTATCATCGAGCCCTATGTAAATAACAGAACGTACAAGACAATATCGTATACGGAAAGGTGAAAAAATATTGCAAAATAATCCAAATGCTAGATTAACGTTATCACCTAGTCCTGTATCGGATTCAGTAGCGATAAATAGAACCACAATCACACGGCATTTAAAATATTAATATCTAAATTGCTAGTATTTTCTTTGGAAATTACCTATCAATATCGCATGTTGTTTAAATATATTAAAGTCATCATTACTGATGAAATAAGCATGATTGGTGCTGATTGTTATTCAAAACCAAAGAACGTCTGCAGCAAATCACAGGCAATTTCAAGAATAATTTTGGAGGATTGGGTGTTATTTTCATTGGTGATTTGTGTCAGCTACCACCAGTTTGAACGACTTCAATCTATCTGCCACCAAAAAGAAATATATTTGGGCCAATTTTATGGAGGGGCCTCCAATTTTATGAACTAGACCAAGTCATAAGAAAGGTTAATGTACCATTCGCATCTATCCTGACTAAAATTGGTAATGGTGATAAGCTTGATGATCATGAACTGACTCTAATACAATAACGATTTTTTCCTAAAGCGTGGTGTTGATATACTTTGTCCAAGTGGAATATACATATTTAACACGAACCACTTAGTTAATGAGTACAACCACCAGATTTTAATCACTGGCAGAAAAAAGGTTGTTTCAACAGCAAAAGATATTTACATTAATTGTTCATCATCAAATCAGAAAGCACTCTTGAGGCAAATCATCATCATTGTAGCAGTTTATATTTCATCAAATCAAAAAATAGATGATATAGTTTATTTTTTAAATAAATCGCTACTTACCTTTACTACCGAAAGTGCAACATTACTCAACAGAAGAGAAGATAAATTGCCTATGATTTTGAGTGGAGACTTTAATGTTAATTTTGCATCAAATAGATCAGAACCATTAAAACAAATTTTGCTTGAAAATCTTAATTTATCAATGAATAATAATCCAAAAACTCCAACAACTCTATAAGGAACTCTCTTACATAATGCTACTGTTTCATTTATAAAGACAACTGTTTGCTCGTCTTCCATTTGTCTCCTTCTTTCTAATAATATACGTAACATGTTGCCTTGAGCGATAGGTTCGAATTCTTCTCTCAGTCTTTTTTCTAACTCACTCCAGGATAAATTTTTCGATTCTATATTGTCATAAAATATTAACGCGGGTTTTTTTTGTTGCCCATTGCTATTTTATTGACTATTGGTTTTTGAGTGTTAAGTATTTGGTTAAAATTTAGTTATTTTTCTCTATCATTTATTAATATATACATAAGTAATTTAGTCCTTAATTGAGATACCTTTCCTGTTGATGTAAGATTTCTTTTCTCTAACTCTGTTTCTAATTCCGCTCTTTTTAGTCTGTTTATAAATTCTACGGCTTTTCTCTGTTCCTCAGTTGCACCTTCTATCTCGAGTATACCTGCTTCTTCAACATTAGAGTTATTTTCCATTATTTATAAAACTAAATTCCTTTTATAATTAAATTTTTTTTTATATTGAGAACTTTTTTCTCCTCTTTTTTTTTATCTGAAAATTTTGTTTGTCAAATCCTCTGTTTTATATTTTTGTTATCTCTCAAATTACTAATTTTAAACTTTTTTTGTACTAAATTCTCCAATTAATTCTTAAGTATCTTATCTCTTTTTATTCTTAATTTTTTTTTTATAAATTCTCTAATTAATTAATGCTTTTCAAGATTCTATCGGGGCAATGTGATTCGAAAGTCTATTATTGCTTATAATGACATGCACATTAGATTGGAATAATCTTACCTGATTATGTAATAATACAGTTCAACTTCAATAATACAGTTTTAACTTGTGGGGTGACAATAAACACATAAACTCGCATAATCACTAATTTGTAGACAATGTCTTTAATAAGTTTATTATTATAATCACATAATATGATAAAATATTAGCAATGCAAAATTGACATGAGGAAAAATTATACAATAAAATGTTTTAATCAGTTTTTTACAGGCACGAGTAACATAAAAATATTTTTACAATTTTCACGGGTAGGCGAAACAGAGCCGGATGATAATCGCAACATGCTCGCATCGGGGTAAAATCGAAACGGGACGAAACTATAAGCCCAAGGATGTTATTAGTGCATTTCCCAAGTCCCCTTCCATAGATGTACATAATCATCGTCCGGCTCTCATTGGGTTTCACATTTTAGGTTTTTTACAATCTGTTTATATCGTGAAAGGGTTTCTTTAATTATGGACAATAAAGAGTAACATTCGACTGTTTGCATGTGTTGGGAAGGCGCGGATGTGTGTGGCGTGATCATAAGAGTTGTGTGTTTGGATGTTTTAGAGGATAAAAAAGTGGTGATTATGTTTTGTGTTTTATATGAAAAATTTGTATTCTAAGATAGAATTTCTGTGCGTGTTGAGAAATGAAAAGAAAAAATGAACAGAAGAACGTAGTGTTTTTGTGTAGAGGGCCTATTACAACATAAAGGTATTTTATTTTTCCCAAATCAAGCACTNTTACAACATGGAGGTATTTTATTTTTCCCAAATCAAGCACTGGTTTAATATATATTTATATGTACATCGAATTTTTCAGTATCAGATTAATTAATTCATTAATCCATTGATATTTTTTCTTTTTAATAAATTATAAATAAATGCTTACCTTAAATAAAATGAGAAATATAAATATGTACTTCTTAAGGAATGCACTTAAAATTTCACAATATGTTTCATTGATAAGTATACAAATAAATGTATAAGCATCTTAAAAATTAATTTAAATAAAACATACTAAGTGTCAGTCAACGCAATAATTTCTAATCATAAAAAATTCATAACTTTTCAATTACACGTACACTTCTTTCCGCTGTACGCAACCTTGTGACATATCGTTGTTGACGAGTGGCAATATAATACAACTGTAAAGTTAATAATTCCTTTGTAGCATTTTCTAATCATATACAAGCATCAGTTACCACCTTACATTGTCTATCGACAACACTAGATAGCGCCACTTATTCCAAAAATTTGTTATATTATATTCATGTAACATGTTACATAAAATGTTACTTATACTACATATAATAAAAGCACAACATAATAACAAAATAAAATTCCTTATACATACATTGAACTTCACATAATACCTGGTAGCCAAATTTCTGGATTATTTCAGCAGTCGTAAACAATAAATTGTCGGGTAACCTATCTATTATATCGATGGATCTAAGAAGTGTATATTCGTTTTTTGTACATTTATCATTGAACATTTTATCATTTGGTATATTTTTTTGATAATCTGACCCTTTAACTGCCTATAGGAGAATTCAAAATGATAACTTTTAATGTATTTCTTAAAATAAAGCTTATGTAATATCCTTTAATTTGAAATTAACTCTGGACATGTATACGTTTTAACTTTTGAAAATGTTTCGGAAACACTCTGAGCTTTAAATATAAATCAAATTAAGCTTACAATAAATACTATAAGGTCGAAAAAAAATTTGTCCTGACACTTTTTCTTCTACACCCAAAGAAAAACCTCAATCAATTTTGATAGAGAAATTTTATCAAGGGTTTATGATAATATTTTATTAATACGAACAAAATAATTATTCTTATAAATAATTATTGTTCAAGACAAGAAAAAAAACTATCATATTGATAAATATATCATAGTTTCAATAGTAATGATATATTTATCAAATTGAACAATGAATTTATTATATAGATCGAGGTTTTTCTCTGGGTGTATGAAAAAATGGCCATCGAATTTAACAAAAAATGTGATTTTTATGTAGAATTCACTGTTTAATATGAAATATTTTAATACTTAAAATTGCCATAACTTTTTGAAAAATGAACAAATTAAAATAATTTTTTATCTTCGATGTGAAGCTGAGAAGGTATTATTTTTACTATGATGTGTTTTTTTTTGTGTCTGTTACCACTTTTTCTCAGTCTCACCGAACCGATTTCTTTCAACGATACGTCAAAAGATTACAAATCGTATCTAGTCGAAGACATTACCCTTAAAAATTGAAAAAATTTCCCTCGTTCCCCTTAAATGGGGGAAACTTCCAAAAATATTACAAATTTAAAAATCGCTAATTTTCGATATTTTAAAATTTTTTTTTTCTCAAAACTGCCATAACTTTTTCAAAAATGAACGAATCAACATAATTTTTTTTTATAGATGCTTGATGTCTTGGCCTATCATTTTGTATATATTTTTTTATAAATCTGGCCGTTTATCTGCCTATAGAGGGGATTCAAAATGTCTTTTTTAACTTAACTTTTGAAAGTGCATTTTTTTCTTAATTCTTTTTGAGTTAGAAAAAATTTTCAAATTATTTGATTTTTATGTCATTTAGATTCAATAATTTCTATATATATCAAGGATCCATCACTGTAGTTTCCCCTCGTGAAAAAAAATATCTTATTCATGTTAATATTATTTTACATTTTTATTACATGTATATATTTCTCTAGATGAAAACAAATCAAAAGATAGAGTTATGTTAAGTAAGTTGACTTTTTCTAACATTAACTTTAATGAATTTAAGAATTATAATGTATAACTACAAATGTTAAATAGATATAAAAATCAGTCATAACTTAAAAATAAAATTTCTACTGAATTATGATTAAAAATTTTTTTAGCTTTGAAGGAAAGCTGAGAAGGTATTAATTTTACCATAATGTGTGTGTTTATTTTTATGTCTGTCACTACTTTATTTCAACTCTCAGTGAATCGATTTTACTCAACGATACTTCAAAAGATCACAAAATATTTGTAGTTTCTAGATTCTAGTTGAAGAAATAACCCTCAAAAATTAAANGTAGTTTCTAGATTCTAGTTGAAGAAATAACCCTCAAAAATTAAAAAAAATTTCCTTATTTTAATAAATGGTTTAAAAACCCCAAAAAATTACTATTTTAAAAATCAGATAATTCTGACATTTTTAAACTTTTTTTTCCTAAAACTGTCATAACTAATTTTTTCAACATAACTTTAAAAAATATTCCATAAATACTCAGAGCTTCAAAAATTTGTTAAAATAAAGCTTATATTATGATTATAAGT
>NW_026099572.1:49107570-49120404 GCF_025091365.1 Daktulosphaira vitifoliae | reverse complement strand
TATTTTTTCTTTTTAATAAATTATAAATAAATGCTTACCTTAAATAAAATGAGAAATATAAATATGTACTTCTTAAGGAATAAACTTAAAATTACATAATATGTTTCATTGATAAGTATACAAATAAATATATAAGCATCTTAAGAATTAATTTAAATAAAACATACTAAGTGTCAGTCAACGTAATAATTTCTAATCATAAAAAATACATAACTTTTCAATTACACGTACACTTCTTTCCGCTGTACGCAACCTTGTGACATATCGTTGTTGACAAGTGGCAATATAATACAACTGTAAAGTTAATAATTCCTTTGTAGCAATTTCTAATCATATACAAGCATCAGTTACCACCTTACATTGTCTATCAACAACACTAGATAGCGCCACTTATTCCAAAATTTGTTATATTATATTCATGTAATATGTTACATAAAATGTTACTTTTACTACTTATAATAAAAGCACAACATAATAACAAAATAAAATTCCTTATACATACATTGAACTTCACATAATACCTGGTAGCCAAATTTCTGGATTATTTCAGCAGTCGTAAACAATAAATTGTCGGGTAACCTATCTATTATATCGATGGATCAAAGAAGTGTATATTCGTTTTTTGTACATTTATCATTGAACATTTTATCATTTGGTATATTTTTTTGATAATCTGACCCTTTAACTGCCTATAGGAGAATTCAAAATGATAACTTTTAATGTATTTCTTAAAATAAAGCTTATGTAATATCCTTTAATTTGAAATTAACTCTGGACATGTATACGTTTTAACTTTTGAAAATGTTTCGGAAACACTCTGAGCTTTAAATATAAATCAAATTAAGCTTACAATAAATACTATAAGGTCGAAAAAAAATTTGTCCTGACACTTTTTCTTCTACACCCAAAGAAAAACCTCAATCAATTTTGATAGAGAAATTTTATCAAGGGTTTATGATAATATTTTATTAATACGAACAAAATAATTATTCTTATAAATAATTATTGTTCAAGACAAGAAAAAAAACTATCATATTGATAAATATATCATAGTTTCAATAGTAATGATATATTTATCAAATTGAACAATGAATTTATTATATAGATCGAGGTTTTTCTCTGGGTGTATGAGAAAATGGCCGTCGAATTTAACAAAATGTGATTTTTATGTAGAATTCACTGTTTAACATGAAATATTTTAATACTTAAAATTGCCATAACTTTTTGAAAAATGAACAAATTAAAATAATTTTTTATCTTCGATGAGAAGGTATTATTTTTACTATGATGTGTTTTTTTTTGTGTCTGTTACCACTTTTTCTCATTCTCACCGAACCGATTTCTTTCAACGATACGTCAAAAGATTACAAATCGTATCTAGTCGAAGATATTACCCTCAAAAATTGAAAAAATTTCCCTCGTTTCCGTATATGGGGAAAACCTCCAAAAAAATTACAAATTTAAAAATCGCTAATTTTCGACATTTTTAAATTTTTTTTTCTCAAAACTGCCATAACTTTTTCAAAAATGAACAAATCAACATAATTTTTTTTTTATAGATGCTTGATGTCTTGGCCTATCTTTTTGTATATTTTTTTTTATAAATCTGGCCGTTTATCTGCCTACAGAGGGGATTCAAAATGTCAACTTTTTTAACTTAACTTTTGAAAGTGTTCCAGAAAGTCTGACACTTTTATATGTATCATAAATTAAAGCTAATGTAATATACTTTACTATGAAAAAATAAAATTCGAAATATAGATTTTCTTATGGTGAAAATGGCTACCGTATTTAATAATTTGCTACTTTTGTGTTACAATTCTAGGTTTTGTATTTTAAAATATCTTACAAGGGGAATACACTGACTTACATGAATATTATATAATTTAATTGACATAAAATATATAGTTAAACTTATTTAAATTTTTTCGCTTTTTGTAAATCCAAAAAATTAACTTTTGCAAGTGGGCTTTTTATATATTGGCCTGTAACAACAACGTGGTTTGTCACTTGCATAACGACTAGCTAGAGTAGCAAGGGTCGCCACCACCTAGGCGAGGTGTCACACCTATCAGATATGATTACCGGACCATAGGTGGAATTTAATTTTAAGTTAATTAAAAGTATAATCTAAGTTAATATGTCGTTATATGTATAAATTACTATAATGCCTCGTGGTTTATAGAACACAATTAAGACAATCAAAGTTGTATGTGGTTGATATGTAAAACATACCGTAGCCCGTGTCTAGATTAAGGAATAGGAATGAAATACACGCGAGTAATTAAGTTACTCGCGCAATAAAATAAATATTACAGTTGAAATTAATAAGGAAATTTAATTTAATTGTTAAAAAAAGAAAATTAAGTTAAACATGGACAAAAATGCGAATGCATCAAAAACCATGTCTACAAATAAAGGCAATACAAATAAAATAAAATATTTAAACAAATAATATTACAAACATCACGGACGGTATTGGAACAGATCCGTTAATGTTAACAGCAAATTAATGAAGAACACCAGGAGCGGTCTGGACACTCGCTCCTTAGCGTTTGCTATAAGAAAAGGGAAACACGTGCTCTCCACACATAAACAAAATTAAGTTAATTTACAATGAAATAAAATAAT
Organism: Daktulosphaira vitifoliae; assembly: GCF_025091365.1. Classification (NCBI taxonomy): domain Eukaryota; kingdom Metazoa; phylum Arthropoda; class Insecta; order Hemiptera; family Phylloxeridae; genus Daktulosphaira; species Daktulosphaira vitifoliae. Next base: position 49,117,773 of record NW_026099572.1, on the reverse strand, counting down.
TAATAAAATATAGCTCATTACATAAATATAATATAAAAAAGAAAACGATACCCGGTCTCCGAAAAGACCCATCCGATGGTCTGGATGCTTCGTCGAAAAGACCTGGCCGTTCGCCGTTGGCGGCTCTACTCCATCATTGAAAAATATATCAATACAACAACAAATGTGTGCACCCTAGCACGGTCAATGACAGAAGAAAGAATAGAGAAGAGTCAACACCGATCTAACGGCAATTTCAAAACGATAACGGCCAGTCTTTTTGGAAGGGATCAATACGATAACAATTCGATTTTAATTATATTTCTCTTTTATCGCCTTATCTAGCGGTCAGCGGTAAAATAATGAGTGGTTGACACCGCTGTGTCAGAAAAAGGTTCTTTCGCGCGATAAAATAAATAAGTAGACATAACAAAAAAATCATAAACGGTCCACCTTCGAATTTGTGACGTTACAGAAACCCCCCTTGAGAAGGTTTGAAACAACGTGACAAATCTTCTCAAAAAAAGAAAACAAACAATCAAAGTGGACCTCAACCTTCAAGCAAAACAAGAAAAACAAAATTAAAATAGAATAAAGAGAATAAAACAAAATAAATTGAAAATAAATCAATCAAATATACATTATGAGAATATGAAATCATATAAAATTATTATTAAGAATTAAATAAAAAAAATTTTAATTTAAAAATAGAATCAATTGTATAGACTAGACGTAGACATTGGAGACAAGTACTTTTTGAGAAAGATCACATTAAATGTACCCCGAAGCTTTCCTGTCTCTGGATCTTTCACAACATATGCATTTTGATGTTTAACATCAGTAACAACAAATGGTCCTTCGTACAATAAAAAAAATTTGCTGATCATTCGGTCTACACTAGAACTAAGTTTATGAGAACGAACGAGAACTAAATCTCCTATTTCAAAGGAAATAGCAGGGCCACCACGATCGTGACGCAGTTTTCGTTGATTTGATTTGGACAGTTGCATTTCACGGGCCATTATATATTTCTGTTCTTTGGATAAGTCTGAACCTGGAGGAAACTGTATTATTTTCTTTATAGGAGATGATTTTATATCACGGCAAAACAATTCGTTTGGTGTAAATCCAGTAGCTTCGTGAAGAGTATTGTTAATTACCCATTCAATATAGGGGACATATCGTGGCCAATTAGAGTGATATTCATGACAATATGTTCTAAAAAATCGACCCAACTCACGCATAACTCTTTCTGATGGATTCGATTGTGGATGGTACACACTTGTGTGGGTTGGTGAAATGCCTAACTCAATCAAACGTGATTGCCAAATTCGGCTGCCAAATTGTTTTGCGTGATCTGACACTACAACCTGCGGCTTTCCATAAGNGTGATTGCCAAATTGTTTTGCGTGATCTGACACTACAACCTGCGGCTTTCCATAAGTGGCAATATAATCATTAGTCAATCGATTGATCATAGCTAATGCGGTAGCTTTCTTCAAAGGATATAGTCGAACAAAACGTGTAAAATTATCCAGAACAACAAATATGTAAGATACGCCATTCCAACCAATAGGTAGAGGACCGTATAAATCGACAAGAACACGTTGAAGAGGAAACTCGGCAATTATACTTTGCATAAGACCTTCATTTCTTTTAGTTTGATGTTTAGTACGTTGACATATATCACACGAAGACAATATATGACGGACTTTACGGTCCATATTTGAAAAAATACAGAATTCTTTGAGGGCACTTATACATTTCTTTGATCCGACGTGACCGTACATCTCATGGATAGATAAAACAGTAGACAAAACACATTTAGATGGTAAACAAATTAACCAATCGTCACTCGAGTGAGATCGACGGCGAAACAAAACATCATTATAAATAATATAAAATTTAGACAATATAACTGGAACTGGTGTCATCGATAATTTATTTATAACGTTTAACAATTTAGAATCAGCTCTTTGGTCAATTCCAATAGAGTGTAACATATTTGTAATGCTGTCAGGAAGTGGAGGTGGCACTTGAATTTTAAAAGTCATAAGACGGGGCATAGGTTCTACAATCATATCATCCCTACCAATAGGACTACGTGATAGAGCATCTACAATATTCAGATTTCNACATCAACAATATTCTTGCCTTTCTTCAAGTGGGCTTTTGTATTAGAAGGTGTAAAATGAGACATTGTCTGAATTGCAGAGTCAATTTGTTCAGACTCAGAAAAATATACAGAAGACGGTAAAACATGTAATTTGATTGAAGACAAATTAGACTTATTCTTATTGAGTAAAACAGAAGATTTAAATGGTAATTCAATGTCCAATGACATGAATTTAATTATATGATGATGATAATCTAAAACAACAGAATATTTGCACAAAAAATCTTCGCCGAAGATAATAGGTACAGACAATTGGGGGACAACAAGACAAATACAATCAAAGAGATAATTTTTAATAGCAAAAGACAATAAAACTTGATTGTGGACCTTCTTGTTCTTTCCATTAACAGCTGTTGAGACGGTAACTCCAGTAATGGGTAATATAGGTAATAATTTAGCGTCGGTAACTTCACGACTAAGAGTTATAAAAACTTCTTCAGATATAGCAGAACATGTAGCACCAGAATCTAACAGTACTGTATAGTTTGTATTAAATAATTTTATGTCAATCTGTGGAGACTGATTATTGGAAATAGAAGAAAAAGAAGAATCCCCATTCGAAGTGGAAATNTATGTCAATCTGTGGAGACTGATTATTGGAAATAGAAGAAAAAGAAGAATCAAGTTTTATTGTTTTTTGCTATTAAAAATTATCTCTTTGATTGTATTTGTCTTGTTGTCCCCCAATTGTTTGTACCTATTATCTTTGGCGAAGATTTTTTGTGCAAATATTCTGTTGTTTTAGATTATCATCATCATATAATTAAATTCATGTCATTGGTCATTGAAATACCATTTAAATCTTCTGTTTCACTCAATAAGAATAAGTCTAATTTGTCTTCAATCAAATTACATGTTTTACCGTCTTCTGTATATTTTTCTGAGTCTGAACAAATTGACTCTGCAATTCAGACAATGTCTCATTTTACACCNAATCAAATTACATGTTTTACCGTCTTCTGTATATTTTTCTGAGTCTGAATTTGTGACGTTACACTTTAAAATTTAAATTAGCTTAAATTGTCAATTTTAATAATCAACAAAAACGAAGAACATTTGCTGAATGGGCAACACATATGTCCTTCACGCTGATAGTATGAAGTTCAAACCGCCAGTAGCTATTACTTTTTTGCATTTTTTTCTTAATTCTTTTTGAGTTAGAAAAAATTTTCAAATCATTTGATTTTTATGTCATTTAGATTCAATAATTTCTATATATATCAAGGATCCATCACTGTAGTTTCCCCTCGTGAGAAAAAATATCTTATTCATGTTAATATTATTTTACATTTTTATTACATGTATATATTTCTCTAGATGAAAACAAATCAAAAGATAGAGTCATGTTAAGTAAGTTGACTTTTTCTAACANAAAGATAGAGTCATGTTAAGTAAGTTGAATTTATCTAACATTAACTTTAATGAATTTAATAATTATAATGTATAACTACAAATGTTAAATAGATATAAAAATCAGTCATAACTTAAAAATAAAATTTCTACTGAATTATGATTAAAATTTTTTTTAGCTTTGATGGAAAGCTGAGAAGGTATTAATTTTACCATAATGTGTGTGTTTATTTTTATGTCTGTCACTACTTTATTTCAACTCTCAGTGAATCGATTTTACTCAACGATACTTCAAAAGATCACAAAATATTTCTAGTTTCTAGATTCTAGTTGAAGAAATAACCCTCAAAAATTAAAAAAAATTTCCTTATTTTAATAAATGGTTTAAATACCAAAAAATTACTATTTTTAAAATCAGATAATTCTGACATTTTTTAAACTTTTTTTACCTAAAACTGTCATAACTAATTTTTTCAACTTAACTTTAAAAAATATTCCATAAATACTCAGAGCTTCAAAAATTTGTTAAAATAAAGCTTATATTATGATTATAAGTTCCAAAAAAAATAATTTGTTCTGACAACCTATCTTCTATATGCAAATGGCTATCGTACATAAAAAACATTTGAAATTTTTATATCTAATAAACGAATAAAGTTATGTTAAAAAATCAAATAATATTTACTATTAAAATAAAACATCAAACCTTTTATTTAATTCAAAATATGTGTTCCCATTTGAAAAAACAAAGTTGATACCCTTACAAGGCATGAGGGATGAACTTAAACAATTTTACATAACAAATAAATCTAGAATAATATATAAACAAAGTATCAAAAAAAAATTTTTTTTTTTAATTATTTTTATTCTAGGAGTTAATGGGTAATGATTATAAAATAACTCTGTACATTATTTCATTTGAAAAATTCAATTATAATAACATCAATTTTATATAGTATATTTTTATGTGCAATTATTGTGTTCAGTTGTTTATTATATTAAGTACAATATATATATATATATATACATGTGTATATAACAAAATTACAAATTTTATAATAACTAAAATTGTTAATTGAAACTTTATATGTTATATTTATTACACGTGTATATTTTTCTAGAAGATTTATTATTGATGAGTGATAACACTTAATGTAAGTTGAATGTGTCGTACCTTCACTTAACAATTTAATAATAAAAAAGCTTAGTATTATTACAAAATTTAATTAGAAATAAATCAATCATATTGTTACGGTTCAATCGAGTTATGGGTTGCTCTCTATGCAAGAAGCCGGCATCTAAAAACTAATCCGAGTCACATGGCTGGACTACACTCGTTTCTTCCACCTTCTTTTTCTCAGTCTGTAAATATTAGGTTAAGAAAAAGTTTGTATAAAGAGTTAGTGGATGTTTAATATTAGGTTCGGTGTACATGTGTATTTTTTTGTTGAGTAATTTTTGAGTAAATATTTATTATAAATTTAAATTAATATTTATTTTGTTTTCAGTGCATATATAGTTTTTTTTGTTGATTGTATATTTGTTATAAGTTGAGATAAATTTATTATTTATTTGGTTTTAAATGAGTTTTAGGTGTTGTTGCAGCTGGCCAGTGCACATACATTTCAACAGTACTGTGAGTTTATTAAGTTTATCAATATTATTTAGTTTACTTTTTTATATATTCTTATTAGTCATTTATTTTATTATTGAGCCATACATATGTAATATTGAAATATAAATTATTTTTTTTTGTCAAAGATTAGTAACAAATATTATTGCAATTGAATTATATATATTTATTATTTACTTTATTAATACATCTCTGTGATAATTACTAATATAGTCATTTTTTTATTCATAGTTAAAATTACCTTTATTATCTGTCTCACACACCCTCTTATTTTCTATAAACAACCTCTCCGGCTTCAAGTAAGGTCATATGTGAGCAGACGATCCTACCCAATTATACTATACACTTGTTCCTTATATAGAGTTTTCAGGTGCCGGGGTAAGGGGTATAAGATTTGTGGCCCCTCGCCCGAACACATATACTTAAATTTTCTTCTGAATTATGTTTCAAGCAAATTTTAAAGTTTAGTAATATCCACTCAACAGTGTTATACACCCTCAGTGTAATTTTATTAATTCCGGATTCATCAAAGATTTGTTAAGACCTGAATTTTTATTATAAGTTTTTATTTTATATTCGGTCATGATTAGCAAGGTAATATAGAAACAAATCACGCAGTGACTTGATACCATTTGGAGTTAAACCGGATAATTTTGCACTCCGTATGTAATAACATTGTATTCCAGTGTATGTTTAACAATATGCTACACAATAGATATTGCGCATACCCACAGACAAAAAAACGTGTATATAAAACAATATGTATAATTTCTGAGGCTGATGCATAGTTATTATAATGATAAAAGATTTTATTATTACACAATTTAATTACCAATGATCTACTAAAATTTATTTTTTTGGTGACGTTATTTTTTGAACATGACCAAATGAACATTATTTTAAAAGGCTAATTTAACATAATTAAATGTATTAAGTTATAACTAAAACTTTTAAATTGAGACATATTTTCAATTATTTGCGAGAAAACAACTGGTCTCCAAAAATTTTAATCATTTGTATATTTCAAAAAAAAATTTTTTATATCTTTATCTCATCTACAATAGATTTTATTCAAATATTTACATTTTAACTAGATGATGATTTCTTTATACTTCCCAAATAGAGTTCATTACAAATAGTTCGTAATTGAAAATATTAACAAGAAAATTTGTACGATCATCTTGTCTTTTTAGTATTTTTAGAAAATATAAATTTAATATTATTTTAATGAATACTTAAAAAAATTAAATATTGACCACCTCGCAAAACTTTAAATAAAATTGTTATAAAGTGATTATTAAAATGTGTTTTATGTTTCATTATATGCACATAAATATGGAAATATACCAAATATTTAATTTTAATTATCAAATCAACGGTCTAAAATTAAATAAATGCAATTGAATGTGTCACTTTGTGTCTTACTAAAACATGAAACTATGAACCATTAGTTAGAAAAATATATTTCTAACACAACTCATTTTTTGTATGCAAAAGGATTTTTGAGTAAATGAATGTTAAACCGTCACACTATTTACAATAAAACTTCATAAAAAATGGTAGCATAGTGTGGTCGTGGCATACTATGAACCATGTTGTTTATTTTCACCATGAAAACAAAATAAAGTCCAAAATTTTTTTTTCATAATAAAGTATATTACATAAACTTTAATTTAATATATATACAAAAGTGTCAGTATTTCCGTAACATTTTCAAAAATTAAGTCATAAAAGTTCATTTTTTAACAGATTTATAAAAAAATATATCAAATAATAAGTAAAGACATCATGCATCCATGAAAAAAAAATTTATTTTGATTTTATTATTTTTGAAAAAGTTATGGCAGTAAAAAAAATTGAAAATATTTAGAAAATTAGCAGTTTTTAAATATTACTATGAAGACAAATTCTAGTTTAAAGAAAAGAAAATTGAAAAAATGTCTAGAATCACCAATGTTTAAAATTATAATTTTTTGAGGGATTTCCCCCATTTATGGAGAACGAAAGAAATATTTTCAATTTTTGAGTGTAATGTCTTCGACTAGATACAATTTGTGATCTTTTGACATATCGTTAAAAAAAATCGGACAAAAAAAAAACATATCATAGTAAAATTAATACCTTCTCAGCTTCGCATCAAAGCCAAAACACAGTGACTTTTTATACCAAAATAGTAATTTTTTGATTAAATAAAAAAGAAAAGTCGTCAGAACGAATTTTTTTTTAATTTATAGTAACATAGGCTTTAAATTACATATGTTTAAAGGTCACATTATTTCCAAGAAATGTTTATAAATTAAGTTTAAAATATTATCATTTCATGCAAAAGTAGCAAATTTGTGTAGCAGGTTAAGAATCAAATTTTTTTTAAAATAAATACCTGTAGAAAGAGAAGTATATAACAAAAATATATTTTGGTTCGTTCATTTTCAAAAAGCTATAGACTTATTGACAAGACTTATTGTACAGAATCCTTTGTAAACGATTAAAGTTCATAAACAATGTATATTGTTGAAGTCATAAAAACGCGTCTTAATGATTAAAATGTATATATATACAAATCTAGTAAATCGAAGTAATCGCAATATTCAACAACGATTGTTAATACTGAACCGAGAAATTATTATAAGATTAATTCAGACAACTAAGAAAGGAAATAAAGGTAAGTGCAATTATTTATCTGCATGTTCTAATCCTTAAAAATCTATGTAACAAACAAGAATAAGAAAAGGCGAAATAGGGATATTTTATTATTCGATAATTCAATATACACCCAGAGAAAAACCTCGATTTATATAATAAATTCATTGTTCAATTTGATAAATATATCATTACTATTGAAACTATGATATATTTATCAATATGATAGTTTTTTTTCTTGTCTTGAACAATAATTATTTATAAGAATAATTATTTTGTTCGTATTAATAAAACATTATCATAAACCCTTGATAAAATTTCTCTATAAAAATTGATTGAGGTTTTTCTTTGGGTGTAGTGCGACCCCGAGTTACTCCAAAACTATATACTTTGCCTGTTATTTTCTTTCAAATTTTTGTTTATTACAATAATTGTAATTATTATAATGTATAATCTTTAATTATTGTTCGCGCTCGTTATCGCGCTATTAAGAGATATCTATAATAATGATGGTCGCCGACCAATATATGAAGTAGTTATGTTCGATCTACGTAGGCGCGCGGACAAATCGCCAGCTTACAAGTAAATTATAATAAAACGATACAGACCACTATTTTTAATATTCATTTTTATCAATTATTTATTTATTTATTATACATATTGAACCAGTTCGAAACAATTATTATAACTAATAGTTTTGTATACTAATAGACCTATACAAGCACATTTGTCGTTGTACGTTTATTTGTATACCTACTTTAATCTCAAAATAAATTTAGTAATTATTATAATATAAAATAGTTGAAATTTCTCAGTTATATCCCCAAAAAATTGAAATCTTCAATACATTTGATATTTCCCAATGTGAGCACCACGCACTTAATTTAAATTTTATTCGTTTGGCGGTATAAATTTAATTGGTCGATAGCACCTCCTCCTTACACACCGGTCAACGCCCAATATCGGTCGGACATTTTATACAAGTTTCAAGAAATTCAATATTTGATAAAATGACTCTTCTTCACTTTTAAAGCTGTCCAGAAATGAAGGACACAATAATATTAAAAACCTTTGAGTCTCCTAATTGTTAAATAAAATAAAAAAATATTATTAAAATTATTAAAATTATATGAAAATATTTGGGTAAAAATGAAATAAAAAAGACTTGTTGTGGGTAAAATATTAATCTAAAATCTAGATATTCCTCTAAAAACAATGTTCATCATTTAAGGAATAATATAAAAATTTAATTCATATGGACATAATATTTACTTTTACTGCCGTAAATTCCATGTAATAAAAAATAAACCAAAACATCAAAAATCTTTCGTTACAAAAAAATTCTTTAAAAGTTAGAAAAATGGCTTCTTTATAGTCTTGAGGAAGTAAACCAGCGTTTTCTAGAGAAATTCCTGAGATGTTGTATAATTATAATTATACAACATCTCAGGAATTTCAAATAATTATTTGTGATTAGCTACTTGTGATAGAAGTGTAGGCATTGTTAATGAATTGTAAGAAACTGGTTTGTAAATTTTTAAATTAATGGTTATTTTAAATAGTTTGAAAGGGAAGCAATCATTAGATGATTTTTGCTTTATTCATAAATATGTGATATTAAGTACATGTGTTAATAATTATACAACATAATCTGTCTATAACATCATAGTCATTGATAACCACAGATTTATGTCTGTATTGATAACTTGATTTTAATAGAATTTAAGAGTATTGTTGTCTAAGATTAGTAATAATTATGGATTTCAGTTCGTGGCTTTAGAAGATAATGTCGGTGTACGCAATACGCTAAACACTGTTTTGATTTTTCTTTTTTTGTAAAGAATAACGTAACCCAATATTTTAATATTAATTATGCCTTTCAAAAACTCTCAAGTTACTGTGTAAAACTAATTGCTTAACACATGTTTTCGTTGTGTTATTTATGAACAACGCGAATCGATTATTATTTTAAAAATAGCTTGACAATATAGCTAACTTAATTAAAATAATTAATTTCTTTTTAAATATTTTCTTAAATAAAAGAGTAATATTTTCATAAGTTTTCTCTAATGTTTGAAAAGACGCTCTCTAATAATTATTATTAGTGAAGTATAATCATTGCCTTAACTAATAAACGGGGGCCCTTAATCCCTCCTTTATTGAGAGTTTGTTATGCTTGCATATGACATTTTCTTCTAAATTATTTTTAATTTGTAAAATACATTAACATGAAAGTTTCTACGAAGATAATAATAAAAAAACGGTAGCACAGTGGGGTCGAGGCACAGTGTAGACGAGGCATAGATGGGACAAGTATAGATGATATCTGACAGTGATTAAAATCACTATCATAAGAAACGCTTCGATGCAAATCTGTAGATAGTGTTTCCTTTAGAGAAATTGGTGGATTATTCTAAAAGCAACT
>NW_026099572.1:49104533-49105206 GCF_025091365.1 Daktulosphaira vitifoliae | reverse complement strand
ATAAAGTATCAGTATTTCCAGAATACTTTCAAAAGTTAAGTTGAAAAATTTAATTTTTTGTAAAAAAGTTACCATTTTGAAACCCTCTCTGTGAGCTTGTCAAGGGTCAAATGTTAACAAAAATATATAAAATTATAAGTGAATACCTAAGGTATTTATAAAAAAAAAATTTATATTGATTCGGTAATTTTTAAAAAAGTTATGGCAATTTTAAATAAAAAAAATTGAAAAAATATCGAAAATTAGCGATTTTTAAATTTGTAATTTTTTTGGAGGTTTCCCCCATTTACGGGGAACGAGGGCATTCTTTTCAATTTTTGAGGTAATGTCTTCAACTAGATACGATTTGTGATCTTTTGACATATTTTTCATCAAAATCGGTTCAGTGAGAACTAAGATTGAGCGTATAAAGACACAAAAAAAAGCACATCATAGTAAAATTAATAACTTCTCAGCTTCACATCGAAGTTAAAATAAATTATTTGTTTTTTTCTATATTGTTCATTCATTCAAACTTACCATAAATTAAGAATAGGTGAGTAGTATGCAAAGAAAAACCCATAAAACTAGAATGTCTAAAAAATTAAAAACGTTTCTGTTCAATCACGCTTTCTAAAAGGCTGTGTGTTGAACAATAGAAAAAATAAGTTTCTAAAGTTATAAAAGGAAAAAT
>NW_026099572.1:49103110-49104433 GCF_025091365.1 Daktulosphaira vitifoliae | reverse complement strand
TGTCAGATATCATTATACTTGATCCAACTATACCACGTCACAACTGTGCCGCGACCCCCCTGTGCTGGGTTTTTTTTTAATTTAAGTACGAAAAATAGTTATACCTTGGGTGTTGTATCAACTATGATTTATGAAAATTTGAAACATAACTGCCGACTTTAATTATGAATCATTTAATTGGCAAAAATTATACAGAGAGGATTATTTACGAGTATTATTTATTTGTTAGTTGAATAACCTAATTACCCAATATAACTAAAAGAATATCCAACAGAATGCGCGAGGACCCGAAAGGTGAACAATTTTTCAAGTTATCACGATTGATTAATAAATAATAGAAAACTAAACCCATTGAAAAATACATTGACATGAGTGATTGAACAATAATCCACACTTCACCAGTACCCTATCCAATTTATTCGAATTTTGCTCTATGAGTGGCGTTAAAAAACATCATTGGATCGACAGCAAATAAATGGACAGCGAAATATTTAGTTAACACAACTTACACAATTTGCAAGGAGCATACTGTACACTGTTGATATCAACCTCATTACCTTTAATAGACCCTTTTCGCTATTATTATTAGTTAACATGCAAATAAAATTGGCAGGTGTGAAGATAGATGTAAAATCATTAAAGTTGCCAGTGCTATTCTCATTACTGTTGAAACTAACATCGTTATTTATACTTTAATGGTTATATTGCTTTTTGCATTTACTAATAGTTATAGTTTCATTAGAAACGTAATTATCGACCGACAGAAGGATAATCATCATTGCATTAATTATGGTCAAATATTAAATGCTCTAAGTGTTTATTAGATTTCATCACGATCTATGGGCCATAAAAACAAGTAGTTTTTTTTTCATACTTCATCAATCGCTTTTGAAATCGACTACAAAATTTTTTTATTACAGCGTAAAATGCCATATACCGGATATAGGTCGTGAAAGTTGGGTGTAACCGACTTTGACCAATTTTAGTTTATGTGAAACGCATTAGAAATGTACTAATTAACTTAGAAAAATAATTTATTAATGACTGTGGTGAACTTTCAATGAAGAAATAGTCCCAAAAAATTTATCTAGGCCAGTGGTCACAAGTATTTAAATTTGTGCCAAAGAGATCAACTAATAGATGTCTGAAATTAAAAATAAAATAATATCATAAAATGCAATATGGATCCTTTGAAGTATTTTTAGAATAAACAAATTAACATGTGTCGCTTAATGAATATGTTAGTGCAATATTAGCGGAGTTTCAAAATTCTTGGGGCTCTCATTTTTTTAATCTAACTTTGTCTATACAATAACACAATTT
>NW_026099572.1:49097242-49103010 GCF_025091365.1 Daktulosphaira vitifoliae | reverse complement strand
ATTATTGATTTGATTTTTAATATGTTAAAAATAATCAGTCCAAATTTTCATTTTTAACCTATTTTTTTGGTTCTTTAAAGTTGATGAAAAATTTTCGGTAAAGTTTTAAGAAAGTTTATAGTAAAAAAAAATTGAATATGTTCCCATAACTTTTAGCTCAATTACAAATTTGAAATTGACATCATTAAATAGAAAATTTTATGAGAATTAAAACTATGCTATTTTTAAGACTAATATGCAGTCAGGAAATTTTATAATTACTATTTATTGTACATTTATCAGAAAAGCTCAATATTTTTTTGCATTTTTATCGCAATAGATAACTTAAATAGAAGTAATAGTAATAATTTCCTAGTAACTTTTGGTGTTTGACAAGATTCTACAATTGAACTATTTAGAACTAAATTTATTTTAATGATTTACTTTAACTTAATGAACCAGTCAATATAAAGATTTATTTAATTGAGCGTATAATAACATTTGATTATAATTGTAAAAATCCATTATTACTTCAGGAGAAACTAACAATCATTTTTTTTAGAAATGATTTATACAGGGTGATTTTTTTATCATAACTCACTCAATCACTTGCAGAATAATAATAATTTAAACATTTTTTTTTTTTATTATCTTTAGTTACACATTATTCTTGAATTTTTAACTATGTAATACTTTTTAAGTTCATCCCTTATGCCTTGGAGGGGGGTCAACTTTGTTTTTTTAAATGGTAACACATATTTTTAATTTAATAAAATGTTTGAGTTTTTAATTTAATAGTAAATAACTGAGTTATTTACTATTAAATTAAAAACTCAAGTTAGAGCAGACAAACTAAATGATAGTCACAAAAAAATATTTTCTCAGCTTTGCATATAAGCTAAAACTTAAAATATAGTAAAATAATTTTAATATGAATAAAAAATTTCTTCTCGCGAGTGGTGACTACAGTGATGGGATCCTTAAATATTAAATATTATTAAAATAATATTAATATTGAAGTTATTGAATCTAAATGAGATAAAAACAAAGGAGTTGAAAACTTATTGTAACTTTAAAAAAATTAAGAAAAAAATGCAAAAAATTCATTGCCATACGCGGCTTGGAATCTTGTACCCCAAGCACGTATAACACAAATGTTACCAACTCGGCAACCGTACGTCGCTAATGTAGACTGAAAAAAATGGCTATTGAAGCTAGTTCAAATTTCAAAGTTAATTTTCTCGACATCAAAAAGCAAAAAAATTTTAATAAGTTTAACTTTCTATGCTATATTAATTTTTATTTATATGATATTTATGAAAATCTGTACTGCCCTTGTCAGGTATTTTAAAATAAAATAAAATACAAAATCCAGAATTTTACACACAAAAATAACATATTTTTGAATACGGTAGTCATTTTTATCATGAAGACACATCCAGAGGCCAAATTTTTTTTTTTCATATTAAAGTATATTACATAAGCTTTAATTTAAGATATATATAAAAGTATCAGTATTTCCAGAATACTTTCAAAAGTTAAGTTGAAAAATTTAATTTTTTGTAAAAAAGTTACCATTTTGAAACCCTTTCTGTGAGCTTGTCAATGGTCAAATGTTAACAAAAATATATAAAATGATAAGTGAATACCTAAGGTATTTATAAAAAAAAAATTTATATTGATTCGGTAATTTTTAAAAAAGTTATGGCAATTTTAAATAAAAAAAATTGAAAAAATATCGAAAATTAGCGATTTTTAAATTTGTAATTTTTTTGGAGGTTTCCCCCATTTACGGGGAACGAGGGCATTCTTTTCAATTTTTGAGGTAATGTCTTCAACTAGATACGATTTGTGATCTTTTGACATATTTTTCATCAAAATCGGTTCAGTGAGAACTAAGATTGAGCGTATAAAGACACAAAAAAAAGCACATCATAGTAAAATTAATAACTTCTCAGCTTCACATCGAAGTTAAAATAAATTATTTGTTTTTTTCTATATTGTTCATTCATTCAAACTTACCATAAATTAAGAATAGGTGAGTAGTATGCAAAGAAAAACCCATAAAACTAGAATGTCTAAAAAATTAAAAACGTTTCTGTTCAATCACGCTTTCTAAAAGGCTGTGTGTTGAACAATAGAAAAAATAAGTTTCTAAAGTTATAAAAGGAAAAATAAAGTTTTTGAGTTAATGGTGAGACTAGCAAAGAGTATTTAGTCAGCACTCGTCCTTTGAGTTGCTTTAAATGTTCCATGAAAGGACATAATTTTATACATTCATGATCCATTGGTTAAATAAATATTTTGTAAAAATGTGAAATATTTGAATTGGTTTAATAAATTATCTGAATATTCTTAAATATTATCAGGTCCTAATAGTTTCAACGACTAATGCGACATATCTGTCTCATTCTATTAGTAATAATACATTTGTATTTAACAATTTTTGATATATATAGATTTTTTTTTTATTTTGATTTAAAATTTAGTATATTGGCAATAATATTCATAATAATGAAAACCATCTGTAAACTACTATGCAAAATTAATGACTTGAAAATAATAAATAGCAATAGATATTTCAAAGTTTTCCAAATTATTAATAATTCTCAAGGTATTTATATTTGATGTATAAAAATCTATATACTCGTAAACCAAAAGAGCTACAAAACAATTTTATCACAGATGGTTAAAAAATAAACTTTATCGTTAGAGAAAAGTAATATTTTTCGAACATTCTATGGAAATATTTTTAAATATATTAACCAAATAATGACAAATTTTAAGAAAATAATTTAAATCAATAAATATGATTAATTTTAATTGCACTAGTACCTTTTTTACAAAAACGATATTAGAGTACTGTTTAAAAGAGCAATATTTTAAATTAAATGTGAATAAATATGAAACAAATGTTTTTATTGAAATAGCTATATTATAACATCACGAATAAAAAGTATTTGAAAATAAGTTATTCAAATTATGGGAATACTACAGGGGATTTTTAACACAAAAATTAAATAAGGAATGTTATTGTTTTTCTTTATTTGTATATGAAATTTTTATACAGTGTGATTTATTAAAAACATTACTCTACATTTCCTTAATCCTCAAATGGCTTTGTTAATTTTGTGTTATTCAGTGCTTTTTTGGGTCAAATTTGACTCAACATTATTTTTCTTCAACTATCTACTTTAATTTTTATACTTAGAATCTAAAAATAATTTATTTTTTTTCCATTTAGACTTAATTATTTTAAAGTTTATGCTTCGCTTGCCCAAAATTATAATTTTTTTTTGTAGAATCTCTATATAAATTAAATACTATACTAATTTTACACATGAATACAGATTTCTTATATTTAGATGTTATAAAAAATTATTTTTGCAAAAATAACCGAAAAATTATTTTCTGTTAGTAAGAATGCACCCTACCTTAGATAGTAGTTTTTCGATGTGGAGTACAATAAATTATATGTTTATTTAGAAGTCAATATGTGTTTATAGGTTTAAGCACAACTATGGAACGCCCGAAATTATTTCAGCCAAACTTAGTAGTTATATTACTTACTCTATATAAACAAACCTGATCTTCATGGACGCCCGAAGGGGGTGGCAAGAGGGGGCGTTTCCCCCTCTGGACTTTGGAAATACATATTTAAAAATTATAACCAATCTGATTTAAATTTGTAATAACAAGATTTGCAACAGAACAACCACGAAGACTTCAATTTTTATTTATTAATGACTCATGAATATATATAATAATTATATATATATATATATATATTGCAATTTTCAGTTAATAAACACTTTATCTAATGTTACTTTTTTGTAATTAATTTTTTGGCCCCCCCTGATAAATTTCCTGCGGGCGCCCATGCTGATCTTATCTAATCCTAAAACTACTTGTAATAGGGAGGTTGTTATGTAATAAATAAAAAATTATTGAAAACAAATAAACTGGTTTCAAACTCGGTTTTTATAGTCGGTTATTTCAATAGTAACTCTATGGTAACACTTCACAAAATATTGTAGATTGATTCATTAAAAATTTAAAAACTGATAACTAAGTAATAATGTAATTTAACAAATAAAAAACATTGCTTTCTCTCGTAAGACATTTCTCATAATTGCCGCAAAAAGTTGTTTACATAAAAAGAAATAAAGAATTAGGATTTTATGAATACCATGATAATTTAATAAAAAAAAATGTTAACAAATAAATCCATAGCGCAGATAAATAAATTTTTCCAACATTTCACATTTACAAAAATGGCTAAGTTGTCTTCTTCGTTGGATCAATTATGAACCGACCACATTTTATCTAATGATAAAATTAATAAAATTTATGTTATCAGTTCGATAACATAAACATAAAATGTTCCATTTGATATATTAGCGTTTAAAGATTTATAACTATTGAGTAGCGGGATAGTGTATAGTGTTGCTCAATTTTATCATAACACACATAAAAGTTCTTCTACGTAGCTCATACCGCTGTCCTATTACTGAAAATTACAACAACTCAATAATTAATATTACAATATTGATATTGATATTATTACTGAAAAAATAAACCTCATTATTATACAGAAGTATACTGAAACTACTCAATTTATTATATAAACTGAAAGTATATCCTAAATGAATATACCTTAGGGATTTCCTTTTAATTATTTTTACCCTCCATTTTTTATTTAATAACCATATTAAAAGTTGTATAATACATTCTAAAACATTTTTTTTAACATTTTCACTTCACTCAAGTGCTTAATTTAATATCACCAATAATAGTATGTTGACCAGCTTTATACGTACCTTTACACCGTATTTATTTAAACATATCCATGTATAATAAAAATAGTATAGTGTACGATTATTAGTATTTTATATTTTAAAACATGCGACTTTCTTACATGTAAATTTTCGTACACGTGATTTTACTTTAAATTACTTTTACTTTTACTTTAATTTAAATAAAAGTAAGTAACCAGAATTTATTAATGTATTTTAGTAAATTTTAGTAATTAAATTATTGTAATTTTGTGATATAATATGAGTTAAGTATCTAGTAAATTAAAAAAATCTGTAAAGCTTCACGGGGTAAAATTATAACAATATTATAAGTTACATAGCTAATAACATGTTTTTAATTATAATATAACGAAACATAAATTTGATTTTTTGAAATGGATGCTTTGTATCCATGTGCATTTTTGAGTCTTTTACTGTTCAGTATTTTTATAACAAAATGATAAGTATTACCAGCCGATCTAGATAATTAATTGGTCATAATGTCATAATATATCATTTTTCAAATTGTTAGAATGATTTTTGTCTATGTATATTACCGTATAATACTATTACTTGTGTAGACCTCGTATGCATCTAATGCACTCCTGACCACCAGGGAATTACTAAAAAATTATATTTCATATTGAAATAAATATAGTTAAAAAAAAACTAAAAAACACGCTTTTAAAGTACATCGAACTAAAAATTATTTTTCACTTTTTAGTTACATGTTATGGTAGTAGTCAGTGGCGTATTTTGGGGAGGTGTCCTCCATGTCTGGACACCCCCCGACTTAAAAAAATGCCTAATATATTGGTATTAATTTTTTTTTATAATATATTATATTTATTTACTATAAAATAAATGGTATTTTAAATAAATAACAAAATTGAAGATAATTTGATAGGATTCGACGACACGTATTTATCTACATTTTATTAGAGATTTCTAGAAATTATTTGGATTTCATTGGATCATTTAGATAACAAAAAT